>NC_052160.1:119662232-119964828 GCF_902713615.1 Scyliorhinus canicula
TGAGGCAAGGTGCAAGATAAAAGGAGCCCCCCCACCTCCAAAAAAAAGAAATTACGCACTGCATTATTGTGCAGTTCATACTGGGCATGAGCCACCTTGGCCTTTGCACCCATTCATTCCTGACTCAACGAAATAAACAAAAAGTCAATAGCTCTTCATTGTCAATATTGCTATACAATGGTCTGTGTACAAACCTTTCTATCTATGTGTCTTATTCTGAAAGCAGAGAAGATGACCAGCACATTTAGTGACATCAATATGTTAAGAAATAAGCAGGTATGTTTCACAACCATTTTAACACTGAAGCCATTTAAGTACAGTTGTAGATTTTTAGTGCAACATTAGTTAATGCAAGAGATACAAACATTTAATGCTTGGTCACACAAAATGAAATAACGTTTTAGGCTTTCCAACAAGAAAGCCGATGAGAAGTTTCAGTATATCCAGGTACATTTATCCATAGGCTAATTGAAAAACTGAGAAGAAAACCTGGGTGAAGGAAACGTGCACAGAATTAGCTACTTTTTTGATGGAGTCCCTTGGAGCTTCCCTCTTCTGCCTGGAAGGAAAATGAACTGTGGCTCAAATGGTGACTTTGTTACGAACCAGGGGCGAAATTCTCTGACCCCCAGCAGGGTCATTGGCAGGGGCGGGAATCACGCCCCGCCGATCGGCGAGGCCCCTGCGGTGATTCTCCGGCCCGTGATGGGCCGAAGTCCCGCCGCTGGGAGGCCTCTCCCACCGCCGAGGTATGAACCACCTCTGGTGGCAGCGGGATCGGCGGCGCGAGTGGGCCCCCGGGGTCCTGGGGGGGCGTGGGCCGATCGGACCCTGGGGGTGCCCCCATGGTGGCCAGGCCCGCGATCGGTGCCCACCGATCGATGGGCGGGCCAGTGCCGTGGGGGCACTCTTTCTCTTCCGCCGCCGCCATGGCGGAGGCAGAAGAGAATCCCCCAGCACGCATGCGTGAACTGGCGAAGGCCTTTCGGCCAGCCCCACGCCGGGCGCCGGGCCTGAAAGGCCACTGATGCCGGTTTTGCGACAGTTGGCGTGGTGCCAGCCGCTCCGGCGCGGGCCTAGCCCCCAAAGGTGCGGAGAATTTCGCACCTTTGGGGAGGCCCGATGCCGGAGTGGTTGCCGCCACTCCCCTACACCGGGACCCCCTGCCCCACCGGTTAGGGGAGAATCCCGCCCAAGGTGTGTAAAACTAATTTCAAATAGGTTCTGTAAGATGTAGCTCGATTATTCAATGAAGGCTTTATACGTATAAGGGGAACTCTCCATTTTATGCAACTGCCAGTTATACACTTACTTGTGCATCTAAAAGCAAAACGTTAAAATCTATTCAAGAAGTAGTTTGGTATAACATATATAATTCAATTAAGCAATATCTCATCATCTAAATATGAAGAGTGCCTGATTAATGATTTTGAAACAGCAATGCAAAGTATGCTTATCCATAAAAGGGTATAATTTAATGCACATATGAAATAATATATTTAGTAATCCTTAAACCAGTGGCTCTAACCTTCCTCCAGATCGGTAAAAGCATATCTGAATTATCCTGAATTTTGTGCTATCGGCCGCGGGCAGGATCTTCCAGTCCTCCCAAGTCAATGGCAATTTGCATGGCTTGTTCATCCCGCCACCGGGGAGCCGGACAATCTCACCGATGGGAAGGCCTGGAAAATCCCCTCAATGCGGCTGACATTACTGAGCATTATAGTGAAGCAAATATGACAGTAGCCTTTCAAGTCCGTACCTGTGCAGTTAAATGCAAAGTCACTGTCAGAAATACCACGTTCCTCTATGGAGTAAGCAGTAACACCTTTCTGATAGACTTAGCACTAGTCCACCAGTTCACCACTAAAAATGTCAGAAAGTGTTAACGGTTGGTGCATTAAGGAGCCAGTTGACATTTAATAGCATAATCATTGATCATTACTGCCAACTAATATCTCTGACCCTGAGGGCTTAAATTTATATGTATAAAGTCTCATCCCTGCAGACAGTAATATGTGTCAGAAGCTTTTTTGGTGGCATCTTGTATCTCTATCTTATTCCCATCTATCTGTCCTAATTTTTATTTTGTTTTTTAACAAGATTTAAATCAAATTTCATACTCCTTGGTAACAGGAGCTACACCAACACCAACTGCTTTCTCCTCAGCTACATGCCACCCCACAGGGCAGATGGAATGGACACAGAGATCCAGCTCCAAGGAAGAGAGACTCCCACCACAGGGTCCACAGGCAGAGGATTAGCTCTTTCGATGTGTGTGAGGACTAGTGCCTCAGGAGGGTCTGGTTTTCATGGGAGGTCATCATGACATCACAGTTTTATGGAACTAGACCTCCTTCCAGATGGGCCAGGTAGGTGGGCACTGCCAGTGGACATCAACGCCATTCCATTCCTGTGTTTGTTGCAGCTTCCATGTCCAATTGATTCATTGCAACCCCTGATATGGTCTTGTCATGCGAGTGTCCCTTTAAGAAAAGTTTTTGTCCTATCACACGGCTTCAGTGGTGTCATTCTGTGGGTGGAGCTGAGCTGTGGCTATGAGTTTTGCTTTCACTTTGAGTTTTTGGACTGGTTTGAACTGCACAGGATGAAATAAGTGTCTTTCTTCATTTTCCTTTTAAAAGCTGTTCCTGACTGCTTGGTAACTTAAAAGAGATAATTGCTTTCTGGAAGGAATTCAAATCTGATGGTTGAAAAGTGGAACAAAGTATCAGTAACAACAGTCTTAGTCAAGTGAGAAAGCAGTGTTCTGGGCCACGCCTTGAAAAGAGGTTTCTGGTTTTACTTGGAATTTGTTATTGAATTGGAACAGTTAAGGGGGAATTCATTAAGGGTTATACATAGATTACTGTAGCTGTGTGGGGTCTTTATGTTTGTAATTGATAAAAACATTCTTGCTGTCTGTCTTTGTACAAATATAAACTAAATTCTTAGAATAAAGCTTTTTTTTAAAAAGGCATCTAAAAGGCTGTTGAATAATACCTGAAAGGAAGGCTCCTGTACTTATCCTAGCCAAATTCAACATAAAGGTTATAGGTCAGGTGAACTCCATAATAAACTTTTTTTTAAAACCCTGGCCCATAACAGTCTCATTAATTAGAAATCCTCCTTTAGGCTGGTGTAGATTCGATAGGCTGAATGGCCTCCTTCTGCACTGTAAATTCTATGACAGATATCTTCTCGCCGACCTGCTTTGACTGGTTAGGGAACCCAATGGCAGGACTATAATGCCATGACTCAGTTAAAGAGCGACAGCAAATCCTACTGTAGGGTACAATGGGTTACCGACCTGCAAAAGGTCCTGTCATTTCAGCAGGGACTAAGTCATGACGATCCTATCTTGTGTGGCGCATTGAAGATTCTTCAGTCTGATTGGTTGAAGAGGTTTGGTATTTTTTGCTTGCCTATAGATGTTACTGATGCCCTGTAGAGGGTACCATGCTGGATCAGGCACAGAATTTGACCAAGTCTCTATTCTAAAACATGTGAAAATATTTGTAGTCAGCTGTCAGTGAGTGGAATGGCAAGTGCCATTCACCAATGCCGCATCAGGAAACAATGATCAACACGCTGTGGGTCAACACTAACTTTACAAATCATTGGCGGCTCTGCAATTGGGAGCTTGGGATAGAATTCAATCCACACTGCTACAATAAGATTATTGAAAATTACCCTTGAAAATTTTGAGAAACTCATTGACATTTTCTTCCCTTAAAAAGCTGCCTACGTGGTAATGTTTGCTTTTAAAGAAAACCTTCCTTGAAGGAAACATGTATTTCCAATGACTAGCGTACACCCAGATATATTCATACTTCCTGCCACAATGTTTGGCTTCTGAGGCCAAACTCTATTTCACCCCATTCACTCTTCGTAGTACTTCAGAGACATAGTCAGATTAATCAGCCAAGGTTCTGATACAACAGTCCAGTGAATAACGTTTATTACCTGTATCAAAGGAGCACCATAATGCATTTTATATTGTTCAAATTCTAATACCGCTTAAACTCTTGTGTGTTTTTCCATTTTGCTGCAGTCTTACTGTTTTGTCCTCTCTTTCCATTCCGCCAGATTTGCTGGCAGTACTCATTTACAGTGATGCCTGGTTTGTTCAGAAGCTGCAAGAAGTCCTTGTAACGTAACCTCGTACGGCTCCGGGCGTCTCTACCTTTTCCATTGTTGTACACTGTTTTCATTGGAGCTGCCTTGAAGTCACTCAAAATAACTTTAAGGTGATATTTGGTTATGATTTTTGTGAACGTGTTTTCCACAGCTCTGCAATAATAAAGCCCAGCATCATCATCCTGTAAGTGACGTATGAGTAGACCAAGCCTTGTTTTGATGATCCTGGAACCATATTTTATCTATATAAAAACAACATTTTGAAAAAATAATGTAAAGTTAAATATATCTGCAGATTCATAAAAATCATTTCATAACGTGAAAACAATCTAATGAATTTATATATTTTAAATTTATTTGTGTACAGTTAAGGACGTTACTAGCTAGCCTACCATTTATTGCCAATTCTTAATTGCCGTTGAGAAGGTGGCAATATTTATCATTATTGTAAAGAAGGCGAATGGTATGTTGGCTTTCATTTTTTTTTTTTTTTTTTTTTATTTTTTTTTTTAAATTTAGATTACCCAATTATTTTTTTTTTATATTAAGGGGCAATTTTAGCGTGGCCAATCCACCTACTCTGCACATTTTTGGGTTGTGGGGGCGAAACCCACGCAGACACGGGGAGAATGTGCAAACTCCACACGGACAGTGACCCAGAGCCGGGATCGAACCTGGGACCTCAGCGCCGTGAGGCGGTTATGCTAACCACTAGGCCACCGTGCTGCCCTATGTTGGCTTTCATTACAAGAGGTTTCGAGTATAGAAACAGGGATGTGTTGCTGCAATTGTACAGGGCCTTGGTGAGGCCACACCTGGAGTATTGTGTGCAGTTTTTGTCTCCTTCTCTGAGGAAGGATGTTCTTGCTCTCGAGGGAGTGAAGAGGAGGTTTACCAGACTGATTCCAGGGATGGCGGTACTGTCATATGAGGAGAGATTGACTAGGTTGGGATTGTCTCGCTGGATTCAGAAGAATGAGGGGGGATCTGATAGCGACTTATAACATTTTAACGGGACAAGACAGGGTAGATGCAGGGAAGATGTTACCAATGATGGGTGTGTCCAGAACCAGGGCCACAGCCTGAGGATTCAGGATAAACCATTTCAGACAGAGATAAGGAGACATTTCTGCACACAAAGAGTGGTGAGCCTGTGGAATTCATTACCACAGGAAGTAGATGATGCTAAAACTTTGAATATATTCAAGAGGTGGCTAGATATAGCACTTGGGGAGAATGAGATCAAAGACTATGGGGAGAAAGCAGGATTAGGCTATTGAGTTCGGTGATCAGCCATGATCGTGATGAATGGCGGAGCTGGCTCAAAGGGCCAAAAGGCCTCCGCCTGCTCCTATCTTCTATGTATCTATGTAAATTAGATATACCTGTTGCGATCATAACGTAGCCTACATTTCTGTGAACACTTATGTACAGGTTGGCATGCATTGCTGGGCCATCTTTTCCTTCTTCACACATCATGTGTAGTATGAAGGATAATGCTGTTAGATGCAGAGTGAGGTTCCCTCCTGTTCCAACTAGCCTCAATAATACACTCTGTAATACACCATGTAGCCTTTCCATTTCCTGCAACTTTAAAACCACACTGAGTCAGGTATTAGCAGTGAATGCTAAGTCATGGGGTGACTTGTGTTTGTTGACTCATGCCAACTCAAACTTAGTTTTGGCTGTCCAAACCCATTTAACTTGGAAGCTGTGTACCTAACAACAAGAGTAGCAATTGCCTAGGAAGTGCAAACGTCCCCAGGGAAACTGCCCTGCACAGGGAGTTATTAGAAATATGATTTAAATCGCAAATGTTGGGTGATTCTGACTGCTACATTCGTAGGTATCCAGAAATAGTTAGAAGTTATAGAAGTACAGAAAACTATTTATAACTTCTGGGTAAGTATTGTGCAGATCCACACCTCTACGGGATTTCCCTCACCACAGAATTCCCCCTCCACAAGATTCCCTCCCTTACAGCATTCCCTCAACACGGAACTCGACAGAATTCCCTCCCACAACAGGATCTCCATTTTTAAAAGGCGTTCTGATCTCTTGACCCCCCCCCCAACATGACCCACGGACATCCTCAATTCCCCAACATACCTGTAAGCGGGTCCTCGAGGCCCTCCCCATACCCCACCTCACACAGGCAAGGCCACCCTTGGGCCCAATACTGGCATGGGCAACATGCCAGCCTAGCACATTGGCACTGTTAGTCTGACACCCTGGAAGTGTCAGTCAGGTCCCAGCCTGGCAGTGCCACTTGGGCACATTGGAAGTTCCAGGCTGGGACCCGGGTGACACTGCCAGGTTGCCAGTGCCAAAATGCCCAAGTGACCACCCTGCCCAGGTGGTCAACCACCTGGGGCCTCCAATCACCTGAGACCCGCCCCCAGGTACTGTTCCGCCTGGCCCCTGATTGTGGGGACCAGTACTGAATGGCACACAGTAAAGCCGGTAGATGCCGGGTGATCGATAGATCCAGCGCCAGCATGGTTAAGTGGATTTTTAAACCGACACTTAGTGTGAGACTGAGTCCTGCCCATTCTGGGTGGGATCCAGATTGCGCCGCCTTGCGAGATCTGGCTAGATCCCTGCGAGCCGCAATGGCCATCGGGAATCCTGGGGGGAGGCCCCTCCCGAGATCTACCGGCCACGTCTTGCTCCAGTTCCATGGGCCGTGACTGGTAGATTGCGCCCCTCGATTGGATGCATTTTTCATTTACAAAGCAAACCAATTTAACAGTAGAACAACGTGTAATGCATTTTTAAAAGACCTCAACCAAAAATTAGGCAGCTTGTGACTTGTCAGCAATCCCCATGGCCACCAAGATGTAAGCTAAATATTTATTTTTATGTTCCCATGGGCCAGTTGAAGCAGGGGCACAGACCAAAATCTACCCCATGGAGTGGTGTTTATTCTTAAGAGTCAGATACAGTAAAATAAGTTCACTTTTAAAACAAAATGAGTCAGCTTTATTCTAAATGAATGAGCTGAGTTTGATAAGACATAAGACATGAAGACAGCCACGATCAAGACTTTTCCAAGATGTGTGATGATAGGAGAAAGCACAAATAATATCATGGGAACATTTAAGAAGAAAGAAAGGTTCAAGTAAATCCTTTACAGAGGCTGATGGTCCAGAGGGTCTCCCTACATTCAGATGGAATGGATTAAAAGTCACGGTACCTTTAATGTGTAGCTAAACTATTCCAATGTGCCTGCTTGTGATTGAGAGTCACATTTTCACCAAGCATCACAGGCTAGCAGTAATAATAATAATAATACTAATAATCTTAATTATTTTCACAAGTAGGCTTTCGTTAACATTGCAAATCAAGTTACTGTGAAAATCCCCTGGTCACCACACTCCAGCTCCTGTTGGGGTACGCAGAGGGAGAATTCAGAATGTCCGATTCGCCGAACAGCACGTCTTTTGGGACTTGTGGGAGGAAACCGGAGCGCCCGGAGGAAACCGATGCAGTCATGGGGAGAATGTACAGACTTCACACAGATACTGACCCAAGCGGGAATTGAACTCTGGGCCCTGGCGCTGTGAAGCAACAGTGCTAACCATTGTGCTAACGTGTCGCCCAGCGGTGACGTGCATCTGCGGCTCCTGAATATGTTAATTTTCTCCAGAAACTGCTGTTTTGCCATGATGATGGCCAAGGCTTGATTTATATTTTCATGCTGAACAGACCCTGATCTGAATATTTCACTGCAATCACTTCCCATGGGAATGTTAACGTGACATAATTACAGGAATAATGTAAAAAGTGTACCTCAACACACTTGTTGTCCAATTAATAATCAAACAAGCCATTTGAAATCCCTCAGCCGGGATTTTCCAGACCTGCCCGAAGCCAACAGAACTTTTGCTGGTCTGTCAAATTTTCATTCCCGCCCGCGACGGTTCATGTCAGAGGTAGGACCAGAAAGTCATCTCCAATCCAATGATGTCCAGTGTTGGAATGCATCATTCAGACTAATTACCTCCTCCTGTTGGCCATCCAGGGATCGCTGAACAGACCAGATGACTGATGTTTGCTGTGACCTTGGACTGCATTCCAGGAACGTAGAATTGTACTGCACCCCAAAAATCAACTTCTTGTCAGTTGGCACGTTCTTTGCATCTATGGAAGAGGACTTGTTTATTATGGGGCATTAACAAAAAAAATATAATGACCATTTCATGCTACTAAACACCAAAGTAGGTAGGATAAATTTTAACCACTAATGATTAAACCCTTCCATTGCACAAAATGGCAGCACGGTAGCATAAGTGGATAGCACAATTGTTTCACAGCTCCAAGGTCCCAGGTTCAATTCCCGGCTTGGGTCACTGCCTGTGTGGAGTCTGCACGTACTCCCCGTGTATGTGTGGGTTACCTCCGGGTGCCCCGGTTTCCTCCCACAGTCCAAAGGTGTGCAGGTTAGGTGGATTGGCCATATTGAATTGACCTTAAGTGTCCAAAATTGCCCTTAGTGTTGGGTGGGGTTACTGGGTTATGGGATTCTGGGAATAGGGTGGAGGTGTGGGCTTGGGTAAGGTGCTCTTTCCAAGAGCCACTGCAGACTCGATGGGCCGAATGGCCTCCTTCTGCACTGTAACTTCTATGACTTCTTCCCACAGTCCAAAGACGTGCAGGTTAGGTGCAGGTTAGGTGGATTGGCCATGCTAAATTGCCCTTGATGTCCAAAAAAAATGGTCAGGAGGGGTTATTGGTTTACAGGGATAGGGTGGAAGTGACAGCTTAATGTGGGTCGGTGCAGACTCGATGGGCCGAATGGCCCCCTTCTGCACTGGATATTCTATGTTGTATGAAAACAGCTATTGTGATAACTACCAATGTTCCAAACCATTAGTTTTTGCAAGGAATGCTTTAAATTATCCCATGCCCATGAAGGATGGTGTGCCAAATAACCAGTGAAGTCACACTGAACTGAATCTTAACTCTCAGAAACAAGTGTGTGAGTGTTACACCAGAGGTCAAAATGCTTATAATCTAGAACAGGAATGGAACCCACCTTAAACCCACCCAACTTCATGTTTTAATGGCGAAGAGAGAAGGCATGGTTATCTGCTCTTGGGAAGTGGATTGGTAATTTAAATTTTAGAATGAGGCTACGTGCCACCTTTAATAGCAGGGCATTTGGAAAATTTCACGGCAATCAGCCAGATTTAACATGATTTTGTGACAAGGAAATCATGGTTAAGCAACTTATTGCAGTTCTTTGAAGGAGTCACTTGTGCAGCGGATGAAGGGGAGCTGGTGGATTTACTGTACTTAGATTTCCAGGAGGTATTTGACCGAAATTGATTGTTTTCTTGTTGACAGGTTGAAACAAGTGGTGTACCACTGGGATTAGCGCTGGGTCCTCATCATTTTACAATTTGTACAAATGGCTTGGATGAAGAGACCAAAGGTATCATGATGAAATTTGCTGATGATGCAAAGATGTGAAGGAAAGGACATACGGAGGTCCCAAAGGGAGATGAATGGATTAAATGAGTGGACAAAGATCTGGCAATTGTCGGATAAAGTGGGAAATTGTGAAATGGCCCATTTTGGCAAGAAGAATAAAAAAATAGACTTATTACCTAAATGGTGAGAGATTGCAGAGCTCTGAGATTCAGAAGTATATGCGTGTATTAATGCATGTTACAAAAGGTCAGTCTGCAGGTACAGCAAGTAATTAGAATGTTACTGTTTATTGTGAGGGGAAGTAATTACAAAATTAGAGATGTTCTGGTTCACTTGCACAGGGCACTGGCAAGACCACATCTGGAGTAATATGTACAGTATTGGCCTCCTTGTTTTAGGAAGGTTGTAAATGCATTAGAAGCAGCTCAGAGAAGGTTTACTAGACCAATGCCTGGAATGGGTGAGTTGTCTTGTGAGGAAAGGTGGGACAGACTAGGTTTGTATTCACTAGAGTTTAAAAGATTAAGAGGTGACTTGATTGGAACATTTAAGATATTCATGGGTATTGACAGGATGGATGTGGAAAGAATGTTTCCTCTTGTGGGACAATCTAGAACTAGGGGGTCACTGTTTAAAAATAAGGAGTCACTCATTTGAGACAGAGACTTTCTTCTCTCATAGGGTCAAGCATCTTTGGAACTCTTCCTCAAAAGGCAGTGGAAGCAGGGACTTAGAATGTTTTTAAGGCAGAGCTAGATAGATTTTTGATTAACAAGTGGGTGATATGTAATCGGGGTAGGCAGGAATAAAGGGCTGAGGTTATAATCAGATTAACCATGATCTTATTGAATGGCTCAAAGGGCCAAGCTCCTGCTCCTAAACCATTTGTATGTATGTAGCTAAATACTCCCAGCACTAACAAGTACACTGGAGTGTTGCAATAATTGTCATATTTGTTCTCATACACTCACTGTCCTCCTGATCCCAACACTGAATTATTGGGTCTCCATACTTCACATCTTGACGTCTGGTCTGTCTAATAGAAATTAAAACACATTTGGTCATCACATTTAAATAACAAAAATAAATTTGTCCTTGATTTGGGTAAGTTATTGATATTGCTATTCAACTGTTCAGGAAAAATGTTTTAGTTTGTAACAAATTGACTGACGATCGTGAATAACCTAATTGTAAGGGTTTCAAGGCTAAATACAACTGTATGTACTAGTGGCAATGGTTTAATGTTTCTTCAAAGAGAATGATATTTAACAATGAAGCCCATTATCCTTTGTAATGCTGCCACCACCTTCTTTTCCAATGTGGCCACTAATGCCATTTTCAAGTCAGATGAGAGGTTAGAAATCCAGCAACGAGTAACTCACCTCCTGATTCCCAAACGATTGTTCCCCATCTACAAGGCGCAAGCCAGAAATCACTTGCCTGGATGAGAGCAGATCCAATAAGCAGTCGCTTGATTGGCACCCCATCCACAAGCATTCACTCCCTCCACCACCAACACACAGTTGCAGCTGAAAGTACCATCTACAAGATGCACTGCGCAGGAACTCACCAAGGCTCCATAGGCAGCACCTTCCAAACCCATGACTTCTACCATCTAGAAAGGTGAGGGCAGCACATGCATGGGAATGCCACCACTGGAAATTGCTCTCCAAGCCACTCACCAGCTTGACTTGGAAATATATTGTTGTTCCTTCCCTGTTGCGGAGTCAAAATTCTGGAACTCCAGGAATTGTAAGTCTGAAGAAATAATGGGAAATGCAATGGGGTAGGTGGGCACTTGGCATCATCCATTTGCATGGGGAATGGGATGGATTTCCAGTGGGGCCATGGGAGGTAAATCACAAAGGCTGCTTTTCTGGGAGTGGCGGGATGTTTCCATGGGAGTCCTCCCACTCCGTTTTTACTTGCCGGGCAGCCTTTGAAGTTGGGAAATAAAGGCATGAAATTTTAAAATTCCTGTAATTTGAGGTTCCCCCTTGAGTTGGAGAAATTTCAGCTGACAGTGTCTTACTCACTATAATGATAGAAATTGCCATCAACACCAAAAGTATTTAGAAATGAGGGAGGTTAATGTCCAGGTTTCTCTTTGGAAAATTGACCAATCTCCTGTGCATTCCCATTAATTTTAATTTGTATTTTAGATTTCTGGCATTTGTGGTTCTCCATTTGTTTTCATTGTCTGGTTCACAAGTGAGAGGGGATAAGTGAGCGAGGGGCAGTTTTGGTAACTGGGTGAACTATATCGTTAATGCATGCTTCCTCTGGTCAGTGTTTCTATCAAAACTGTAAAACTTCAAAAGTTTGGCTCGAAATATTCAGCAAGTGAAAACTACATTAATCTATTTATGACGTTCTCCCTCAAAGCACAATTATTATTCCCTGGTTTTGCATGTGCCCTGATTTCAATTCCTCAGTATTGCAAGCAGGCCCTTAATAAGTTGCAAAAAAAATACTTTCTTAACTATTTGTAACAAAGCACTAAAATTGCACCTAAAAAGCCACAAAAAATCCATTGTTCAAAGTAACCTGAACTAACTTTGCTTCAACACATACCTTTTTGGTGCTGGCACATATCTGCAACATGAATTCCCATCCCATGCGCAATAGGGATCTCTCGCAAGGCAGCATTCAGAGCAAGCTGTACCATATGCACCACACCTCTGTAGAGCAAGCTGTACCATGCTATCCTTTGATCCAATATAAATTTGCTTCTGTAAGTGATATTAAAGTAGTGCAAGTAAAGATTCTGTTAAGGGCTCAAGTCTGTCAATGCATGGTACAGAATCTATAATAAACAACAACACCTCCTCCACAATAGTCCTCAAGACCGGGGCCCCACAAGGGGGCCGAATATAAGTCATTCCATAGCATCACATTATTTGGCACCACAATGGTGTTATAAGATAGATACACTGTGTGCAATAAGGTAGCATTACCACATCATATCAATCTGTTTACATTGTGATATTTATTTACTGGAAGAAATTAAAATAGCACTCTGCCTACCTTTAGACCCTCTGAACAGGAAATTTTACTCGTGGTCATTTCAGCATTTGTGCGAACTGAATCCTCTTCTGAAGTTTTTATTTTTATTTCCCTCACCCCTCTTGTTCTAAACTTGCAGACCGATTCTCTATTATAGTTCCACAAATCAGGCAGGAACAATATTGAAACGGTAGCTTATTTCTGTAAATTCACCACCATCCAGCCTTTTTCTTAACACAACACACCTCCAGCAGAGGTCACTGGAGAGCAACCCAGAGTGGAAATCCTGGCTGCCTTTCTTGCACTTTGCTTGGAGATGCTGAGCCCAAAGGTGGAAAGCCCCCAAACTCACAATAGAGACCAACTAACAGCACTGGCCCTGAATTGAACTCACAACATCCTTGGTCCACACGTCTCAAGGGGAGACCACATTTACCAGTCTAGCTATTTCTTGAGACCAATATATGATCACTTTTAACTCCTGTTTTCTTTCTTTTTCCTCCCCATTAATTCTCTCCATTAATCTTTGATTGAGAAAGCTGATCTTCAATCTGTTCCAGTAAGCCTGTGTGACGACTAAACAAACAAAAAACATTTTGCACATCCAAATACAACCTGGTGTCCTTAATTATGCACATTATACTGTGTTATACTTTGATTGCTTACCTGCTTTGAAGAAATTTCCATTGATAGTATTGGAGTCGGTTCCTATAAGGATGTAAACATTGGCAATTATTGCAATTTAGTAACGCAGACAGATAGCTATTGAAAGATCACCATGGCATCTACATGAAATGCAGCAACATACTTGGTGGCAATTTGTTTAGTTGCAACTTTCTTGTTCAGTGACCTTCACTGGCTGCAAATTACAGTTTTATTTTTTTTTTAAATTTAGAGTAGCCAATTATCTTTTTTCCAATTAAGAGGCAATTTAGTGTGGCCAATCCACCTAACCTGCACATCTTTGGGTTGTGGGGGTGAAACCTACACAGACACGGGGAGAATGTGCAAACTCCACATGGATAGTGACCCAGGGCCGGGATTTGAACCCGAGTCCTCAATGCCGTGAGGCAGTAGTGCTAACCACTGTGCCACATGCCGCCCCAGCTGTGATTATAGTTAAAGGTTTAAAAACAGGTTTGCATTTGTATGGTGCCTTTCGTAACTTCAAGACATCCCAAAGATCTTTACAGCCAATGAAGTACATTTGAAGAATAGTCACTGTGGAACTGCAGGAAATTTGACAGCCGATTTACACACAGCCAGCTTCTACAAACAGCAACGTGATCACGACAAGATAATTTGTTACTGCGATATTGATTGAGGAATCAATATTGAGTAGGACACCCAGGATCACTCCCTAGCTCTTCTTCAAAGTTGTTCCAGTGAAGTTCTTTTGCATCCACCTGAGGGGCAGGTGAGACATTGGTTCAATGGGCTGATTTACACAGATCAGGGCCAGGATTCTCCCCTACCCGGCAGAGCAGGGGGTCCCGCCATGTCGGAGTGGCGAAGCCCCCACATTGAGGGGCTAGGCCCACGGCGGAGTGGGTTCCACTCCGCCGGCTGGCGTGAACGGCCTTTGGCGCCACGCCAGCCGGGGCCGAAAGGACTTCGCCGGCCGGCGTAAGTCCGCGCATGCGCCTGAGCGTCATGCGCAGGGGAGGGGGTCTCTTCCGCCTCCGCCATGGTGGAGGCCGTGGCGGCGGCGGAAGAAAAAGAGTGCCCCCACGGCACGCCGATCGGTGGGCCCCGATCATGGGCCAGGCCACCGTGGGGGCACCCCCCGGGGTCAGATCGCCCCGCTGGACCCCGGAGCTCGCCCGCGCCACCAATCCCGCCAGTCAGGTAGATGGTTTAAACCACGCCGGCGGGAGAGGCCTGTCAGCGGCGGGACTTCAGCCCATTGCGGCGCGATTCCCGCCCCCGCCAAATCTCGGGAGCAGAGAATTCGGGACACGACGGGGGCGGGATTGACGCCGGACCCGGGCGATTCTCCGATCCCCCGGGGAGTCGGAGAATTCCGCCCCTGATTTTGGGATTTCCAACCCCATTCCCAGAGTTACCGATTTCCATTAGGGCCTCTTAAGGGTGTGGTTTGGATTGCGAGCCCACACTCTGCATGCCTGACCTGGCTGGCTCTATTGAGGGGACAGGCATGTCCTAGTTATCTGCAATTTTCAAAGAGCTATGGCACTTCCATGCCCATTCATCCACTAAACACAATACAGAAGCAATAAACACTATAGTCATAAAAAAAACATTCATTGATAACATTCCACTTTCTCAAATAAAACTCCTTTTTACTCCAGCCCAATGAAAGTATCAATGCTCCAGACCCTTTAAAGTATCAATAGTAGAAATTGCAAGCGCTTGAAACCACTTTATCTTTGTATAATTAAGCATTGTGCAATTGCCGTTGTGATATTGCTTTAAGAGAGAATATGCTCATGCGTAAAAGCCAAGCCGTAAACCATATGACCAGCAGGCATTGTTTAGAGGACCTTTCAGTTTAGCTAGCGTCATGTGGTGTGAAGGAGTTGAAGTTGTACTTTCATTTTAACAATAGCTGTTGAATTATTTCAGTAAATCTGTTACTGAGCAATCCTGTACTGCATCTTAAGATCAACTAAACTTATGTTTAGTTTATCAGTCCTATGTGAGATTTACATTAGGCAAATATAGAAATACAGAAATTGCCAGAAGAGATCATAGAGGTGGATCTGTCAATCAACCAATGTTTTCTCTGTGGCTCAGGTGTTTCAGAACTCTAATGGATATCTGGGCTGTCAGCCAAGAATGCATAATGAAGCTTGGCTGACAGCCCAGAAATCCATTAGGCAGACAAAATATCATAGTGCCATACATGGGAAGTGGTGGCATGGGGAGTGTGTGGGATGGAGATGAGGAAGTGTGAGGAGTGCGAACTAGAGAGATATTCAGATTTCATTACAGCTGGAATTAAGTTCCACAACACCAAAGTGGGCCTTTTAAACAGACCATCTCCCTACTCAAACTTTGGCCAGGCTGCTGCCATCCCCTCCTTCCCTCTCACCCAGAATAAAAATAGTTTCCTTCCTAGCACTTTCTTCTGAGGTAGGCTGAATTTTCTGAGCCAAGAGTTTTCAAAACTCCCAACAGCCATCTTGAGGATGTAAATCCTGCCTAACATTTCATTAGAAAGATGGCAACTCCAGCAATGCATCGCCCACTTGAGTGCCAATCTTGATTTGTGTACTTAAGTCTTGGAGTGGGACTTAAATCCATAACCTTCCAACTCAAAAAGAAAGAAAGTTACGAACTGCACCACATCTGGCACCTTGTCAACAATATTAAGAACTATCATCATCATGATTGTCATCAAACATAGAAAGTGGGCTGAGAGTTTATTTTGTCGCAAACCATGGATTCTTAGGTTTATCATAGGTGGGACTGTCACTCAATTAACTTTCAAACTCAGTTTAGGACAGCAATGAATTGTTCACCTGTCCGTTTTCAGATAAACGCTGTCATGAAATTCCAGGACTGTCTAACGCTCAGTGATTTATCGACAGGGCCCCAGCAACAGATAAGCAACTTGGATTAACAATTTATTTATTGATGCAAATAAAATAAAGTCAGCATCATCCCAGAGGCTGCTTTTCTCTTTGACAGGGGAGAGCTGACTGGTGGTGATTTAACCTGAAGATCATCACACCTCAGGTGAGGGGCAAGGTTGAGAAGGTAAGGCCTTCATGAATATCCTCATCCAGGTACAGGAATTGAACCTGCGCTGTCAGCCTCACTCTGCATCACAAACCAGGGGCGGAATTCTCCGCCCCCTCGCCCGGGGCCGGCGTCAATCCCGCCCCCGCCATGGCCCGAATTCTCCGCCACCCGGGGATCGGTGGGGGCGGGAATCGCGCCGCGCAGGTCGGCGGGCCCCCTGCGGCGATTCTCCAGCCCGCGATGGGCCGAAGTCCCGCTGCTGACAGGCTGTTCCCGCCAGCGGGAATCAAAGCACGTCTGGTGCCGGCGGGATTGGCTGCGTGGGCAGGCGCCGGGGTCCCGGAGGGGGCACGGGGCGATCTGGCCCCAGGGGGTTCCCCCACGGTGGCCGGGCCCGCGATCGGGGCCCACTCTTTTTCTTCCGCCCCGCCATGGCCTTCACCATGGCGGGGGTGGAATAGACCCCCTCCCCTGCACATGCGCCGGTATGACGTCAGCAGCCGCTGACGCAACGGCGCATGCGCGGACGTCCGCTGGCCTTTCGGCCCTGGCTGGCGGGGCACCAAAGGCCGTTCGGGCCGTCCGGCGGAGCGGGAGCCACTCTGGTGCGGGCCTAGCCCCTAAAGGTGTGGAGAATTCCGCACCTTTAGGGACGCCCGACGCCGGAGTGGTTCACGCCACTCCGGCCCACCGGGAACCCCCGCCCCGCCGGGTAGGGGAGAATCCCGGCCCAGGTGCCCAGGCAGACTGAGCTAAACCAGACCCATAGAAATATTGGAAACTAATAAGAGCTGATTGATTGATTTTGCTGTGCAGGATTCTTGGTTGATAGCTTAATTTATCAGTTTAGGAGTCTGGTGCTTTTAATAGTTCTGAAGTTAGAGCTGGAAGAATGGATTCTACCATTTAACCAGTGGCATTTTTAAAGCAGTGTTTAGTATTTTCTTTGATGCTGCCAAAACATATGAATTAGTTTGGAAACTAAGCTTTGATTTTCTTCACAATCTGTAACCTGGCTGCACTCTGGAGACTGATGTAAAGGTTGATGTCACCTTTTTGTAAAGGTGCCAAATCTTACCATGCTTTGCTGCCTAATGTGTTTAAGATTCTAGGCCTGGTGGCTGATTTAGAAATCAGATGGTGCTTTTGCAAATTCTGTTGATAAACTTTGGGTAACATGCAAATTTTAATTGACAGGATGCCCGGGGCAATGTGGTCCTCAATTTTCCAACTTGTATGACTGGCCGTATTGCTGGGTATTAAAAAATTAGAAAACTGTCTCTTAAAGCAACCAAAAAATTTTGAAATGTACTTATTAAATATTGGAAATGAAATATCTTTCAAATCCGATGTCATTTATTATTAATTTAATCAGTCTTGGAAGGAGAAAGTGAAATACATCAAGTTCACGTTTTATAATTAGAGAATAAATGTTGAGTTTATTTAAACTATACTCCCTAAATTGTCCTGTTTGTGTGAATGTATTAGTATCTATCATGTGGGCATTTGTTAGCTGTATCAGTTTTTGTGAAAATCTAGAACACTGTTCTTTCCAAAGTTATTTGCTGATTTTGGCAAGTCCACCCAGGCAGGCCACTGGACAACTAATACAGGGAATGAATAAGATTTATATTTGTGCAACAGATTACAAAGTGACAGTTTTTATTGGACGTGTGAATATTAAATGCTGTCACTAAAAGGGAGCATTGTTGCAATTCCTTGCTGCAACGTCAGCAAGGATTGAGGGGACCCTTGGGAGAAACAACGTAAATAATTGTTTGTGTCCATCCTGCCTTGTCTGTTGATCAACTTCTGCTGATAAAGACTGGGAATGGTGGCACTGCTGAATCTAGTGATTTGCTGTGGTGTTCAGATTATCATTTTCCTCAATGAGAAAGTACAATTCTGGTAGACTGTCTGTGTGGAGTCTGTATGTTCTCCCTGTGTCTGCGTGGGTTTCCTGCAGGCGCTCCGGTTTCCTCCCACAGTCTCAAGATGAGCAGGTTAGGTGGATTGGCTGTGCTAAATTGCCCCTCAGTGTCCAAAGATGAGCAGGTTAGGTGGGTTCATGGGGATAGGGTGGGGGAGTCGTCCTAGGTAGGGTGTCCTTTTGGAAGATTGGTGCAGATACAATGGATGGATAGCCTCCTTCTGCACTGTAGGGGTTCCATAGATCTATGGATTGCTAACTCCCCATTATTGCTGCTACACTGACGAGTGTCAACCTTGTATTAGTAATATTGTAACTCCTGGCATTGAATGGGGAGGGCAATTCGCACAAGCTACTTCAATGACAACCACTAGGATAACATTACTGCTTCTAATTAAATGATCTTCTGTACCTCAAATACTTGCAATTCCTCCAGTACAACTTCTTCAGCATTCAAATTGTCCTTGGTAACACTCAGTGCTTTTATTACTGTTCCAACATCTAGAAATATATATATATCACATATAAAAATGTATTAATGAATGAATATACACATATTTTTTTGTTTTAAATGGCTAACTCCTGTACCTGTGCCCAAAAACAGAACTGCATACTGTCCATCCTTTGCGTTCACACGGTCGACTACAATCTGGGTAATTCTGTAGCCGACATTCACTTGAATGAAAACAGGTCTCTTGTTTATTGGATACACAGCTTTGTACATCACTGGGTGATTCTTAATGAAGCTGATGACATCGTCTGAGAAGTCCTTGGTTGTCTCGATTGTGGAGTCGAATGCTTTACTGGGACACTAACAAAAAACACAAGCAGGAAGTTATATATGGATTTTATAAACTTCTAATACATTCGTGCAACTCTTTTTAATGAAAACATCAATGCTCCAGTAATAGAACGGTCACTAAATTTATTGCCAAAGTGAGACACGTATGACACTGGGTTACGGGTGAAGTGCTAAACTGGCGTCTGTTCTCGGAAGAGTTCCTGCTTTTAAAAAATAAATTTAGAGTACCCAATTCATTTATTCCAATTAAGGGGCAATTTAGCACAGCCAATCCACCTAGCCTGCACATCTTTGGGTTATGGGGGTGAAACCTACGCAAACACGGGGAGAATGTGCAAACTCCACACGGACAGTGACCCAAAGCCGGGATTGAACCTGGGACCTCAGCACCACGAGCCTGCAGGGCTAACTCACTGCGCCACCATGCTGCCCTCGAGTTCCTGCTTTTAATCATTGTCCAAGCCTCAGTTGAAAAGAATGGGCAAAATTCTGTTGGGGAGATGGGGGCTCAGATGATGGGCCGGAGAGCTGAGGGCAACCCATGGCCCTTTGGAGTCCCCCTATTACATTATAGACTCATTTAGCAACAATTAATTATCCTCAGGTATCCCATCACTTAAAAAGACATAGACCCAACTCCAAGAACTCCCAGCCAATTGGAGGACTGGTAGCTCTTTAGTCACGGCAGCGATACTGGGAGTGGTGGCCACATATGTGCTTGCAGTGAAGCTGAAAGGACCCAGGGATGGACAGAAATCCCACCCCACCTCTTGCAACAAGGTGAGTGTGCTGGGGTCACCATGGCCACTCAGGCTGCCCCCGGCAAGGGGGTAGGGCCTTCGCTGAGGGCAGTGGGGCTGTTGGGGCTGGAGTGGTCATTGCCACCAGAGGGGACCTTTGTGGTCACAGAGAGCCCGAATAAGAGGAACCGCCCCTCCCCCCCCCCGCCCCCAGAGCCTACAGGTAGGAAACCTGTGCAGTGGTTGTAACATACCAATGGCACCAAGAAGAGACCTTTAAGTGACCAATTTAATAATGCGCTTGGCCTTTGAGTGTGTGGTAGTCACCACTGTTCTATTATATTATATACACTGCACTGAATACGAGGGTATTATGGTAAGGCCCCTGTTCTACAGATACGGGGGTAGATCCCTGCCTGCTGGCTCCACCCAGTAGGCGGAGTATAAATGTGTGTGCTCTCCGAACTGCAGCCATTTCGGCAGCAGCTGTAGGAGGCCACACATCTCTATGTAATAAAGCCTTGATTACATTCTACTCTCATCTCGTCGTAATTGATAGTGCATCAATTTATTACACAGAAATTTTTCAAAGATGGACCTCCGCCGGATCGCCTGCAGCTGCATCCTCAAGCGGCCAAAAAGGACTTCGGACATTGGCTAGCTTGCTTTGAAGCATACATCGTGTCTGCGACACACCCAATCTCAGAAGCACAGAAGCTCCAGATTATGTACACGCGGCTAAGCTCCGATGTCTTTCCCCTCGTCCGGGATGTGCCTACCTATGCAGAGGCCATAGTGCTACTAAAGGAGAACTACCCTCAGCAGACCAACAAGATCTACGCCAGGCACCTCCTGCCCACGCGGCACCAATTTCCCGGTGAGTCTGTGGAAGATCTCTAGCGTGCCCTGCTCGCCCTGGTGAGAGACTGTGATTGCCAGGCGTTTCGGCCGCTGAACATTCGAACCTGCTAATGAGAGATGCATTTATTACGGGCAAAGGGTTGAACTACATCCGTCAGCGCCTCTTAGAAGGGGCCACGCTTGACCTCACGGCAACCAAGAAACTTGCGCTCTCACTCACAGTCGCCTCACGCAACACACAGACGTATGCCCCCGACCGCACGGCCCACCTCTCCTGGGCATCGTGGACCCCGCCAGCGGCCGCCTCATCGTGGACCCCATCAGTGATCGCCCCCAGCCAACCCCACACCTGCGCCGTGTGACAGCCAACCAACCCCTGGGGACCCAAGAACTACTTCTGCGGACAGACAAAACACCCCCGACAGCGCTGCCCGGTGCGCAGTGCGCTCTGCAAGGCCTGTGGCAAGAAAGGACATTTCGCTGCAGTGTGCCAGGCCCGCTCAATTGCCGCTATTGTCCCTGTACCCCCCACGTGTGGCCAGTGGGCACCGCCATCTTGCTCCCTTCACAACACGTGCGGCCCGTGGGTGCCGCCATCTTGCTTGCCTCACAACCAATGGGCGCCGCCATCTTGTCTGCCCCAGGACACGTGCGGCCCGTGGGCACCCCCATCTTCCCCGCCTCAGGACCCCTGCCCGTCGGGCACCTCATCAGGCCACTCATTGCCTGCAACCGCCGACGACCAGTCGTGTCTCACCTCCGTCATGATCGACCAGTCCCAACCGCACAACCTCGCAACTGCGTCGACAAAGGTGAAGGTCGGCGGGCACGAGATATCCTGCCTTCTGGACTCCGGGAGCCCTGAGAGCTTCATCCACCCCGATACGGTAAGGCGCTGCTCCCTTGCGGTACACCCCATTAACCAAAGAATCTCTTTGACCTCCGGATCCCACTCCGTGGCGATCCGGGCGTACTGCTTCGCCACCCTCACCATCCAGGGCGTAGAGTTCAGCGGCTTCCGGCTCTACGTCCTCCCCAACCTCTGCGCTGCCTTGCTATTCGGCCTGGACTTCCAGTGCAACCTCCAGAGCCTAACCCTGAAATTTGGCCGGCCCCTACCACCCCTTACTGTTTGCGGCCTCATGACCCTTAAGGTCGACCCACCTTCCCTGTTTGCAAACCTCACCCTGGATTGCAAACCCGTCGCCACCAGGAGTAGATGGTACAGTGCCCAGGACAGGACCTTCATCAGGTCTGAGGTCCAGCGGCTGCTACTGGAAGGTATCATCGAGGCCAGCAACAATCCCTGGAGAGCCCAAGTGGTCGTGATGAAATCTGGGGAGAAAACCAGGATGGTCGTTGACTACAGTCAGACCATCAATCGGTACACGCAGCTCGACGGGTACCCCCTCCCACGCATATCTGATATGGTCAATCAGATTGCACAGTACTAGGTCTTCTTGAAAGTGGACCTGAAATCTGCCTACCACCAGCTCCCCATCCGCAAGGAGGACTGCCCATACACTGCGTTTGAAACGGACGGCCGCCTTTACCATTTCCTTAGGGTTTCCTTCAGCGTCACTAACGGGGTCTCGGTCTTCCAACGGGAGATGGACCAGATGGTTGACCGGTACGGACTGCGGGACACTTTCTCGTACCTGGATATCGTCACCAGCAGGACCACGAAATTTATCTTTCCAAATTTCTCCACACCGCCACTCTCCTCAATCTAACTTACAACAAGGAGAAATGTGTGTTCAGCACAAACCGATTAGCCATCCTCGGCTATGTGGTTCAGAACAGAGTTCGAGGGCTCGACCCCGATCAAATGCGCCCCCTCATGGAACGCAGCCTTCCCCACTGCCCCAAGGCCCTCAAACGATGCCTGGGATTCTTTTTGTACTATGCCCAGTGGGTCCCTAACTATGCGGACAAGGCCCGCCCATTCATCCACTCCCCCTGTTTCCCACTGACGGCCGAGGCTCACCAGGCCCTCAACTGTATAAAAGCCGACATCGACAAGGCCGCGATGCACGCGGTCGACGAGACGCTCCCCTTCCAATTCGAGAGCGATGCATCAGACGTCGCTCTGGCTGCCACCCTCAACCAGGAAGGCAGGCCCGTGGCATTCTTTACCCGCACCCTCCATGCCTCCGAAATTCAGCACTCCTCCGTCGAAGAGCAGGCCCAAGCTATCGGTGAAGGTGTGCGGCACTGGAGGCATTACCTGGCCGGCAGGAGATTCACTCTCCTCACTGACCAACAGACGGTTGCCTTCATGTTTAACGACACACAACGGGGTAAGATCAAAAATGATAAGATCTTGCGGTGGAGGATCGAGCTCTCCACCTTTAATCATGAGATGTACTATCACCCCGGTAAGCTTAACGAGTTCCCCGATGCCCTGTCCCGAGGTACATGTGCCAGCGTACAGGCGGACCGACTCCGGACCCTGCACGACAATATCTGTCACCCAGGAGTCACCCGCTTTTATCAATTCATTAAGGGCGCAATCTGCCCTACTCCATCGAGGAAGTCAGGGTTATCACCAGAGACTGCTAGGTCTGTGTGGAGTGCAAACCGAGCTTCTATCGGCCAGACCGTGCGCGCCTGGTGAAGGCCTCCCGCCCCTTTGAACGCCTCAGTGTGGACTTCAAAGGGGCCCTCCCCTCTACCGACCGCAACATGTATTTTCTCAATGTGGTCGATGAATATTCCCGATTCCCCTTCGCCGTCCCATGTCCCGATATGATATCTGCCACCGTCATCAAAGCCCTCAACACCAACTTCGCTCTGTTCGGTTTCCCTGCCTACGTCCACAGCGACCGGGGATCCTCATTTATGAGTGACGAGCTGCGCCAGTACCTGCTCAACAGGGGCATTGCCTCGAGCAGGACGACCAGCTACAACCCCAGGGGAAACGGGCAGGTGAAGTGGGAGAATGGGACGGTCTGGAAGGCCGTCCAACTGGCCCTACGGTCCAGAAATCTCCCGGCCTCCCACTGGCAGGAGGTCCTCCCCGACGCACTTCACTCCATTCGGTCCCTCCTGTGCACTGCGACTAATGAAACCTCCCCCATGAGCGTCTCTTTGCCTTCTCCAGGAAGTCCACCTCTGGGGTTTCGCTCCCAATGTGGCTGGCAGCTCCAGGACCCGTTCTCCTCCACAAGCACGTGCGGCTCCACAAGGCGGACCCGTTGGTTGAGAGGGTACAGCTACTCCACGCAAACCCGCAGTACGCCCACATAGTGTACCTCAGCAGCCGCCAAGACACAGTCTCCCACAGGGACCTGGCACCAGCTGGGTCCCCACACACTACCCCTCTCTGCCCTGGCGTCACCCTCCCTCCCCCCAGCGCACTCCACCACAGCCCCCGCTCCAGGACAATCCATCCTCCCCTTGGTCCCACCCGGGGATGAAGAGGATGTCGACACGCTCCCGGAGTCACCAACGACCAAGCCGACACCTGATTCGCCACCAGCTGGGTCCCCACACACTACCCCTCTCTGCCCCGGCGCCACCCTCCCTCCCCCCAGCGCACTCCACCACAGCCCCCGCTCCAGGACAATCCGTCCTCCCCTTGGTCCCACCCGGGGATGAAGAGGGTGTCGACACGCTCCCGGAGTCACCAATGACCAAGCCGACACCTGATTCGCCACCAGCACTGCGGCGCTCTCAACGACGGATCAAGGTGTCCAATCGTCTAAATTTGTAACCTTCTCTGAAATTTTAAAGACAATCTGTATGTATATAGCTCTCCACCACTCCCGCTGGATCCACTTTTAAAGGGGTGAATGTGGTAGTCACCACTGTTGTATTATATTGTATATACTGCACTGCATACGGGGGATTACGGTAAGGCCCCTGTACTACAGGTATGGGGTAGATCCCTGCCTGCTGGCTCCGCCCAGTAGGCGGAGTATAAATGTGTGTGCTCACCGAGCTGCAGCCATTTCGGCAGCAGCTGTAGGAGGCCACACATCTCTGTGCAATAAAGCCTCGATTACTCTCTACTCTTGTCTCGTCATAATTGATAGTGAATCAGGGTGGAAGGTAGATAACAGCTTAGGTGAAGAAAGGAACTGAGAGTGTAAAGGTATAAGTTGGAAAGTAATCCAGGTTACTGTCCTATTTATTGCTGAACTTAAAGACACAAATTCCGTGGGTAACAAAACCTCCATTTCTTTTAAGCTCCAAGTTCTGGGCCTAATTGACCTGCGGGTGCTACGTTTGTTCTGCTGGTTATAATAGCAATAGTTTGCACCTCATATAGAGATGTATGCTTTCTAGTGGTTAATAAGTGATTATACATACTGTTCCAGGTCTTGGATAGGGAATCTTCCCCTGGTATTCTACCCAATGCCGGTCAGGACTATCTTTATGTGTGAAAGGTCCATTAAATGCAGCACGGATCTCAACCAGGCTGTATGCGCAAACTGCTGAGCCACTGAAAACAGAGCTAAGAGACAAAAAAAAGTTGAAACGTTCTCAGTTATCACTGGTTCAAAGAGAATTTCATTATTTGGACTGTTCAACCTTAAAGTTTACAGGTCAGGTACAAAGGATTAAGTTCAGTGGAAGAAATGAAAACAAAAGACAACCAAGGAGACGGTTTGGAAGAAATACTGCCATATTTTCTCTGTGAATGTAAGTAGTCTCGTAGTGATATGCGTAAGCAAGTGTATATGTAAATATCTTTAGCCTCCGACCACTAGGTGTCAGGCAAGTAATAGCATGTGACACTGTAACCGAGGGGGGATCTGAAGGAGAATGTGTCGTGGTTAGTTGTGTTTAGGTTTGTTCCAGTTTATTCGCGTTAGTTTCCAATCCACAACTTGTTATACAATATAAATTTGACTAATCAAGAACTAGATCTTCTTTGGTGCAGCGGTGCAGTAATTGTCTCTGTTCAAGAACACAAGTCTGACTGAATGTTTCAGTCAAAAAGTAATTTTTAATAATTCATAAGTGGGGTGTGAGCAACACTGGCAAGGCCAGCATTTATTGTCCATGAGAGGGTAGTGGTGAGCTGCTTCTTGAACTTCTGCAGTTTATGTGTTCTAGGTACATCTACAGTGCTGTGAGGGACAGAGCTCCAGGATTTTGATCCCATGACAGTGAAGGAACAGTTATATAGTTCCAAGTCAGGATGGTGTGTGACTTGGCGACGAACTTGCATGTGGTACTCTTCCCATGCACCTGCTGCCCTTCTAAGTGGTAGAGGTTGTGGATTTAGAAGGTGTTACATAAATACTCAACGAATGCAAACTGGATAAAAAAAAGTCTAATGTAAAATATAGTTTAAAAAAATTCAATAGACATGTCATTTTACTAAGGTTTCATAGGCAGGCCAAGTAATATCCATTCTCTGTGTTCCTACAATTGTGATCAAAATAACTATTCAATCCTTAGCACAAGGACATCGTTATTTACCTGGAAGATGTGAAGACTCCATAAATCACTGGTAATTTGTCATCATTTGTGTTGAACAGAAAAACATCCTCTTTATGAAGTAAAAAAAAATGATCACAAAATAAGAGATTTTGTCAAGAAATTTCATCATAATCAAACCAAAAGGAGCAATGTTATGTATTTTAGAAATGACCATAGTCAGATAAAGTTAATTAGTTTCTCCTCGTGCTTTTTTGCTTCTAGGTCTGCCAATGCTGTACAACATCCAATCAAGCTGTCAAACAATACAAATTTGCTGTCAGATTTCTGCTAATATTATTCCATAGTCATCGCAACAGTGTTTAATCCTCCGATGAAGTTCCCTCCTCCTCGAGATTAGCCTGGCTTCTGCTCACCAGTTCCATATGGCAGCATGCCTGAGCTCCGTAACTCAATGTGGCAATGATTTTCCTTTGTATCATTCTTTCAGAGGATGTGGGCATTGCGGGTAAGGCCAACATTTGTTGTTCAAATTGCTAAGCCATTTCAGAATCAATCACATTGCTGTGGGCTTTTAGTGGATTTGATTTTCTTCCCTGATTCCCATTTGCGTTCCAGATGGCTTTTCCCAACAATTGATGATACTTGCCATGCCTGAGACTAATTTTCAATCACAGATTGAATTCAAATTCCACCAGTTGCCAGGGTGGGATTTGAACCCACATCCTCTGGGCCACTGGATTGTTAGCCCAGTGACATTACCACCACACCACTATTAGAATCTGTCTTCTACTTTGTGCCACCATAGTTGGAGCCATATCTTAACCACCACCAAGCTGCGCCTGGTGCAGCTGAATTCAATCTATTAGTAAATGATCTACAAGAACGTTCATGTACAAATCAATATGGGCAGTATGGTAGCACAGTGGTTAGCATTGTTGCTTCACAGCACCAGAGACGGGGGTTTGATTCCGACTTGGGTCACTGTCTGTGCGGAGTCTGCACGTTCTCCCCGTGTCTGTGTCGGTTTCCTCCGGGTGCTCCAGTTTCCTCCCACAAGTCCCGAAAGACATGCTTGTTAGGTGAATTGGATATTCTGAATTCTCCCTCAGTGTAACCGAATAGGCGCAGGAATGTGGCGACTAGGGGGTTTTCACAGTAACTTCATTGCAGTGTTAATGTAAGCCTACTTGTGACACTAATAAAGATTATTATTATTGTTGTTCCCTCGATTCTTTTTAAAAATAAATTTAGAGTACCCAATTAATTTCTTTCCAATTAAGGGGCAATTTAGCGTGGCCAATCCACCTGGCCTGCACATCTTTGGGATGTGGGGGCGAAACCCACGCAGACACAGGGAGAATGTGCAAACTCCACACGGACAGTGACCCAGAGCCGGGATCAAACCTGGGACCTCGGCGCCGTGAGGCAGCAGGGCTAACCCACTGCACCACCATGCTGCCCTTTGCCCTCAATTCTTAATACAGGCGAAACTTTCTGATCTGTGACTGTTTTAATAAAATACTTGCAGATTCACAAGTACTTGCAGAGTGAAAACAGGAAAGCAATACAATTTGACTTCAAGAAATGAATGCTAAAATCAAATTTACTAAATGCCACATTTTAAAATTATGCTGCATGAAATCAGAAACATTGACCTATACAATGTGGATTTTTGGAGACAACTAATTTGTATCAATGTTAACTTTGTTTAAATGGCCTCCTATTTTCAGAGCTAAAATATAAAATGGACTGATACTTACGCAGCTCATCAAAATATGTCTGATAACCTTCAGGTCCTGGGACTGAGCAAATGAGACGAGCTTTCAGAAACGTGGTCCACTTGTTGATCAAACTCCGCTGACCACCAATATCTTTCTGCAAAGATTTAAATCTCATTTATAAGGAAGAACAATATCTGGGAGAAGCTACATTCAATGGAGGGTAGAGTAATTCAACTTCCATTACCATTTACACCAACCCCCGAGCAAAAACATATGGTTATATGGGAGCAATGAGCCAGAAGGTCAATCAGAGTCGTAGGTCCCAATATTTCCTGGGTGCAGGGAAGAGGATGGGGAAGGAAGAAGGATTTTCGGACTGGAAACCTGGAAGTAAGGGTTCCCTGCACACGCTGCAGAATGTAACAGCAGGATGTCCTCTTGGACTCCAGATTGACAGGTTGGCTGGCTATTGGGTGGGAAAGCAATCGAGGAATGGATACCAACTAAGTATTACATCCTGGGAGGGGTGTAGTGGATGATGGAATAGGGAGGAATTCAAACATTGTGGCGGAGGGGATAGGGGTTGCGGTTGGCAGGGGAGGGGATCAACCTATCATGTGGAGGTAGACTTGTCGGGCCTGGAGGAAGCACTTCTGGTCCAAATGCAATTCTTGGATCGAGCCATTCTCACTTCCTTTTATTTGCCGTGATTACCTGCACACAGCCCCCTTTTTCTGTAAGTTCCACACCGCCACCAAGGGAAGAGAAAATGTTATGGAGGCAGTGCTGTCCCAAAATGTATTTCAAAAATGAAAGTTCTCCATTGCGACTATGGGCCTGGCAAACAGGAGAAAGAAAAGGCGCTTAAATGTGAAACAAGGATTAACCGGCCATCTACTTAAAAGAGAAAAGCACACTTTCACCATTGGAATCAAGTCAGTCAAGACATTTGACCAGCTTGATGTGGGCTAACGTACACTTCCTGCGTGTAGATGGCCAGATAACTTGGCTATTTTTAATTTTTATTTGACACTGTCAAAATTAACTCAATTTAAGCAGCAATAGATCTCATGACCTGATATTCTGAAGATGCGCTGTATAAGTGACAAGAAAACCACAACAGTAAGCTCCTCTAATTTATACCAAATACATTTTAAATGCTTGACCCATCCATTTGCAGATGGCCGAGTTAATGAATTGCTGTTGGCCAAACCTGAGCTGTAAGCAAAGGAGAAGGATAAGCCTGGGCTTTTCATTGTTCAAAGTAGGTGGATGACAGATGATCTAATCAGGGCATATAAGGTACAAAATGGTATGGACGTATAAAGTCGTGTGATGGACATTGATAGGGTAAATCTGGAGCACTAGTATTGATGTGTTGGGCTGGCTGGGTCGATGTGGACTGCACTTGATGCAGTGTAGCGAGAGTCAGACTTCCAACATTTGATGAGATGCAACACAATTTTATTTAACATCTAAACTATTATACATGTTCAACTGTGGGTTGACACTATGCTGACTTAAATGGAGACCTGACACTAGCCTGACCAGACTTACTAGCTACCCACATGGTGTTTGCCCTGGCCAGCTCATGAACTCTGCTTGTCTCGGAGGCTGGGTCCCGAGAGAGCGGGAAAACTGGTGCCCTCTGACTTTATAGCGGTCGTGTCCTGTCTGGTGATTGGCTGCTCTGCTCTGTGTGCTTACTGGTCATCCTGTGTGTCAATCACTGCCTGTCTGCACTCCATTATATACATAGATGTACATTATGACAAGTATTTTTTCTATTTTCTGAATAGAAATGTTACATTGCCAGTCCTTCAACCTTCAGACACAACTTCCACAACCAAGGAAGTGTATTTCTGATCTGTCATTGCTCAGTCTTTCAGAAAGCCTGCCTTTAGAACCCAGTGTGCCTTTTCCCCTTTGCATTCTACCACTTTCTGTTACAATACCTGCTGCTACATTGCTATTCTATTGAATGGCTCCATTACAGTTCCATCACTCCTTTCCATGATAACCAAGGCAAAATACTCAGCTTGTATTGCCTGAGACTGCCTTTTCCTCTAATTGGCCTTGTCCTTTCCTTGACTACTTTTATTTTGATGCGTTTATAACATTTTACGAATTTCCTTTATGTTCCCCGTCAACCTTCCTTCAAATTTCCCTCTTAGCTTTCCATTTTGGTCCCTCCTCTGGCCTATGTACTTTTATTTCATATTCTTCGTCCTGGATTTATCAAATGCCCTCTTCCCAAGCTTCATTTGGATTTTAGTTTTTCTCCATAGATCCAAAGAACCTTTTACCATATCCTCTTATTAGAATGGGTTTTAGCTTGTGCCAGAGGAATAGACCCTTAAGCACCACTAGAGGGAGCACCACTGCATTTTCCATAAGGTGGAGATGCCACCTTATGGAATAAACGGGCATCGTGCGACTATCAACAGGCAGGACTGTTCCCTTCCAGTTGGGGAACACTTCAGCAGTCAAGGACATTCAGCCTCTGATCTCCGGGTCAGCATTCTACAAGGAGGCCTTCAGGAGACGCGACAACGCAAAATTGCTGAGCAAAAACTTATAGCTAAGTTCCGCACGCATGATTGCGGACTCAACCGGGATCTGGGATTCATGTCGCATTACATTCGGCCCCCACCAACAAGCCTGGACTTGCAGAGGCCTACCGACTGAACTGGCTTGGGACAATTCACACCTCTTTAACCTGGAGTTACCTCTCTCTCTGCATCTTTGATGATTTGATTGCCTGCAGGTGCTCGCATTCCGGGGCATCTCTGACTGTGTCTATATAAACATTTCTGGAACAAGCCTTTCCATTCACCTGAAGAAGGAGCCGTGCTCCGAAAGCTCGTGTTTGAAACAAACCTGTTGGACTTTAACCTGGTGTTGTAAGACTTCTTACTGTTTTCCATAAGGAAGTAGCCGTTGTGACATTTGTGAATCTTTGTCTGCCTCTGACCCTGTTTATTTAAACTCTGTACATTACCGTTGCTCGATTGTTTTGACCCACCACATTTTCACATCTTGATGCTGCCCCTTTTCATCTCCTTAATAAGCATTTGCAGTAAAAAGATGAGTTCACACCTGAACCATTAGCTGTTTTCTGCCAGTCAGTATCATAATTTTGAAAACCACCATGTCTGCTGAACTTACGCACAACGTTACTTAAGTTTATTCAATATTTTATTTAATTCAGGACCTCAATAGGAACTAGATTTTGACTGAATCTCGGCAAGATTCTGTTGCAACACATTCTATGCACACTGAAAGTGGCTGATGGCAGGAGCGTGGGAAATTGGTCTGTTAGCCGCATTTGTTTAATGTTGTCAAGTTGCTGGCGTCAGTACCCGACAGCACAAAGGGCTATCAGTTGAGATAGTAAGCGAGGCCTGGGGGTCAGGGGGGGTGTCGTTCCAAAGGGCCAAGAATATTGAGGGTGGAGGAATCCCCCAGAACTGTGACTTGCGGAGGGGAAGAGTGGGGCTTGAAATTGAATAGAATCAGAAGTTGTAAAAAGGAAGTTACAAAAATGCAATGTAACAAGTCAAAGACACAGGGCGCGATTCAGCGACTGCGTTGCACCCGGCGTGGATTGGGATGCGTCGCGTGAATAGCGGGAGAGGGCAAAATCAGGATTCGCGCCGGAGACGCAAACCATTTTGCGATTCACCCGGCCCGCTCCTGAAGGCAAGTTCTGGATCAGGCTCAAAAATGGTGAGAATATCATTAACCCTCATTTGCATTCATTTCAATCTCATTAATGAGAGTGAAGTTGAATGCAGCGGCCTCCTGAGAATTAACCGACTCACCAGCGGGAAGTCAAATGGGCGTCGTTAAGTACACCTTTTCAAAAACAGGAACCTGGTGTAATGGCTACTGAGAGGAAGTGAGGACGTGAGTAGCCCTTTCCATTTTTCGTCATGCAGCTCAAGGGCACAGGAGCTGCTGACCCAGAGCTCTATGGGGGGGTACCCCTCACAGGGGTTTCGCTTGGTCAGGGGGTTGAAGTATTCCAGGTCAGGGGTTGCCGCAGGTCGGGGGGGGGGGGGGAAGTGGTGAGGGACTTTACGTCTGTTAGGTCTTCACAAGGCGTCTTTAAGTATTGTGGAGATCCATAACAGGGGCATCCACAGCCTTTGCCTGTCTGTCCTACCAAACACTTCCAGGACAGAGCCCTGCTGTGGCTTGTATCCTGAAATTCTATTTCACGCCCTTCAACTGTGAGCAGCCTCTAGCTTCATAACTGAAGCCTATTTCAAATGAGGAATTAGCCTTGATAGCTGTGAAAGCACTTCACGCTCCTCAACTCTCAATTGCCTCCTCACGAGCACACGTGCCATGCCTCAGAGGATGATTAGCACACTGCCTGAACTGTGTGCCTGAACTCGAGGAGCATTAGTACCATAAAGGCAGCTGCCAACAATCAAATACTAAAGAGCAGGGTTTCTCCACTGAGGATCCTCTTGCGACCAAAGGGCAAGTGTATGGATGAGCGGAGGGCAGTTGAGCACATCCTTCTTAATGTTCCCAGCAGAGGTCTAAAGTCTGGGGTCTAGGGGCTCCTGATGTGGCCGGGGGGGGGGGGGGGTGCATAGTGAGATTTGCCAGCATCCACTTGCTGGATGGCACCGTGAAAGAAGGCAGGACATGATAAGGGAGGGGAGGCTTGGGAGATTTGTAGGTCCGAGGATGGAAGCCTTAACTGATTGTCAGTCTTTCTCCTCCTCTAATTTCTTCCAGATATATCTATGTTTGCTGGTGTCGATCATGTGGAGGCTACCCTCCCGTTGATTGTGGCAGCCGCCGAAGAAAGTAGCAGCGACAACTCAGGCTGGAGGCGGCACTTCAGGTGCCGCACACACTGAAGACCCAGCCGCCCATCAGGATAAGGAGGAACCAGAAGGGAAGGTCAGCAACGGCCCAAGGTGTACAGGCATTGTTGGTCATTCAATCAGCTGACAAACACCACAGAAGACTGTGTCTCAACAGGGAGACACTGCAGAACCTGTGCCATGTCGTCGTGGACAGGGAATCTTGTGGAGGAGGAGAATACCAGCTCCAGTAGCCGTGAAAGTCAACACAGCCCTCAACTATACCATGGGGTCATTCTAGGGCTCGAGTGAATACCTGTGTGGCATATCCGAATCTTCCTCTCAGGAGGTGACAGATGCTCTGTATGTCTGGGTATCAGGCTACATCACCTTCAAGTTGGACCTGGCTCACCAAGATGACCAGGCTGCAGGATTTGCTACCAAAGTTGGGCTGCCCCTGGACCAGAGGGCTATCGATGACACGCATGTCGCCTTGCACACACAAGGGATGGTGTGGGTCACAGCGGTGATGCCTCGCCTGTGGTCTCTTTGGAGTTGTCGTCCAAGGTATTCTCTTGGATTGCGGGGAAGGGGTTATGATGGCCTGGCCCTCTCGGTGGCCTGGCCTCATCAGATCTCGATCCTGCAAGACAATGGACATGTGATCAGTGAGAAGAAAGGATCATTTTGTCTGGCATGAACAATTCACTTGAGACAGGTCATCTGAGTGACGAGGCAGTGGATCCTCACCCACTGTTGGTGACTGCTCACTCTCCTCGGTCAGCCCCGCAATTTCCAGAGCCAGTTTCACATGGGGGCTGAGGACTCGGATCTCTAGGGGTCTGCCTCCCATCTTGGCCCTTTCCCATTTATTATGGGCTATATTCTTCTACGGGGAATTGTGAACCACACACCTGATGGGTCAGGGGGGTCTGTAGCAGGTGGCATGTGTGGGCACCGTATCTGGATATCAATGGATTCTGCTGGTGAGTGCCAGGGCTTCGGAGGAACAAGCACGAGGACCAGTGGCGGAATTCTCTGAGCCTGAGGCTAAGTGTTGACACCGTCGTAAATGCCATTGCCTTCTACTATGGCGTCAACAGGCCCCCAGGAGCAGCAATCCTGAGCCCTACAGGGGGCCAGCACGGCACTGGAGCACCTCACGCAGCTCCAGCTGCTGATATCGGCGTCAAACGGGCGCCACGGGTCTGTGCATGCGCACTATGGCTGGTGCAGAGTCACGCATGTGCGCGGTGACCGGCGAGAACCCACGCGTACGCGCTAGCTTCCTTATCCGCGCCGGCCCCAACGCAACATGGCGGAGAGCAACAGGGGCCAGTGCGGCATAAAAGAGGCCCCCACCAGGAGAAGTGGGCCTGCCGATCAGTAGGCCCCAATCGCAGGCCAGGTCACGGTGGAGGCCCCCCCCAAGGTCGGATCCCCCCCCCCCTGTAGGCCGCCCCCCCCACAGGATGGATGCCGGGGCCCCGCTGGGTAAGACCACATGTGAACGATCTCCGTAGAATCGGCGGACCGGCGTCCGGGTGGCGTTGCGTGAATTGTGCCCAGCACGCCAATTCTCCGATCCGGCCCCGGGGTCAGAGAATCCTGCCCCAGATGTGGGGAGGGTGCGAGGTTTCAACCAGTGGATTGGGAGGGAGTAGGGGGATTTGAGAATTTGAGGGGTGGTAAGTGGAACTGATGCCAGGAGAGAGGTGGTAACTTACCCTTGCAGCTCGGTGGAGGTCGCCGGTCTTCTTCCGACATTGGACAATGGTCCTCCTTGTCATGTTGCCCTCACTGACAGCCACTGCCACTGCCTCCCTGCTGCTGGTCCTCCGACTACCTTGGGGGTACAGGGTGCCCCGCCTCTCATCCACAGCATTGAGAAGCCTTGTGAAGTCGGCATCCCCAAAGCGAGGAGCAGGTTTGCCTGCTGCAATGCTTGTGTGTTGACTGGGAGTATGTGGTGAGGGAGCATTTAAAAGCAGCTCTCCCTTGTTAGCAGTGAGCTGATGAGAATCAAGTCGGCGAATCAACGGCGAGGGAGCCAGTAATGATGAGATTCATGTGGGGGCTCATTTTTGTCATTTGGAGTACCATTGAATATGGGGTGAAATTTCGCCAACATTGCCATCGCGAAGCTCCCCGTCAAACATATCCAAAACTTGAGTCCGCTGAATCGTGCCCATTGTTTCATGTTGTTGTTAAAAGTAGGATAGCACACTTAGAGGAGTTGCAGTATAAAGATTTAACAGATGGGAAATGCTAATGTATGTGACGATGCACATTGAACTAGTCAATCATGCATTAGACTGTCAAAAGAGATACTGGAACCATACCTCAGAGAAAGATGCCTAGATCCTAACCTTTTTAGATGTAGTACTAATAACATAGAACATAGAACATTACAGCGCAGTACGGGCCCTTCGGCCCTCGACCCGTGAAACCATCTGAAGCCTATCTGACCTACACTATTCCATTTTCATCCATATGTCAATCCAGTGACCACTTAAATGCCCTTAAATACCCTTGGCAAGTCTACTACTGTTGCAGGCAGGCGTTCCACACCCCTACTACTCTCTAAGTAAAGAACTACTCTCTGAGTAAAGAAGAATGGAAAGAAAGGAATGTAAAGCAGATACCAGAGTATGTATGCAGCCTGTCTAAGAATCATGGAATCCTTACAGTGCAGAAGGAGGCCATTCAGCCCATCGCTTCTGTACCAAACCTACAAAAGAGCACCCTACCTGGGCCCATTCCCCTGCTCTATCCCTGCACACCCACCTACCACATCTTTGAACACAAAAGGGCAATGTATCATGGTCAATCCACCTAACCTGCACATCTTTGAAAGGGAAACAGAGCACCCAGAGGAAACCAACGCAGATACAGGAAAAAGTACAAACTCCAAATGGACAGTCACCTATGGTCAGAATCGAACCTGGGTCCCTGACGCTGTGAGGCAGAAGTGCTAACCACTGTGCCACCTTGACCCATGCCTAGAGTCCAAATCTAGAGGACTCAAACCCAGAACAAGGTGGCAGTTTGGAACTATTCTCATAGAGAATGTTCAGCAAATGATAAGAGGACACTGTTCAATAATTATTCCTTCTTGAGTTATTTCCTTCTAGGAAAATGCAATCCAGATTGGAGGAATAATATCACTCTCCACACTGAGCCATGCCAAACACTTTTTCTTGCTATGCTCCTGACTATAAATTATAACTTTAATCTGCTTCTTTTTGCACCATAGGTTTTATGTCTAGCGACCTATCGTTCTAAGGGTCTTATAATGCTTCCATGACCATCTTAGATGTATCAGTAAATTCAAGTGTTCCATACTGTGACACAAAGTGAAATGAATTTCAAGACCTTTCTCTCAAGCAGAGATCACCCGATATTAAAAGGTCACTGTCAGACCTATTTCAAATGATGGATGTTTCATACTCCTGTGGGGCACTTTTGGCTGAAAAGATGCCCTTTTGGCTGCATAATTAATCTGACAGAGCTGTTTTCCAGCTTGCTCAGAAGTGGGACTATTAAAATCAAGCATGCTCAAGTTCATTTGGCATTAGTGAATCAGCAGGGTGCCATTTGCGTCAACTTGAGCTGTACAGAACCAAAATAAATTATTAAAGGTTGCAATGGCAGGATGACTAGCCAGCAACACCACAGACAATGGTTAGCAAAAAAAGCAGAATATTGAAATGCAATCAGTATGAGATATATTTAGGCTGGCATGGTGACGCAGTGGTTAGCACTGCTGCCTCACGGTGCCGGCCCCGGGTCACTGACTGTGGGGAATTTGCACATTTTTTCCGTGTCTGCATAGATCTCACCCCCGCAACGCAAAGACATGCAGGGTAGGTGGATTGGCCCCTTCAAAAAAGAAAAGTTTGAGATATACTTGTTCCTGCTGCAGTGCAGCAAACTATTCTGTAGAGATCCACGATTCACGTAATAAGTAAGATGAAAAATATTGGTTGAAGTGTAAATGATTCTCCAGTTTTTAAAGTCTTGGCACATTAAATGTAACTGATCAGGCATGGAATGTCAGTAAAGTATTAAGGGCCTGAAATATCCTCAGAACCTAAAGGACTGTTGTCAGGACAGTGTTTCCTCCAGCAGACCCCAAACTCTCAGATGCTGCCAGAACACCCTGGGTCAGGACATATGCATAAAATAACTTGGTGCCCGCATCAATACAGATGGAGTCTCCATAAGATGGGAGTCAAGGAAGTAGCAGGACTGAATATGGCTAAACAAAGGTTTTTTGCTGTGAAAATTTAACCTTTTCCCCAAAATGTCACAAGCTGATGGCAGCTGGTTTCTTAGTAACTGCTTAAGGAAACCAACATTTCCATATTTGGTGATTCCTACTTCTGCCACCTGGCACTTGCCATGCTATATACTGAAGTCACCAGAGGAAGAACTGCCTAGAATTCTAGTGGATGCTTTTTTCCAGGTAATGGAAAAGGCAACAAGACTTAAGATAGACCAATTTCCTGCACCTGGTGGACCCCGCCCTATCCTATTAAATAAATATTGAGATATATAGGATTCTCAGGGGGTTTGATAGGGTAGATGCTGAGAGGTTGTTTCCCCTTGTGGGACCAGAGGGCATAATCTTAGAGTAAGGGATTGCCCATTTAAAACAGAGATGACGAAGAATTTCTTCTCTCAAAGGGTAGTGAATCTGTGGAATTCTTTGTCACATGGAGCTGTCGAGGCTGGATCGTTAAGTATGTTCAAGGCTGAGATGGACAGATTTTTAACTGGAAAGGGAATCAAGCGAATAAGGCGGGCAAGAGGAGTTGAGGATTATCATCTAAAATCAATCATGATCTCATTGAACGGCGGAGCAGACTCAATGGGCCGAATGGTCTACTACTGCTCCCATGTCTTAAGCCTTAAAAGGTTGAAACATTGCAACGGTCATAATGATAACTTTTACAAAGGTTTCCAGATGTAGAAATAGTGCTTTTGGGTTGTAAAATTGAAATATCACTCAATTACTAGTAAGAGAAATTAACTGACTACACAACCTTTATTTATACATATCTTTGGAAAGTTGCTGGAATGTTCCATCAGAGAAAAAGCTGAGTCAGAGTGGAAGGAAGTTGGGCATACATGACCTGATCAAAGATAACCAGTATTGGTTGGTGAAGGCCAGGTCGTGTGTGACTAATTTAGTTGCATTTTTTTTGCAGGTTAAATTTTCACTTCATAGAACCAATGGAAATAGGAGCAAAAGTAGGCCATCTGGCCCAACAAGCCTGCTCTGCCATTTAAACAGATCATGGCTGATCATCTGCATCTTATGCTATTTTCCCCAGATCCCTTGATATCGTTAGTACCAGAAATCTATCGCTTCTTGTCTTGAACATGCTCAACAACTGAACTGCCACAGCCCTCTGGGGTAGAGAATTCCAAAGATTCACTTAAAAAAAGAAGGCAGTGCATATAGATCAAATCAAATCTGTGCAATTGTAAGGATAAGTGTTGGGTGATCCATCATTGCCAAAGCAATATCTACCTTGACCTCCATCATCTGTCTTCTACAACCCTGGAATTTCCCAATCTGTTTTTAACTTTGTAAATGGTAATCCTGAAAGCATCTGGCATGTGCTTTGTTACATCAAGCTTCAGCCTTCTTCCAGTTTCCCCCTAAGCACATTACTCATCTGACACTCAGTCAACTGGTTCCAACCAGGAAATCTAATCCAAGTGTCAAATAGCTTGGCAAGCTGGTTTACAAGAACTTTATGACCCCATAGATAATTGTCTCTGAAATTCTATAGGTTTTCTATGAGCCTCCCCATGTAATTTCGGCAGCAGGCCAGCGACTCCATCCCGAGAAAGAGCTGGAAATGATTGTTGCCCCTGTTTCCCGAGGGGGGGGGGGGGGGGCTCTGCTGGTCTCCCAGTACGGTTACATGTTGCTAAACACCTCACAGCATCTTTGACACACGATGTTCATTCTGTCTAACATGACGTTCATCAATAGGAAACGTGATACCTCGGTACCATCACTTAAATTTTATTTTATACAAAGGATTTCAAATAATATCAAGAGCGGGCAAGTGATCTGTTGATACACGGATCCAGCCACATGCAACAAGCATTAGAAGTGCATGTAGCACTTTTATGGAAAAAATAGCAAGTTGTGCTGATGCAGCAAGTGTGAAATTAATGGAACCTGTCCTAGGGTGCCAAAGCATGCCAAGTCCCAAGCTAAGTCATAACTGTGAGAGTGAAGCTTGAACTATTTATAACTGATGTGCACCTTCTGAAATAACTCAATTATCTGTTACTTTATATCATCTATACTGTGAACATCATAACCAGCTTTTTTGCTGCCAATAGCCATAATTATAGAGGTTAATAGCTGGCATACTTTATATATCCCTAATGCATGATACAGACATCAACTTTGATGAATAACAACTCTGATGTAACCATTGCAAAATAATTGATCACCCACAATCTGCACACATTATATAAATGGCATCAATGACTCACTACAACTTCCTCAGAGCCACGTATACAAAATGGTGAAAGGGGTCTGGATAGAGTAGAGAGGGATAAACTGTTAGCAGAAGGGTCACAATCCAGTGGGCAATTAGGCACAGAGAAGGGGCGGTATGTGGCATAGTGGTTAGCTCTGCTGCCTACGGCGCTGAGGACCCGGGTTCGAATCCCGGCCCTGGGCCACTGTCCGTGTGGAGTTACCCAAAGATGTACAGGTTAGGTGGATTGGCCAAGCTAAATTGCTCCTTAATTGGGAAAAAAATAATTGGGTACTCTAAATTTAGAAAAAGAAAATTAGGCACAGAGTGCCTTTGAGCAACGCACCCCTGCCAAGATGCCCGCAGGAAAACCCACAAAGGTTTGCTTGACATGCTGTCTGCATGGTTAGCCAGTGTCCCCCCCGCCCGCCTCTGGGTGATGTGAGGTGGCGGACGAGGCCCTTATATGGGCATTAGTACCAATGAGTGGCCATGAGCCTTCCTGCCATGGACCAACAGAGGTCAGAAAGATGTCAGGGCCTCTATCCACCACTTTCCAACCCAGTTAAGTGCATCCCAAAACTCTCCACGGGAGAGGGCACGAGATTCCGCCAAACATGAGGATAAACATCCATAAGCTGTGAGTTGTTGGCATCCGAAAAGAGTCAAACATGGCTTTCAAAAGGGAACGGGTTTATGGCTGTGGAGCTCCAGGTACTCCTTCCTTTTACTTTCAGACGTTTTTGAAGCACTGAATACCGCAGAAAAGAAAATTATCGGGGGAAAATTGAAGCAACAAAGGAAATTAGCTTTGACTGACGACATATTTGATTCTGCAGAATCTGGGGGAAAACTTTGTCTTTCTGATGTATTATTGCAATCATTTACTGTTTGAGTAACAGACTAACTGCAAATAAATTAATACTTCTAGTATTGCCTGTGGTGCCAATTTATATTTTCCCTTACTTTCCTTAAATCAGAATTTCACAACCAATCTCACCAAATTAAAATTTCAGACAAGGTGCACGTTGTCCTTAGGGGTATGTTGATCATTAAAAAGTTAAGACTTTAACAGAATAAATCATGGTAATATTATATTTGTTTATTCATGGGCAGCACGGTGGCGCAGTGGGTTAGCACTGCAGCCTCACGGCGCCGAGGTCCCAGGTTCGATCCCGGCTCTGGGTCACTGTCAGTGTGGAGTTTGCACATTCTCCCCGTGTTTGCGTGGGTTTCGCCCCCACAACCCAAAAATATGCAAGGTAGGTGGATTGGCTATGCTAAATTGCCCCTTAATTAGAAAAAGATTTAATTGGATACTCTAAATTTATAAAAAAAAAAATTTGTTTATTCATTGCCTGAGCCCATACCAAATGATTCTGTATGATACCAAAGATGCCCAAAGATGTTAGGTGGATTGACCATACTAAACTTGGTTCAGGGATGTGCAGGTTGAGTTACAGGGATAGGGCAGGGTGCGCAGGGAGTGGATCTAGATAAAGGGCTCTTTTGGAGGGCCCATGTATACTCGATGGGTCAAAAGACCTCTGAGGGCAGCACGGTGGCACAGTGGTTAGCATTGCTGCCTACGGCGCTTAGGACCCGGGTTCGAATCCCGGCCCTGGGTCACTGTCCGTGTGGAGTTTGCACATTCTCCCCGTGTCTGCGTTGGTTTCACCCCACAACCCAAAAAGATGTGCAGGTTAGGTGAATTGGCCACACTAAATTGCCCCTTAATTGGAAAAAATAATTGGGTACTCTAAATTTGTTAAAAAAAAGAAGACCTCTTTCTGCTCTGTAGCGATTTTATGATACGCTTTCTTAAAGTTAATCAAAGAACGGAGGAATCGATATGCCAAGAATAACTCCCTATTGTCCATACTTTCTTCATCTCCTCAGTTTGACGCTAATCCACAAAAATTAGACAGGGTGGAGTATTTTCTTTGGAACACAAGAGGATGAGGGAAGATTTAATTGATGTGTAAGAAGTTATGAGGGGTCTAGTTAGAACATAGAAGATCCCTTCACCACTGCTAAGAGGAACACCTCCACCCTCCACAATGGAGTTCCCCAGAGCCCCCCCTCTGCCCCCCGACAGTGTCCCCTGGCAGTGTTATGGGTAATGCCAGGGTGTAGTGCTAGTGTACTGCCCAGACCTGTTCCTGCACTCCCCCCCCCCCCCCCCCCCCCCCCACCCCCAGGGGTATACTTACCTGTGTGCAACCGGCAGATTCCTTTCACCTGGTTGACAGTTTTGAAAAGTCATTGTAAACCTTGTCATGTAGATGAGGGGGAGTTCCAACTGTGGGGGAACGATATGGCAGGGAAGGCCACTAGGTATATTTAGACTTGTTGAAATGAGATTGCCGAATTTCTTGGGGGCAGAACACATAATGTCATTGGGGAGGGGTTGGGTGGTGTGGGGGGGGAGGTGGGAAATCGCAAAACGAGATCTCGGCAGCAAGATTCTCGTTTGCTTAATTTCATGAGATTTTGTGCCCACATCGTTGTTTGTTCTTGCGGTAAACACGGGTGCAAAATCGCAGTGCAAGTTGAAAAGTGGGATTAGGTTGGATAGCTCTCAGTTAGGCTGGCAGATACATGATGGGCCAAAGGGCCTCTGTACATTTTATAATTTCTGTTTCTGTGATGTAGGGATAGATTTTCTCACAATCCTCCAGGAGAGTTGAGACCAACTGGCCAGTAACAACACAAAATGAAGTTTTATTGTCAGTATTTTACAGCTTCAATTTTTTTTCCCTTAATGTTTTCTAGAAGCTCATCGTTTTAATAAGCACTCCAAGATTTAAAACATGGTAGGATTCTGCCTTTACACTGGAAATCTGAGAGGCTCCTTTGACATGTGGAAACACTTTAAAACATCACAAATAACTTACATGGCATGGCACTGACCCCTCACCAGCCTCTGGTGCGGGTCCAAGTTTAGTGCATCAATCTATCCATCTTCCTATCTATTTGTCTGTGACATGCTCCTGAAACAATATATCAGTCACGGAAGCATTTCAATGACAACAGGCGGTTTTTAAAAAGAGCAGCTGACAACTAAATGGAGGGACGGAACAGGGAGCAGACGATCTGTGTTAAAAACTTATAATGGCTCGGATTCTGATGTTATTCTCAAGTTGTGAATATATTTTTAAAAATTAATTTGAAGATATCATGAGATGAAGCTGAAATCTGAGCATAATTCCTTCAGAAAACAATTATCATTCTGTAGACTGAAAGAATGTAGAGCCCACTGGACTGCCAGCAAAGATAGACTCTGCCCTGACTGAAATTAATTAACAAAATCAAACATCGACTCAAATTTAACTTACTGAGTAAAATTTGACACTGGGATAAGAGGAAAACTATTTTGGTTTGCTTTGACAGCACATTTCAAACTTAAAGAAAAGTTCAGCTTGTTTTGTGCAGAGTGCTGTTTCAAAATGCTTACACCATAAACCGAGTGTTTCTCCCCACTAATTCTGAAAGTTATGGGTTATTCTTCCCAATCCATTTTATTACTGGTGTACCATCACACCATTGTGAAATACTTCTTCTGCGAAATTCCTCGGTGTTGCTCCTGCTCAACGACTTTTCTTTGCTGGAAGTGAGGTGGACACCTCATGTGCATGTGTCAGTAAGGTCTCCACCCAACCTCTGTCTAAGTGGTGTCAGCCAAGCAGGGACAGCATTGAGGAATGACCCATCCCTGAAAATCTGCAGGCTACAAACCCAGCAGTTCTAGTGGGATCATGCCAGAGCGTGCAGGGTCGGCGCATTATTTGCAGAAAGCTGCTGGTACCTCTGCTACTGGGAGTGTATCTCTGGTGTTAGTTTGTAATGTGCCTATGGGAAATCCATCTCTGCCATCCATTGAGGCTGCAGGGGAGATGCCCAGACCTCTTCCAAAAATCCCAGCAATCTCCACTTTAGCTTTTTGTGTAAATTAATAAATTTTAATTTTCCTTATCCAGTAGTTGAAGTCATTCCGCCTGCCTGGATTCTGCCCTCTTGTCTGATGGGGCACTCTTGTGCCCACCTGAAGGCTAGTATGCTTCAACTACCTGTGGTGATATGCCTGTGCACAGTGTTGTGGATAGTTAATGATGCAACCTCCAACCAGCTGGTGGCACCAGACATCCTTCACGTAACTTGACATGCCCTTTGATAGTAGGGCGTACGAGAGCATAGTCGCAGTTAGAGTAGTTCCAGTAGAATTCATTTATTAGTTATTGCCTGTATAGTTAACTCTTAGTTAACTTTCCTTGTGTTTGTGAATAAATCATCTTTATAGTTAAACAACGAGATGTTCTGTGTACCTCATTGCAATGGTCATCTCACAAAACACAACACTACCTTGGTGTATCCCAGCAAAAGTCCACCTCTGTTCTGAGTTGGGAGTGGGTTTACACAGGGGGACCTGCACCCAACTCCACTCCCTTAGCATTATTTGTTAATTGTCACCTAGGTTAAGGATTCACAGGTGTAGGCCATTGATTGATGAAGTACTTTGACCACATAGAAAAGGAAAACTACCCACTGCTATGTTTCGGGACTTCCATGATTGCTCGGCACCGCAGGGGCTGGGGTATAACATCAGACCAGGAATAACATTCTTATTTGATTAGTTAAGTTTGCTTTCAACATTAGATAGTGCCCCACCAGGGGCTGTGATCCTTCCTTAATTTGTTTATTTAATGATAATTTGTTCAATTCAAAAGTGTTTAAAGGAAGATTGTCCACTGGTATGCTTGAGGCCTTTTGTGACCAGTGGACACTGCAAAGGCCCACTCCCGGGAATGACAACATAATTTGACTTTCTAAGTTTCCTTTAAAAGTTTTGTCTTTTTATTTCCGTGCCCCTTTAAGGGGCAGTCGATCAGTTAATTGCTTAATCTTTCCATTTGTTTAATTTTATTGGTATTCAAAAGAGTATAAAAGTAAGACTGGTGGTGACGGTACGCTTGAGTCCTTTCGCGGTGGGTGCGTGCCATAGGGTCTGGAATACATAATTATCCCCGGCAATATCATGTTAATTTGATCAGTTTCACTTGAGGCTTTTGTTTTTCTTCACAATGATGTGAAAGTTTCCCTTTTTTAAAGGGCGATTTATTTATTTGATTTTTTTTTTACTTAGGAAGGATTGTGGGACACCGGCCCAGCTGAGAGTAGGTAACAGGCAGATAGATGTAACACTGCATTCTGTAAATCAACCAACTACTGTATCAAGAAAAGGATTTGAGTCTAGTTTCATCTTTCACCACCTGGCCTGGGATCCATTTAACATTAATAAGGAGTGCGCAGAGATTCCACCCTCATAAAGCTGACAGGAAACTCCAGAGATAAAAACAAAACATTCTGGAAATACTCAGCATCTGTGGAGAGAGAGCAAAGTCAACATTTCAAATCAATGAAATGTTGCCCCAGATCGTCCGATATGGTGAGGTGATAGTCAATACCATGGAGACTTGGGCTGGTCGTGCCATTCTTACTCTGGTACTTTTACATGGATTTACGTAGAGTGTTTAATAGCAGATGTAAAAGTAGAGTAAGTCAGCTGAAGTGGCGGAGCACTCCAGAACTCACAGAAATGTTCACCCAACTCCCCATTCCCTGAGCCAACAAAGCTCCCCAACATCTGACAATGTTAACACCCTTCTCAAAGCAATGTTCATTCCCCCTCACCACACTCCTGGCAATGTTCAAGTCTTCGGCAGACAGTGCTCAACTCCTTCCCCTTTGCTGGACAGTGCTCACCCCCTCACTCACCCTGGGCATTCACTCAGTTGGCTGGATGGCTGGTTCATGATGAGGAGTGACGCCAACAGCGTGAATTCAAAGCCCGGCCTTCTCAACCCTGTCACTCGCCTGAGGTGTGGTGACCCTCACGTTAAATCACCACCAGTCAGATCTCTCTCAAAAGGGAAAGCAGCCTATGGTCCTCTGGGGCCAAGGCGACATTTACGCAACCTCTCCTACACTCCCTCCCTCGACTCGCCTTCCGGCATCTCTGGCTTCTGTTGAGACAATGTCTCAGGGATCGACATTGTCAGGGAGAGGGATTGGGATGGATGTTGAACCTTTTCGCAGGGTGAGGGAGAGGGGTGACATTATCGAGAACATTTAGGAACATGGACAAAGAAATTTAAAACCAGATAGCTTGAAGCAACACTGAATCTCTATTTGACTAGTACCAGTTGATCTCATAGGGCAGGCTGTCCCCGTTTAGAGCAAAACTGGGTGAGGCCTTATTGAAGTGTGGTGTTAGACAAAGAACTAGTCCAGGGAAAAGTTGATGATTAATGTGAGCTTGCCCAGGAAGGGGCTGAGCATTGTCAGACAGACTGCTTAGCAGAGTCAATGTGATATGGCTGAGCAGTGTCAACATTTACAACAATGGACGTCAATGAACTGAAGACAGATCTTAGGGGGCGGGATTTTGGTTCATGATGAGAAAAGTGTGTATGGCTGTGGAGGAACTATGTCCGACAATTTTTCGCCCTACTCTGTTCCTACATCCCCACTGAAGCCAGAATCAGAACAGATAACGCGCAAATGCTTCAGTATAAAAGATAAGTGGGATAAAGTGCAGAGAGCATCATAAGCACCCTCTCTAATGTTGAATAGATGATCTGGGCCTTGACTCTGTTTCTCTCTTCACAGATGCTGCCTGACCTGCTGAATATTTCCAGCATTTTCTGTTTTTCTTTCAGATTTCCAGCATCCAAAGTATTCTGCTTTTCGATTAGGCGACTCCTGCGACCGAATATTCAATGCCTGGTTGGGGACCCAACGTCCGGGCTGCATTGCTGTCTTGCTTCTATTTTTAAATGCAAATGTCCCAGCTGGCCAGGAAGTGAGCTCAATTCCTACTTGGATAATCATCTGACCGTTTCTAGGAATTGGCAGCTGCCCACCTGTGCCACCAGTGGCAAAGGCAGAGTGGGGGTGAAAACCTGATGGCTTTCACTGATTGTAGCCGTGGAAGGGGTTCACGCCACATAGAACATAGAACAGTACGGCACAGAACAGGCCCTTCGGCCCTCGATATTGTGCCGAGCATTGTCCAAACCAAGAAACCAAGGTTAAGCTATCCCACTCCCTGTCATTCTGGTGTGCTCCATGGGCCTATCCAATAACCGCTTGAAAGTTCCTAAAGTGTCCAACTCCACTATCACAGCAGGCAGTCCATTCCACACCCTAACCACTCTCTGAGTAAAGAACATACCTCGGATATCCCTCCTATATCTCCCACTCTGAGTCTTATAGTTATGCCCCCTTGTAACAGCTACATCCACCCAAGGAAATAGTCTCTGAACGTCTATCTATCCCCCTTATCATCTTATAAACCTCTATTAAGTCGCCTCTCATCCTCCTCCGCTCCAAAGAGAAAAGCCCTAGCTCCCTCAACCTTTCCTCATAAGACCTATCCTGCAAACCAGGCAGCATCCTGGTAAATCTCCTTTGCACCCTTTCCAATGCTTCTACATCCTTCCTATAATGAGGTGACCGGAACTGCACACAATACTCCAAATGTGGTCTCACCAGGGTCATGTAGAGTTGCATCATAACCCCGCGACCCTTCAATTCAAGCCCCCTATTAATAAACGCTAACACACTATAAGCCTTCTTCACGTCTCTATCCACTTGAGTGGCAACCTTCAGAGATCTGTGGACATGAACCCCAAGATCTCTGTTGCTCCACATTCCTCAGAACCCTGCCGTTGACCCTGTAATCCGCATTCAAATTTTTTCTACCAAAATGAATCACCTCGCACTTATCAGGGTTAAACTCCATCTGCCATTTTTTGGCCCAGCTCTGCATCCTATCACTGTCTCTTTGCAGCCTACAACAGCCCTCTACCTCATCCACTACTCCACCAATCTTGGTGTCATCAGCAAATTTACTGACCCACCCTTCAGCCCCCTCCTCCAAGTCATTGATAAAAATCACAAATAGCAGAGGACCCAGCACTGATCCCTGTGGTACACCGCTGGTAACTGGTCTCCAGTCTGAAAATTTTCCATCCACCACCACCCTCTGTCTTCTATGTGATAGCCAGTTACTTATCCAATTGGCCAAATTTACCTCTATCCCACACCTCTTTACTTCATGAGCCGATCATGGGGAACCCTAACAAACGCCTTATTAAAATCAATGTATACGACATCAACTGCACTCCCTTCATCTACACACTTAGTTACCTCCTCAAAGAATTCAATCAAATTAGTGAGGAAAGACTTACCCTTCACGAATCCGTGTTGACTATCCCGATTAAGCTGCATCTTTCCAAAATGTCATAAATCCTATCCTTCAGGAACTTTTCCATTAACTTACCGACCACCGAAGTAAGACTAACTGGCCTTTAATTACCAGGGTCATTCCTATTTCCTTTCTTGAATAGAGGAACAACATTCGCCACTCTCCAGTCCTCTGGCACGATCCCCGTGGACAATGAGGACCTGAAGATCAAAGCCAAAGGCTCTGCAATCTCATCCCTTGCCTCCCAAAGAATCCTTGGATATATCCCATCTGGCCCAGGGGACTTGTCGACCCTCAGGTTTTTCAAAATTGCTAATACATCCTTCCTCAGAACATCTACCTCCTCCAGCCTACCTACCTGTATCACACTCTCATCCTCAAAAACATGGCCCCTCTCCCTGGTGAACACTGAAGTAAAGTATTCATTCAAAGCCTCTCCTACTTCTTCTGACTCTATGCATAAGTTCCCACTGCTGTCCTTGACCGGCCCTACCCTCACCCTGGCCATTCTTTTATTTATCACATAAGAGTAAAAAGCCTTGGGGTTTTCCTTGATCTGACTCACTAAGGACTTCTCATGCCCTCTCCTAGCTCTCCTAAGCCCTTTTTTTTGGCTCATTCCTTGCTACCACAAATGGCAGAGCAGTGAATGACGGAATGCAACTTGAGGATTCGCATGTCTGGCTGAGCTTGTGCTAAACCCTGAAGTTGTGGTCAGATTCCAAAGGGTAAAGATGGTGAATGCTGATAGTTCTCCATCAAAATCCCCGCATATTCAAACCATTGTATTTGAAGTGCTTTGTGATGCTTTCAATGAATGTAATACATAGTGTGTAAACTGTCTTCCTTGTTGCTTTAATTCTATTGTTATGTTTTCAATCATATTTATTTCAATCTTACTTCTGTCTTATGCCCTTAACTATCAACTGAACTCTTCCTCTTACTTCCTGTCAAAGCAAAGTTTAAGGAAATGAGGCAAGAAGAGACTGAAGTAAAAAAATATGCAGTTATTTGTCTCTCAGTGGCTGTTGATGTGATGCAGCCCTTGTCTATAATGGAGAACAGATATGTGTCTGGTGAAGCTAACCTATTTTTGGGACGAGATGACACTCTAAATTTAAAGAGCAGATTATTCATATGAGCAGACGGTTCCGCAGAAATGGACATTGCAAGCCAATACTATCATGGACAGTACATCCATAATACTGCTAAACCTACACACATTTTTTGCATTTGCACAAGGAAAGAGAATTTTAATAAATCTACAAAATTACATGTGGTCATGTGGCCCCTTTAAGGGAGCAAGCTCCACTGACCACGTGACTGGCTCAGGGCCAATTGCGTGGCAGTGCACAAACTCTGGCCAATGGGAAGTTTGCGTGGGAACCTGGGAGCAGAACGCCTGGCAGTGTGGACCATGGAGCTAAAGAGTAAATACTGTTGTAAAGTGTTCTGTGCTTGTTGTATTGCTGCCTTTTCCTTTCATCAATAAATCCCTTTTTTTAGCCACTGGAAGCCTCCAATGTATGTCTCAACCCACCACATTGGGGACGAGGTAAAAGTTTTTGATCACAGACAACAGTCATTGTGAATCGGGGAGTAAGGAAGGAACGGTTGTTGAAACGAAAGCACCAGCAAGAGTCAGATTCATTTAAATAGTGAGTGGAAATGCATATCATTGAGAAATCTGACTCACTTGACCAAGGTTTGAGTCCTAGAGTCAGTACATTGAACCACTCTGGTTCTTCTTTACTGTGAGCGCGATCACAGGCAAGGACAAGCAGAAGGTGATACTTTGACAATTTGCGGGCCTCAGACACATAGGGCGGGATTCTCTAAAAATGGGGCTTTGTCCCCACGCTGGCAGGAAAACCGGCCCCAACGACTCCGGCGACAATGGCCCCTGAAAGTGAGGAATTCTCACCTTTCTAGGGGTCTAGGTTGGTGCTGGAGTCATCCCCGCAGCTCCAGCCGGCGGGGAACGGCCTGCACAGGTGTGGAACAGCCGACGTTATCTCATGCATGCGCGGAACGGCTGGCGTATTTCCGCGCATGCGTGGGAGTTCCCGTCTCCGCGCCAGCCCCTGGGCAATATGGCGGAGCCCTACAGGGGCCCATCGCAGAGGAAAGAAGGCCCCTCAGGATCCTGCCACCCCCCCCCCCCCCGTTCGGTAGGCCCCGATCGCAGGCCAGGCCACCCGGGGTCAGATCCCCCCCCCCCCCCCCCCGCCCCCCCAGGGCGGCCCCCTGCACACTTACCTGCCAGGTCCCGCCGTGTGTGAGGTGAATAATCCATGCCGGCGGGACTAGGCATAACATGTCGGCCACTCAGCCCATCAGGGTCCAGAGAATCGAATGGGAGGCCGCTGTCAACGGTCCCTGACTGGCTTGGTGGTGATCCCGCCGGCACTCGAAAAACGCGCCGGAGAATACGAAGGCAGGCATCGGGGCGGCCCTCCGACCAGGCACCGGATCGGAGACCTGCCATGTTTTGGAGTTTGGGTACTTCCGATGCAACTGAAAGGGGCACATTCAAACATGTTACCGCATGAGGCAGAGCACACCATTGTAAATAAAAATAGCAGCAGTAACAGTCCACAGTGCCACTGAACAGAACAGAGAAGAGTTCTGGAGAAGAGAAAATGATGCATCGGTTAAGTGCAATCCAATAAACGAAAACAGCTCCAATTGAAATTGTCTTCAGGGTAGATGATCGAACCCTTAAAATGGGAGTCAACACAGGGGTATCGATGAGCAGATCTTCCAATATCTATGTGATGGAACACAGTCTTTAAGCTTGAAGAGTACGAAAGACAAGCCTTCAACATACACCGACGGCCGAGACTCCATGGCCTACAGAGGGCAGGAGGCCAAGCTGCCTTTGGTTGTCATACAAGGACATAGACCCAGTGTGTTGGGAAGGGACCAGTTGCAGAAGATTAGTCTCAACTGGCTGGAAATCTTCAAAATATCTGATGCCGTCCTCCGGGATGTTTTAAGGATGAATGCAGACGTTTCTACAAAGAATTGCGCTGAATTAAGGGTATAAAAGCCAAAATATAAATCAATCCGGGTTTGACACCCAAGTTTTTCAGAGCCAGACCAGTGCCATACACATTGCATCAGAAGATTGAAGCAGAGGGCCTCACGGTAGCATGGTGGTTAGCATCAATGCTTCACAGCTCCAGGGTCCCAGGTTCGATTCCCGGCTGGGTCACTGTCTGTGTGGAGTCTGCACGTCCTCCCCGTGTGTGCGTGGGTTTCCTCCGGGTGCTCCGGTTTCCTCCCACAGTCCAAAGATGTGCGGGTTAGGTGGATTGGCCATGCTAAATTGCCCATAGTGTAAGGTTAATGGGGGGATTGTTGGGTTACGGGTATACGGGTTACGTGGGTTTAAGTGGGGTGATCATTGTTCGGCACAACATCAAGGGCCGAAGGGCCTGTTCTGTGCTGTACTGTTCTATGTTCTAGATAAAGAGATTGGAAGAGCTGGGTACAATCAAGCAGTTCAGTTTTCAGAGTGGGCGGCATTGATAGTCCCTGTCCTTAAACCTGATCGGCTGCGAAGAATTTGTGGAGACTATAAGATGACCATAAATCAAGCTGTCCAGGTCGATCAGTATCTCATTCCCCGAATTGAAGGCCTTCCAGCTAAGCTGGCAGGAGGCCTCACCCATTCAAAATTGGACCTCAATCAAACCTACCTGGAACTAGAGTTGGATGAAGTGTCTCAGAAGATTGCTCCAATCAATACCCACAATGGCCTCCTCCAGTATACAAGACTGCCATTCGACATTGCTTCACCTTGTGCTATTTTCCAGGGGATTCCCCAAGGTAATGGTTTACCTTGATGATGTATTAGTCTCCGGCACTATGCCAGAAGAACACATGGCCAACTTAGAGGAGATATTAAAGAGGATTTGTGATGCAGGGGTCTACCTAAAACACAAAAAGTGTACTTTTCAGGCCTCTGAAGTGACCTACCCAGGATTTTGCGTTGATGCGACAAGATTGCACCCTTTGGAAGAAAAGGTCAAGGCCATACGAGATGTTTCTGTAGCCAAATATGTCAGCGAGCTTAAGTCCTTCCTTGGTATGGTCAATTGCTATGGAAGGTTTATTCTGTACCTAGCCACAATGCTGGCACCAACTATGCTTTTCAGCACCAGCCTGAGGTGCAAATTGCTAATACGGACGCATTAAATCGCCTGTTCCTACCCAAGAGCATTCCGCCACCACCTGTACCCCTGGAGATCATTCTAGCTCTAAACTTCCAAGACACCCTTCCAGTGTCCACGGGCTGGATCCAAAGACACACGTGGGCGAAATTCTCCGCCCCCCACGACGGGTGGGAGAATAGCGGGAGGGCCTTCCCGACATTTTTCCCGCCCTCCCGCTATTCTCCCACCCCCCCGCCGAAGTCCCGACACGAATCGCTGCCGCCGTTTTTTTACGGCCGGCATCGATTCACAGCTGTTAGATGGGCCGAAGTCCCAGCCCTTTCCGCCGTTTTCACGAACGGCAAACACACCTGGTCCTGCCGTTCGTAAAAACGTCGTGACAAACTCGCAAAAAATAACCATGGCACCGATTGGCACGGCAGTACCACGGCCGTGCCAAGGGTGCCATGGGCCCGCGATCGGTGGGCACCGATCGCGGGCAGCGGGCCCGATGCCCGCGCACTATTTGTCCTTCCGCCGCCCCGCAGTATCAATACGCGGGGCGGTTGAGGGGCAACCCGGCCCGCGCATGCGCGGGTTTTGCGCAAAACGCGATGATGTCACCCGCGCATGCGCGGGTGGAGTCTTCCCACCTGCGCATGCGCGGCTGACGTCATATGACGCGTCAGCCGGCGCTAACTCCGGCAAGCGGGCTTAACGATTTTCGTTAAGCCCGATTTGTCGGAGCCTCCGACGTCGGGCTGCTAGCCCCGACGGGGGACCAGAATCGGTCCCCCATCGGGAAGGGGCGCGCTGCCGTAAAACCCGCCCGGGTTTTACGGCAGTTTTACGATTTCTCCCGTTTTGGGAGAATTTCGCCCACAGTATTTTTTCAAAAGGTAAACAAATGACATAGTCTGGCTGGCGATACACGAAGTCTGAATAGCTGAAGCCCTACTTCACTCATCAAGACGAGTTAACATGTGCAGACGACTTGATTCTCTGGGGCTCACAAGTAGTCTTCCCACCTCAAGCTAGGAGGCCCCTCATTCAAGAGTTGCACAGCGCCAGACAAGACAAAATTGAAGATGTTAGTGCGCACTTATGCCTGGTGACCAGGTGTAGACAAAGCCATTGAAGAACTAGTACAATAGTGCCACATTTGCCAAATGCAACAATCTTTGCCACCTTCCACCACACTTCACCCTTGGGAATGGCCAGGTCACTCGTGGACCAGGGTCCACGTGGATTATGTGGGCCCTTTTTTGGGCAACATGTTTTTGGGTGCTGGTAGATGCCCATTCAAAGTGGTTATCACTCCAGGAGATGAGGACCACCACCTCGGTGGCCATAGTAGATGCCTTGCCCTGAGTATTTTCCATTCATGAGCTTCTCGAGGCAATTGTTTTGGATAATGGCCCCTAGCGTTTTGTGAAAGCAAATGGCATATGACACATGAGGATAGCCCCCTATCACCCAGCGTCGAACAGCCTGGCTGAGCGGGCTGTTCAAACTTTCAAGAACGCCATGAAAAAGCAGTCAGATAAACAACTTCACCAGAGGTTATTTTTTGTTGTTGTACAACTCAGCCGTTCATTCAATCACAGGGATCACACCAGCTGAGCTTTTCATGGGCTGTCGGTTGAGATCCCGATTGGATTTTGTATTTCCAAATTTGGCAAGGAGGGGAGGCATGCCAGGCCTCCCAGAAGAGTCAGCTTTCAGAGCAGAGATGTGAAAGGTCATTCTGGGTGGGAGACCTGGTTTTGTCCGTAATTGCACAGTAGGTTCATCTGTCGGGGCAGGAGTCTTATGTGGTCGTTCTTAACAAGAAGAACTTGAAGAAGTATGTCCACCACCTGAGGAGTCGTGGATTTGATGAATCCAGTGAGCATCATGAATACTTCTGTAACTTGGTCCCGTCAAGAGGAGCCAGGGGCTCCTGCTTCTGTTCAACCTGCTGCGTCTGTTGAGGCTACAATTCTGGTTTGGGTTTGGTTTGCCTGTCGTTGAAGTGGTCCAGCCTGAGGTAGCATTAACTGTGGACACCGCTCGATCGCCCAAAAGAGTGCTAAGCCTGTGGCTGGGCTATGGAATTCCTGGAGGATCAGGAGGTCTCTGGACTGATTTACGTTTTGACGGACTCTCTTTCCTCAGTTGTCACTGTTAACAATTGTAGCATTTGTGCATGGTTTTTGTGGTAGAGTACTCAGGGATTTAAAGAGAGATGGATGTGGTAGCAAGGACCCTTTAAGGGAGCGAGCTCCACTGTCCACGTGACAGGTTCAGGGCCTAGTGTGCAAACCCCAGCCAATGGGGAGTTTGCGTGGGGTCCTGGGAGCAGGGTCCCAGGCAGTGTGACCCAGGGACCTGAAGAGTAAAGACCTGTTGTATCGTGTTCTGTGCCTGTTATCTTACAGCTTTTGCCTTTCATCAATAAATCCCTTTGTTAACTACTGGAAGCCTCCAGTGTATGTCTCGAGCTACCACACTACAAAACAAAAGTAGTCATATTCTGACACTACAGCATGCCAAATATAAGATGGTTTTTGCAAAGGAATGGTGGATTCTATCCACTTCATATATCATAGGGGTGTTGCATACCTGAATGGGGAAGATGGTTGGATGCTATTATTAGTCAACACACAATCTTCCCACCTCCATCAAAGATGGTGGAAAGAAAGCAGTCTCACTGTACTAATCATAAGGTTTTATATCAGATGAGTTCGCATTGGCAGTAACCAGTTTCTGGTTGGAACTGGCCCATAACTTACACATTTCCCACCGATCTGATGCAAATTAACATTAACTTTTCATGGATTGCTGGAGTGGGAAGCAGAAGAATTCAGATTAGTTTTACTGGCAGTGTTCTCCCGATATAGAGGCTTGGACGTATTATTGGATAAAGAAAGAAGTTTTGTCCTGGATTAGGTTGTCATAAAACAGTCCCTAAAAGAAACATTTGTGATAAAAGTGGAGCAAATTGTTCCATTTCCCTGGACACAAGATAAACAAAAAATCACCGACAAACATGTTTTTAAAAAACCAACCTTACAAACTCTGGCTACTCTGGAGTAAACGGCCTTCTCAGAGCTTGTAGTATCCAGTGCTGTCTCTCTTAAAAATATATAGATTTTATCATCATCTTCATTAGAGGTGTCAGAGATAGGGTACATCCCAATAAACTTTGGGTCTGAAAAAGTTATAAACAACAAGTATAATGACACCTAATTTAGTCTCATACCAAAATAAACTTGAAAAACATCAATGCGTTATGTGAAACAGAAATAGATTGTTTAAAAAAAATTGTTCCACCATTGGTTTTCAGCAATCTATTTGGCAATCATGCAACCATTATTCTATGATTGAACATACAGTCGGGACAAAGCATTTCCCATCCTCAAGCTCCGCTGACATTCTTTGTCTCCCTGCATAATTTAGACCCCACCCAATTGGGCCCAGGCAAAGACCCAAGCACTCAGACACCCCATGATATATATTTTCCCTAGGTTTAAGCGCCATTCAGATGTCACAGACGTGCCAGTTCTGCTTGCTGATCGCTAGAGGCCTGGCTCTCACTCAGCATTGGCCACAGGCCCAGTTCGTCTATACATTCAGTTATAAATTTTAGCTTCCCCATTCCCACGGCGTCCAGCCATAAATCGTCTTTCTTGCCCAGCCTCAATGCCATGTCCTAATCTCGTACTATGTTCCACCTTTAGTTTCTCTCTCGCAGTCCAAGCCCTGGGCCTATGTTTGTCCTCAAGTTTGTGCGCTCAACTCCCCCACCTCCCACTTAATTCTCATCATTAAGTGTCAAGTGCTGGCCCTCTGCATAACCACAGAAAGCCAAACTACTTTTTATTGCTCAACCCTGGCTCAAAATCTTTTGAGAGGGAAAAAAGGAGAGAATGCAAGACATACAAACAAAAATGAAGAAACCGAGAGAGAAGAGAAATTGGGTAAGAAAGAAGGAAAGAAAAAGAGATAAGAGAGGGGAAAGAGAAATGAACTTAATTCGAGACTTTGATTTATTTGGGAGAACCAAAAAACCTAATAAATACAAATGTATTAACTGTGCATACAGTGCACTTTCTTGCTTCTACCTTCCAAAGAGATGATTCCCTCTAACGCTTAAATATAAAATAGCAATTATTGGAGTTAAGTATCAGAACTGCTTACAATAAAGAAAAGGTAATGTAACAATAATGTAAAAGCATTTAAACACATTCTGAAATGCGTTATTTGTATTTATGGATAATTTATCAGAATTGACCAACTGGATGAACTAGCATGTGGGCAAAATCTAGCATTCCCAGAATTCCCAATGTTTTACCAATCTTTGGATTCTCCTGACCACACACTGTCTCCCACCCAGTGTGGGAAGCAACTCGCTTCTAGGTCTCTGCTCATGATTAATTACAGATTACCTACTAGAGATGTATGAAATCAGTTTTTCTTGACATATTGAGAACTGACCATCTGGGTTACTGCTCCAAGGCGCAAATGCCCCTTAAAAGCAATCTGCTTCACCTTATTGCACCCTGTGAAACAAAGCTAGGTGCTTCAGACCCTAACGTACAGTTTTCTAAAAGTTTCAGGGACGTTTCCACTGCCAAAGGGAAATGATTGCTGTTGATCAAACACACTTAATCCATTAACTTGCAGCAAGCCACAGCCTCACATACCACTTAACCAGAGGGGATTGTTGTGTTCCGTGCGGATGTACTGATTTTCCAGGTGATGGATCGGGGAGCGAAATAGAGCCGTGTCTCTCCCAAGAAAGTCAGAGGATGTCCCAGCATAAATATATTCATCTGAATATTTACAAATGAAAAGGATGAGTTTAGTATTTTAGCATTAAAGACAGAGCTTCCCTCACATCCTTCCCAAAGCGTGGTGACCTGAACTGGAAGCATTACTTTCTCAGTGCCATAAATGACTCTATGGTCAGAATCTTCCAGCACTCCAGGGATTGGGCTGGCGAGCCACTGTTCACATCAATGGGATCAGGAAATCCCTCTGGCATGAGTGCTGGAAACTTCCAGCCTAGTACTCCAGTTTCAAGCTTAATCCTCAAGAAAGTGTCTTTCATGTAGTTTTCAACAAGCCGTGGGCTGTATTTCTTCCTTGCTACTATTTTGCCAATATAATCTCCACCTGAACTGGACAGAAAATGGATTTTAACCATTGAAATGACAGGTGAAAAGAGACCTTTCAGTCCATCATACCTGTACTGCTGCTAGCTCTGCAACTGAAGCCATCTGATTAATGTTAATGCTCCAGTACATGTACACACATTTATACAGCAAATCTACTTTTCATGGAGATTTCTTCATGACCTTGAACCTGGGAGCCTGGGTCATTTTTTGATACTCAGCTCCTTTGTTTAACATAAGTGATTAACAAGTTAACTTTTACATTGACATCCATAAACCCTTCTTTTACAGCCAATCAATTGTGTTTTTCATACAGCCTATAAAAGGCTCAGGAAAGCTACCTATTCTGTGCTTTTGTTGAACGAGAGCATGAAATACAAGAGTTTCCTTGTCTGGATTTATGTAACTTTATTTGCAATAATTTTACAATATTATCCTGTGTATACCAATATTTGAAATCAAGCACTCTTCTCTATGAATGCAATTTTTGGTATGATCTATTTATACCTGTATTTAATTGTCTCAAAATAATGGTAAAGTTAGGAACACACAAAGGCCGTAGAAGTTTGAAACTTTCTTCTGCAAACAGCAATTAAGGATATATAATTGTTCATTTTAAATTTGAGTTTGATAGATTTTTGTTAACACAGTTATTAAGAGATTTGAAGAATAGGTGGGTGTACAGAGTTAGGTCACAGAGCACTGAATGGCAAAACAGACTCAAAGGGCTAACAGGCCTTCACTTCATCCTATATGTGTATACAGGGGCGGGATTCTCCGAAATGAAGGCAGAATGTCCACGCCATCGAAAACAACGTGAGCAGGCCGCTCCCACGTCGCATTCTGACCACTACAGGGGGCCAGCACGGCGCTGGAGTGGTTTGCGACACTCCAGCCGCAGATCCTGGCGCGAACTGGGCGCCGCGGGATCCGCGCATGCGCAGTTGCACTGACGCCAACGATGACATGCGCAGTGGCGCCGGTGCCAACCGACGCATGCGCGGCAACCTCGCGGAGCGCTCCGGTCCCTCACCAACATGGCGCCGGGGTTCTGGGGCCAGTCGCGGGCCAGACCCCATCGGAGGCCCCCTGGGAACGGAGCCCCCCTCCCCCACCCACAGGCTGCCCCCGCTCGGCCCATCCGGGCCGGAGAATCGGCGGCCTGGCCGCGGGTAGCGGGCAGCAACCGGCACTGCGCCAAATGCGCCGACGCGAACGGCGCCGACTCTCTGCACCTCGGAGAATCACGCGCCAGCGTCGCGTGGACGCCGATTCTCCCAGCCGGCATGGCTTCGGAGAATCCCGCTCCGGATACCTTGACACTGCAGTACAATATCAGCTTGTATTTTTCTAGTTTAAAGGTGCTATCTAAATACAAGCTGATATTGTACTGCAGTGACAATCGACCTCTGCCCATTCCATTCTATTGGTTAACTGCACAATTGTTTACTCACTCACTTTTTAAGGTGCTTTTGCTTACAGAATTCTCAGAAATAAATGACTGAAATTATTGTTATTATTTTTTAAATGTTTTAATCCCATCCTTAAAGTTACAACGCAAATGTGCAGAGTATTCAGAGCAAACCCTTAATCCATCTCATTGCTTGCACCAAAAAACAATTCAAATTCAAATTGAATCCAATTCATGGTCTCCACAAGGGAGACATACAAGATCCAAGCTAACAAGAAAAGGCATTGCACCTCATCTTTGGGCTTGATCTGACGCTTGACCTTAGCTAAAAGGCCAAGAAGCGATGGACGTAGATTATGACCAGAGACCCCTATTGGTAGATTTGAACCATAGTGAGTGGGCGGCCGTGAAACAGAGGCCATGATTTTCCTCAGTAGGAATAGAGGTGCGAGTTGAGAAGAGGAAGAAGGAAGCCAAACACAGGCTGACAATCACCACTGATGAGGCCCTTTTCCCTTCCTGGCAGCTGAGTTTGCAGGAGCATTTGTCCAGGAATTGTTTTTGTGCCCCTTTGTGTGGTATAGGAGTCAGGTGAAGTTTAAAATAAAAGATAAAAATATGCAACAGAATGTAGAAGTTTTACTCTAAATTCTCCCTTACTAGTAAGGATGTAAGAAAAGCAACTATACAACATGCCTATAAGGCATGTTAGAGAGTGCTGGAGTTAGAGAGTTGACTGGATGAGTGCAACTGCAGCAAAACTCAGAATCTCAACATAATCTAAGATAAAAGCAGTCCACTTGATTGAAAGCCTATGCACCATCTTAAACATTTACTTTCTCCACCGCCAGTTCACAGCTGCTATCTATCTACAGGATATACTGCGGCAACTTGCTCAGACTTCTTTGAAATCACCACCCAAACCTGCGTCGTCTGCAACTTAGCAGGAAGAGGGCATTGGATGCATGGGAATGCCACCATCTCGGAGTTCTTCTCCAGGTCAGACACCGTCCTCACTTACACATATATTACCATTCTTAAATTATCATTACGTCAAGACACTGGAACGCCGAACAGCACCGTTGGCACCCCTTCACCATATCCAGGTTGCAGCCGTTCAAGCAGTTGGCTCACCACCACCTTCTCAAGGACAATGAGAAATGGGCAATAAACGGTGGCACTTCTAAAAGCACCCATATCCCAAAAGTGAATTTTTAAAAATGAACAACGGGATTGCAGGAGAAGCACAGGGTTTACCAACAAACACAAGATGAACAGAATTCTATACACTGACGAGATTTTATGAGGCTATTAAACCATTATTCACAGAAGAAAGCTTGCGCTTTGACGTTTTTTTCTGGTGCTCTTTATATAAACGATGAGAGGTTAGTTTGGTTTATTGTGGGAAAATTTAGTATTACGGCTGGAAAAGCTTTTATTTCTTCCCATCAACATCAGCTGACATTTGTCAAATCTTGTGTTTTGTTGCCAAATTGACACTTTCGTGTGGCAGCAGAAATACTGGAAAATCCCATTAAACCATTGAACAATGTTCCAGTATGTTGGAGGTCGCGATCATATTCTACTCGACCTGTATTTTATGTCAGGTTACAATTATAAGAGGAATTATTATATAGTTTAATCATTGTAAACATCACACTGTCAAATTTTACAAATTTATTGAATCAGGGTTGTTAGATTCATACAAGGCAATAAAAAGGGTACCAATTAAGGTCACATTGTGCAATCAGCATATTGAGCATTAAACGTTCCCAGGCGCAAGCACTGTTTTTCTCATTATATGGGTCAAAGACAGAAATGTTCCATTGGGTAACTGGAAAATCGCTGTCGTGTGAGCTGGGAGCAAAGTTAATTTTCTTGAACTTATGGCGTGTCCAAATAAAATATACAACTTGATTACATGCACAGTAGTTTTTCTTTATGGCTTTGAAATATGTGTCCAAAAATTTCAACTGCACTGGTAAGTGCGGAACCCTTTTTGGAACTGAGCCACACAGATGAAGGAACTTCACTGGTTCGATCCCCTATCAACGTTCAGTTAATTGATCTCCACTCTAACGGTGCACAATTAGCAGCAATATTCCTGAGCTCAGAAAGAAAGAAAAATCAGCTAAGATCTTCACTTCTAATCTACATCCAGTGACCAACGGGAAATTAGCCTGGGTGTGATTCAGGTGAGGGAAACAAGTTGTTTTTGCTGGCAGTCCTGCTGCCTGAAGTGGGATTGCTAATCTGAAGATGGCAACACCTTAATTTTTGGAGCCTTCTCTGAAGCCCAGAAATAAGCCCAATTAACGAAAACTGACAATGGTGATTAATTCTGCTAACCAGATTTGTGGGTAGGACCTGCCTCTAGTGTGATGTTTTTGATAGTAGCATGAAAATTAGGGAAACTCAATTTGTACGGAATGCAACTTTTGAAAATTTTCAATTTTTGTCTCCTTTATTATTCATTTTCAGGATGAAAGCCCTGCTTGCCAGATCAGCATTTATTGCCCATCTCCAATTGAGAAGGTGGTTGTCAACCATCTTCTTCAACTGCTGCAGCCCGTGTGATGCAGATACAGCAACAGCGCAGTTAGTGAGTTCCAGGATTTTGACATGATGATAATGAAGAAAAGCACTATATTACCAAGGTGGTGTGTGACTTGGAGGGGATCTTGTAGGTATTGCTTTTCCCATGTGTCTGCTGCCCTCATTCTTCTAGGTGTTATTGGTAAGGGGTTTGGAAGGTGCTTTGCAGAAGCTTTAGCAAGTTGCTGCAGTGCATTTCGTAAATGGTAGACACTGCAGCCAGTGCATTGGTGGTGGAGGGAATGAATGTTTAAGGTAGTAAATAGGGTACCAATCAAACTGGCTGCTTTGTCCTGGATGGGATTGAGCTTGAGTGTTGTTTGAACTGCACTGATCCAGGTAAATTGGGGTGGGGTGTTGGTTTTCCATCACACTCTCGATTTGCACCATGTGGAAGGTAGAAAGTCTTCGGGGAGTCAGGAGGTGAGTAACTAATTGCAGAATTTCTAGCATCGGACCTGCTCTTGCAGCCACAGTATTTATGTGGCTGATTGTGGTGATTGACTCCTTAACGGCAACACAGCAGAGTAAGAGTCACACAACCTGTGTTGCCCTTAAAGCGCCAATCACCACACTGATGTAGCTAAGTTTGTGGTTAATGGTGCCTGCCCAGGAAATTGATGTGGGGGTGGGAGATATGGTGAGAAGTTGGGGGAGGGGGGTGGAAGGGAAAAATCGGTAGATCCTCTCTTGTTCGATATTACCTGGCATTTGTGTTATCATCAATATTGGCTGCTTCATTATCTGAGGAGTTGTAAATAGAATTAGTTACACTGCTATAAGGGGGATTGTGCCAAAATAACGCATACCAGGGAAACTCCAGGTCAATGTAACAGCAGCTCCTGTTTCAACATTACTGCAAGTGTCAAATGCATGTTGTGAGGGTGTAAGAAACCTGGGACCAAATAAAAATGTCCTGTTAGGGAATCAGCAGTGATTTAGGAGAAGCCTGTCTAAATTATTATTTTCCCCCTTGACAATTATCTACAAATTCTTTGAGGGTGTTCTAACATAATGACATTTATTATCTTCAGAGAATTGACTATTGACTAGGTTTTACAGTGGGACACAGTTCATGTGCTCAGCAAAAAGATAAAACATGATGTAAATGTAGTCAGTCAGTTGGTAATCATATACGATTAACTGGAGCCACATGTAATCTTGCTGTTGTGGCAGCCCCATGTTGAATTCCTGAGACTTGATGCTGTACAATGGAACTTCTTTTGTGAAATGTAGTGTTTAGCGCATGATATACTTCACTGCAAATGGTTGTGCTGACCCACAGAATAAGAACTTGGCGAAAAATGCAAACAGATGGTCTGAAGGCACATCGATTAAAATCATTTAAGCTGTCCACTGTCATTGCGTAAGAGATCATTTTCATCCTGTCTTTTGAGTTATACACAAATAAGTGTTTTTTCGAGAAGTTCGTTTTTGAGTAAAATCTATTTCGGAAGCAATATTTTACCTGCATGATTTTGACAAAGCTAAACGTAAACCAAATAACTAATCTTTACAGGCCGATCGTAGTGTGTTTGGCCCATATCAAAAGCAGGAATTCATTCATCCAACATCTTCAGTTCAAGTGCTCAGCAACGTGCAACTGTCTTACCTATGAGGGCGGACGTGAAAGGTTGGATGGGATCGTAAGGGCATTTCAATATTCCAGACTCCAGAGTTTTAAGGTCAAGCTTCAACGAAAGTTCCTGTTAGTGAAGTTACAAGATATTTTAGAGATCAGATACAACCAAAAATTAATCAGTTGTGTTTCAAAGTCTCGCAGTCTACGAAATTAGGTGCAGAGTTAAAAAGAACATGAAGTGACGTTCAACGATTTTCACTGGTCCCAGAGTAAACCATGTTAAAACATGTTAATGGAATTTTATGGATAAACAGGAACGTAAGTATTGAGAGACAAACTATTAACCGCATGTTGTTAACTACCGTCAAGACCAATAGGATTATTATGATTTAACAGCCTTATAATATATCTTTTATTGCAATTCAGGTTACTAACTTCTGCATCCCATTACCAGTAACAGCCAGCTGACCGATTGAGTGGGAGAAACAAAAATGCTTAACACTCTTAAATGTAGCATGTCTAAGGCCAGGCTTGTCCAACGGTTCCCACTTCTTCCCTGGTACAACATATAAGTTTCAAGATCGTCAACTGTTTCAAAATCACAGCTTAAATCGTAGTTTACATTACTGAATATTTTTAATGTTCCTGTGCAACAGGTTGTCCGCATAGCTTCCTATGGCATTTTGTGTGCAAAAAATTAATGTTAACATTTATTACTCAGGTTTCATTAATTGGCAATAGCAACTTGGCAGCTTGTGAAATATAATGGGGTGAGTTCTTCGTCCCAGATGCCCGGAGCATGTTTCCCAATGGGAGCGGAAATTGGCACTGATCCATTTCCGACGTTCCAAACCCCACCGGCGGCGGTATCGGGGTATGTGCCCGTGCATCAGCAGGAGGATGTAAATTAATCCACTTAAACGATCCAGTACCCTAGTCTCCGGACTTCCGTGATTCTCCGCTCTCTGGGCCAGGAATCATTTGGGTGGGAATCACAAAAGGCCTCACCACCGTGAGCCTTATGTGGTGGACCTCGCGATGGGCCAAGGGGGTAACTCCTTAAGAGAGTTTCCCCAAAGTCCTTCTGAGGGCCACTCTCTCCCCATAATACATGAACAGCCCACCCCTCCTTCTCCAGATGCCCCCACCACGGAGACCTCCAAGAGAACCCCTCAATAGGGGGAGCCCAAAGGCACCCTCTTAATTGGGAGATCCCCAGGAATCCCCTCTTTCAGGGACCCCCTTAATAGGGCAACCCCATTGCAGGGACCCCCTTAATAGGGCAACCCCATTGCAGGGACCCCCTTAATAGGGCAACCCCATTGCAGGGACCCCCTAACTAAATGAACCCCCCACAGACCCTCTAACTAGAGTGAACCCTCACAAAGACCCCCCTTAACTGTAGAAACCCATTCATTTATCAATGCTTGCCGATCTTTTTATCAAAGGCGTTTTTTAAGGAAATAGAGATGATTACCTCGTTCATTTGAGGAGGGGGAAGGTGGCTGGGATTAAGAAGGTGTTGTTGCAGAGGGGACGGCAGTCAGGAGTGTTGGTGAGGGGCTGGGTTAGAGTGGGGGACTTCCAGTGCGTTAGATTGGAGGAGCGTCTATGCAGGGGGTCGGGGTTAAGGGCGTTGACAACAGCACCGCTCCCCATGGTCCCGGGAAATATTCAGGGAGTCCCGTGGTGGTGGCAACGCTGAAGATCTGGAGGCAGTTGAGGGGTTCTCTTGGAGGTCTCCGTGGTGGGGGCATCTGGAGAAGGAGGAGTGGGCTGTTCGTGTATTATGGGAGAGGGTGGCCCTCAGAAGGACTTTGGGGAAACTCCCTTAAGGAGTTACCCCCTTGGCCCATCGCGAGGTCCACCACTTCAGGTTGTGGGCGGGGTCAAGGGAAATGCCAATTTGAGGGAATCATAGATTCGAGTCGAGCCAGGAAGGTAGGATGGGAAGTTTTGGAGATGGGAGGAGAGGGGAGTTAGGAGATTATAGGATTTGTTTCTGGGAGGCCGGTTTGCGAAGTTGGAGGAGCTGGGGGAGAAATAAGGGTTGGAGCAGGGGGAGATATTTAGATACGTACAGGTCTGAAATTTTGCCAGGAAGGAGGTACAAAGCTTTCTGATGGCGCCGGCTCCCACGTTGTTGGAAGAGATATGGGGGGAATGGAGAAGGGAGTGGTGTCAGTGATTTATGGGGTGATTCTGGGGGAAGATAAGGTATCGCTGGAGAGGGTGAAGGCGAAGTGGGAAGAAGAGTTGGGGGGAGGATATTAAGGAAGGGTCATGGTGTGAGGTGCTCTGGAGGGTGAAAGCGTCAACTTCGTGCGCGAGGTTGGGGCTGATAAAGTTGAAGGTGGTGTATTGGGCACACCTCACAAGAGGCGAGGATAAGCTGATTTTTTTGAGGCGGTGGAAGAGGTTTCTGAACGGTGTGGGGGGTCTCTACTAATCACGTTCATATGTTTCCGTCGTGTCCAAAACTGGAGGGGTATGGGAGGGAGTTCTTTAAGGTAATCCCAAAGGCGGTGCACATGGGACTCGAGCTGAGTCCCCTAGAAGCCATATTCGGGGTGTCGGATCAGCCGGGGTTGGAAGCGCATGTGGAGGCAGATGTCTTGGCCTTCGCCTCGCTAATCGCCCGAAGGCGGATTCTGTTGTGGTGGAGGTCGGCTTTTCCGCCCTGTGCCTCGGCGTGGTGGGGGGATCTGCTGGAGTTTTTAACGCTCGAGAAAGTAAAGTTCAAGTTGAGGGGGAGGTTGGAAGGGTTCCACAACTCATGGGCCTTGTCCATCATGCATTTTCATGAATTGGTTTGGAATCGAACATTAGGGTGGGGGGGTTGTGAGGGGGGAGGAGTTTGGAATGTATAAGTTATTGATGATTCTTTTTCATTGGTGTTTTGTATTCAAAATGTTGGGAGCTGTTTGAGGGTGGGTGGGATAAGGGGACTGTTGGGTAGGGGATTGCCATTGAATTTGTTCTTATTTTTATCATAGAATTTATCATAGAATTTACAGTGCAGAAGGAGGCCATTCAGCCCATCGAGTCTGCACCGGCTCTTGGAAAGAGCACCCTACCCAAGGTCAACACCTCCACCCTATCCCCATAACCCAGTAACCCCACCCAACACTAAGGGCAATTTTGTACGCTAAGAGCAATTTATCATGGCCAATCCCCCTAACCTGCATACTGTGGGAGGAAACCGGAGCACCCGGAGGAAACCCACGCACATACGGGGAGGATGTGCAGACTCCGCACAGATAGTGACCCAAGCCGGAATCGAACCTGGGACCCTGGAGCTGTGAAGCATTTGTGCTACCCACTATGCTACCGTGCTGCCTTTGATGAAAATGTGAAAAAGGAGGAGAATAAAAATATTTATTAAAAAAAACTATAGAAACCCCCAAAGGGATGCCCTAACTAGAGAGACCCACTCCACAGACCCCCCCCCCCCCCCCCCCCCCCGAGAAAAGCCCCCTGTCTGGAAGCTAGGGAGCATCCCAGACAAGTGCGGTGACAGACATAGGAATTGTAACACTTACCTGGAAGCACCACATGTCCATTCTTGGAAAGAGAACAACTGTGACCTGTGTCACAATGTGTCAAAAATGGAAAAGAATAAATTTTCAGGTTGCTTGGAGCTATGCAATAGGCTCTTTGATGTAGTTGATGTGTTGTCAGCTGCAGGATATGTTGCTCCCACTGCTATCTGCATTACAGAGGAAGGAAGAAAGTTCTATGGCCTTGGTGGCATCTGATAAGAAAATGTCCTGGATCAAAAAGCTGTCATCTTGGAATACTGGACAGGACGAGACTGTGGTTGAACTGTATCTCAACCCCATAAACCTGCCTTCGCTCATAAAGGACCTAGCTCTCATTTTAAGATTAGACCCTTCCGTTCTGGATTTCCCCCACCAGAGGAAATAATTTCATTGAGTAGAATCTTCCAGTCCAGAGTATAAGTTTGGCAGTGGTCGGAAATGAGCGACGCTCCTTCTCCGGGACAGAGCGGCAGGTGTCATGTGAAGGTCAGCCAATTAACTATGCATGGGTGAGTTGTGCAATGAATCATGTGGTGAGGGCAGACAGGAAGTTGGCACCCTTACCGTTACCTCCAGGGGTAGCAGGACCAGGATCATATCTAAAGGGCATCTGAACATGCATTTATTCCCCACAAGCCTGGAGCTTGTTGGGAATCAGGCTGTTGGTCTGGACACTCTTTCAACCCCTGTGGAAAACCTATTGCTGTTACCATCACGTCACATGGCAGACAACAAATGGCCCCATGATTCAGCGAAGCTTCCCTACAGGTTCTCCTCCAGGTCATTCAGGAAAGGCAGGAGTTCCTGTTTCTCAGGGGTGGCACCAGGGGCCACTCCCATCTGATCAAAGCAGCCTGAATGGAGGTCGTAATGGAGGTTAGCACCCTTGGGCCTTGTCCAGGAGCTGGGTGAAGTGGATGATTCCATAGAATTCCTGCAGTGCACAAGGAGGCCATTTGGCCCATCGATTCTTCACCGACCCTCCGAATCTGCATCCAACCTAGACCCACTCCCCCGCACTATCCCCTTATCCCCACTAAGCTGCATCTAACATCTTTGGAGACTAAGGGGCAATTTAGCATGGCCGATCCACCTAACCTGTACGCCTTTGGGCTGTTGGAGGAAACCGGAGCAACCTTTGGGCTGTGGGAGGAAACCGGAGGAAACTCACCCAAACTAGGGGAGAATGTGCAAACTGCCCACAGACAGTACCCAAGGTTGGAATCGAACCCGCGTCACTGATGTTGTGAGGAGGCAGTGCTAACCAATATGTAAAAGGATGAACAATCTGTTGTGCTCTGTCAGGGTAAGAGGCACTATGTAGACACTGCATATTGCCTCAGAACTGTTAGAGGATACACCACCATGGCGCTCACCTGCACTTTCCACCAGTGCAGATACATTAACCTCGGTGTGTGCGTGTACCTCACACCCAGAGTCACTATCTGGTGGGCACATCACAGACATGAGTCCACAGCTGTTGGAGGAAGTGACAGCCAAGGTCTCTGGCACTTGGATATTCTGGCTGTTGGCTACCAGGCCCATGATAAGCCTCCTGTAATTGTGGTGCCTCTGTTCTGATCCACAAGGGAGGTTGGAGCTGCAGAGACAGGCAGGGGAACATCTGATGGTGTCAGAGGCCATACACGGCCAAAGGCTGGAGGAGTCCTTCCACATAATGTCTGAGTCATGGCTCTGGAATGAGAGCACTTAGTTACCTCCATGGAAAAGGTGTAGGCCGTCTGGAGAGCCAGCTCCAGTGGAACGCACAGTGGCAGTTGAATCTGTACTCGGACCTGTTGCTCTAGCCATGGGCTCAGTGCAGCAGTGTCTAGATGAGAGGGTATGAAGCACCTTGACCTCCGGCAGGCCCCAGTTCCAGTAGGGCCGACGGAGCTTTGTTCGTTAAATACTACTGCGGAGAGGAGAAACGGTTAAGGTTTTAATTGCATACATATCACTCAGCAATGAATGGCTTGCAGCTAATATATCTGTGGGAACCAGACACAGGTACAGCTGCTCTCCTTCGAGGAATGGACACTTAGAGCTGCAAGGTAAGTTTTACAGTTATAAAGTTTCCCACTGCCCCTGTCTGGACTGCTCTCTAGCTTCCAGACACGAGTCCCTTTTCTGGGGATGGGGGGGAGAGGGTGTGTGTGTGGGGGTGCGGGGGGGCGGGTTCTGTGTGTGTGTGTGTGTGTGGGTGGGGGGGCTGTTTGTGGAAGGGGGGGTCTGTGGTGGGGGTCCTTTTGGCAAGAGGCCCCTCTGGGGGTTTCCCATCTTACAGGGTGCCTGGCAAAGCCTCCTATTATCGGGGTCCCTGGGAGGTCCTTCCAATACAGGGGTCCCTGCTGCGGTGGGGGGGTTCCCTATTACAGGGGTCCTTGGGGGAGGAAGGGGTCTCCCTATTACAAGGGTCCCGGGGGGGGGGGGGGGAGGGTGTGGTGAATGTGACTCACACCGGATTGTAATCTGTATATACATGTGTCTGTATTGTAAGTGCAGTTGCACTACCTGTCCTCCAGGGGGAGTAGCTCTGGGAATGCTCGAGTTGTATGGGGCTTCTCCCTTGGCTCTGCCCAGGACTCCTCCCCCGGAAGCTCCTGTATAAAAGCTCAGTGCCACATGGTCAGCCGGCCAGTTCACCGAAAGTTCAATGGCTAACCGGCTGGCTCTGTTGTGAGTATATTAAAACCGCTATTCTAATCCTACAAGCACGTGTCCGTAGAATTGTTGGTTCCAACAATTTAATATACTCAGGAAACAGTCGAAGAAATCATGGAAGCAGCCCTCATGCCCGGACGCCTAGAACTCGACCCAGAGGATGCAGAGGCTAAGGAAATTTTTTCCCACTGGCTGAGATGTTTTAAAGCCTACCTGGCAGAAGCCAGCACCGCCAGAACAACGGAGGAACAAAAACTCAGCCTACTGCACGCGAGGGTAAGCCACAGAATATCCACACAGTTAAATCCGGCCGGTTCTTACACCGCAGCGCTGGCGATATTGGACAAAATGTACGTTAGGCCCATTAACGAGGTTTATGCACGCCACGTGTTTACGACCCGCCGTCAGCGGCCTACAGAAACGCTAACCGAGTTTGTAAGGGAATTGAACAATCTTTCCAATGACTGTAATTATCAAGCCGTTACCGCGGCGGAACATAGGGAGCTTGCTGTGCGGGACGTTTTCGTGGTGGGCCTTAGGTCTAACTATGTGCGCCAAAGACTGCTAGAAAAGGGGGCCCAGGACTTAAACACTACTGTGGAGGCTGCTACCACTATGGAAGTTTCCTTCCGCAGCCTCACCTCGTTTCCTGCGGACCCCGCGACCTCATCGTGGACCCCCGATCAACAGTCCCCCCCCAAGCCTGTGCCGCACGGCCCCAACTCCATCTACAAGTTTGCTGACGATACGACCATAGTGGGCCGGATCTCGAACAACGACGAGTCTGAATACAGGAGGGAGATAGAGAACCTAGTGGAGTGGTGCAATGACAACAATCTCTCCCTTAATGCCAGCAAAACTAAAGAGCTGGTCATCGACTTCAGGAAGCATAGTACTGTACACACCCCTGTCAGCATCAACGGAGCTGAGGTAGAGATGGTGAGCAGCTTCAAATTCCTAGGGGTGCACATCACCAAAAATCTATCCTGGTCCACTCATGTCGACGCTATCACCAAGAAAGCACAACAGCGCCTTTACTTCCTCAGGAAACTAAGGAAATTTGGCATGTCCACATTAACCCTTACCAACTTTTACAGATGCACTATAGAGAGCATCCTCTCGGGCTGCATCACAGCCTGGTATGGCAACTGCTCGGCCCAGGACCGCAAGGAACTTCAGAGAGTCGTGAATACCGCCCAGTCCATCACACGAACCTGCCTCCCATCCATTGATTCCATCTACACCTCCCGCTGCCGGGGGAAAGCAGGCAGCATAATCAAGGATCCCTCCCACCCGGCTTATTCACTTTTCCAACTTCTTCCATCGGGCAGGAGATTCAGAAGTCTGAGAACACGGACGAACAGACTCAAAAACAGCTTCTTCCCCACTGTCACCAGACTCCTAAACGACCCTTTTATGGACTGTCCTCATTAATACTACACCCTGTCTGCTTCATCCGATGCCAATGCTTATGTAGTTACATTGTATATATTGTGTAGCCCTATTATGTATTCTCATGTACTTTCTTGAATTCTGTTCAATTCCCTTTCTTCCAATGTACTGAATGATCTGTTGAGCTGCTTGCAGAAAAATACTTTTCACTGTACCTCGGTACACGTGACAATAAACAAATCCATCCCCAGCTACCGCGCTGCCAAAGCCAGTTACTCTGCTGCCCCAGCCAGCTACTCGGCTGTTCCAGCCTGCCATTTCTGTGGCCAAAGCCAGCACCCACGGCAGCACTGCCTGGCCCGTAACGCGACCTGCAGCAGCTGCGGGCGAAAAGGACACTATGCCAGAGTGTGTCTGGCGAAGAAAGCCCCAGCCTCTAACCCTCCCACGGGCCAAAGCACCCGTTCCCTGAATTCACAGGCCTGCAGGCCCCAAAATGCTGCAGCCTGTATGCCGACTCCGCCCCCACCCGACATGTGCGACTCATGGGGCCGGCCATCTTGGCAATCCTCCTCCATGCGGCCGGCCATGTGCGACTCATGGGGGCGGCCATCTTGGGATCCATCCCCTTCAAACTCTGAAACTCACCTCGACGACTACGAACTCAGAGGGCAGTCATCACGGGGCCACTCCAGCTCAGCTGATCGAGCCGCCGACTACCCGCAACTCAGCGCAGTCACCCTGGATCAATCCCGCCCCAAGCACCTACGAAGTTCGATGGCAGAGGTCCAGATCAACGGGTACAGCACGCCATGCCTCTTTGACTCCGGGAGCACCGAGAGCTTTATATATCCAGAGCTGGTAAGACGCTGTTCGCTTTCTATTTTTCCGGCGAGCCAAACTATCGCCCTCGCTTCGGGCTCCCACTCAGTCCAAATCCAAGGACGCACCGTTGCTACGCTCACAATTCGAGGCGCTAGTTATTCTAAATTTTAACTTTATGTCCTGCCCGACCTCTGCGCGCCACTCTTATTAGGCCTGGATTTCCAGTGCAACCTCAAGAGCTTCACCCTCAGCTTCGGTGGGCCCCTGCCCCCACTCACTATCTGCAGCCTAACCACGCTGCGCATCTCCCCCCCCCCCCCCCCCCCCCCCCCTCCGCTCTTCGCTAATCTCACTCCAGATTGCAAGCCAGTAGCTACTCGCAGCAGGCGATACAGCCTACAGGATAGGGTCTTTATCCGATCGGAGGTCCGACGGCTGCTCAGTGAGGGGATCATAGAGGCCAGTAATAGTCCCTGGAGAGCTCAGGTGGTGGTCGTCAAGACCGGGGAAAAATTTTGCATGGTCGTCGACTATAGCCGGACCATAAATCGCTTTACGCTCCTAGACGCGTATCCCCTCCCCAGAATTGCAGACATGGTTAATCAGATCGCCCAATATCGGCTATTTTCCACGTTGGATCTGAAGTCTGCATACCACCAGCTCCCAATCCGCCCGGAGGACCGCAACTACAGGGCTTTCGAGGCCGATGGCCGCCTCTTCCATTTCCTCCGGGTCCCTTTCGGCGTCACTAACGGGGTTTCGGTGTTCCAACGAGCAATGGACCGAATGGTAGACCAGTACGGGCTGCGGGCCACGTTTCCGTATCTGGACAATGTTACCATCTGCGGCTATGACCAGCAGGACCACGACGCCAACCTCCACCGTTTTCTCCAAACGGCACAGAAATTAAATCTCACTTATAACAAGGAGAAATGCGTTTTCCACACAAACAGACTGGCCATCCTCGGCTACGTCGTGGAGAATGGAGAAAACTCCAAGTTTCCCAATGGCAAGAAGTCCTCCCAGACGCGCTCCACGCAATCAGATCCCTCCTCTGTACAGCTACAAATCAAACCCCTCACGAGCGACTCTTCATTTTTTCTAGGGGCACTACCACAGGAGTCTCACTTCCGGCGTGGCTGAGGACACCAGGCCCGGTCCTCCTGAGGAAGCACGTCAGGGGGCACAAAACTGACCCCCTTGTTGAAAAGGTGCACCTCCTCCATTCCAACCCCCAGTACGCATTCGTGGAGTTCCCGGACGGTCGCCAGGACACAGTATCCCTTCGGGACCTGGCACCTGCTGGATCCAGCCCACCCCCGCTGAGGAACCCCTTACCCGTTCCCTATGCTGCTGCCCCCTCGCGCCCCCGATTCCGCAAGCTCACCCCACCGGTTCCACGAGCCAGAACCAGCCCACCCCCAGTGCCCCCAGTCTCCGGTCGAGCCAGAGGTGTATAATGTTCGGACGGGACCCGCCCTGGAGTCTGCCACCGTACCCCAGCTCTCAACACCCACCCAGCCACCGCAAGAGGCTGCAACCCCGGTGCTCCGCAGATCAAAAAGAACAATTCATCCACCGGACAGACTAAATCTGTGAGCCACCACCCCCGCTGGACTCGATTTTTCACAGGGGGTGAATGTGGTGAATGTGATTCACACTGGATTGTAATCTGTATATACATGTGTCTGTATTGTAAGTGCAGTTGCACTACCTGTCCTCCAGGGGGAGTAGCTCTGGGAATGCTCGAGTTGTATGGGGCTTCTCCCTTGGCTCTGCCCAGGACTCCTCCCCCGGAAGCTCCTGTATAAAAGCTCAGTGCCACATGGTCAGCCGGCCAGTTCACCGAAAGTTCAATGGCTAACCGGCTGGCTCTGTTGTGAGTATATTAAAACCGCTATTCTAATCCTACAAGCACGTGTCCGTAGAATTGTTGGTTCCAACAGGGGGTTGGATCACCCACGAACTTGGGTGTGGGTGTGGGGCGGGGCAACTAGGCAATCAGAGGGTTGCAGTGCGGTTGGGGGCATCGGGGCCGATTTGTACTGAGGCGGGGAGGGGGGGGGGGGGAATCAGTGCAGATTTGCGGTGCAGGGGAAGATAGCAATGCAATAAACTTGTATGGCGTGGAACACTGAATTGCATTCTGCTTTGCGACCTAAAGGGGATCGTAAAACTGGTGTAATCAGCTCCCAAACAGAGAATGCAGCCAAAAATATTTAGTTCACCCTCAAGTAAAATCCTTCACCTGTTTAAACTCATGAGCTGGAGTTCATGCAAAGAGAGAGATTGAACTGTGAAATATTTGTCAGCTGATGAAGGGAAAATGTAATGTAGGAGAATCTATTTATAAAATTAAATGTCCCCCCTTCACTATCCTAAGTTTAGAGCTTTATTATTTATTGCAGTTTTAAAGGCATATGTCCCCCGTGTACTGCTCCCATTGCTGCCAGAAAGTTTATTTTATGAAGGAAGAAGTGGGAAGCCAAGATGAGAATGGTGTGCGTGCATTCCATACAGGAACATCAAGTTCGCATTATTTTGTGTCAGTGTGGAGTTATCTTTAGTACTTCAAAGCATTACTGGCCTAACCTTGCTGTCAGAAGTTGAGAACACAGGAACATTCGACTGTAATGGTTTGAATTGTTTCCTGATCAGTATGTAGAAATCCTTATGTAATATCTTACAGTGAATCTGCTCCTCTTGGACATTCCTTTTGAGACTTATTTTATTCCCTCCAAAGAATGAATCCCCAGCAACCATCAGTAACCAGCTCAAAAAGGAAATGCAACCAACATGACTAAAGAATGCTGGAACTCAAAACAGTGGACCCACAGGAGGGTTGTATTAAATATTGCAAGCATTTCCGTCTACACTGACATCTATTTTAAAGGCTTTTCTTGCTATTGACCATAACTATTGCATTTACTACTTCACAATACAATTTTTGTGAGACATAGAAATTAATTGTGTCTGAAGAAATGAAATGAAAATCAAATGAAAATCGCTTATTGTCACAAGTAGGCTTCAAATGAAGTTATTATGAAAAGCCCATAGTCACCACATTCCGGCGCCTGTTCGGGGAGGCTGGTACGGGAATTGAACCGTGCTACTGGCCTGCCTTGGTCTGCTTTAAAAGCCAGCTCTTTAGCCCTGTGCTAAACCACTTTGCATGGTAAATAAAAGCCACGAGTAATGCAGAGATCATGACACAATATGTAAATCGGTGCAATAGTTTCATTTACCAGATGAGGTGTTGCTGGCTAGGCCAGCACTTTTTGTCCATCCCTATTTGCCCTGGAGAAGATGGTGGTGAACTCCCTTCTTGAACTGCTGCAGCACACAGTGCTGTTAAAGAGGGAGTTCCTGGATATTGAGCCAGTGATAGTGAAGGAATGGCAATATATTTCCACGTCAGGATGGAGAGTGATTTGGAGGGGAACTTCCAGGTGGGGTGTTCCCATGTGTCTGCTGTTCTTGTCCTTTGAGATGATAGCGGTCATGGGTTTGGAAGGTGCTGCCGAAAAAGCCTTGGTGAGTTCCTGCAGTGCCTCTTGTCGATGGTACACCCAGCTGCCACTGTTTGTCAGTAGTGGAGGGAGTGAATGTTTGTGGAAGGGGTGCCAATCAAGTGGGCTGCTTTGTCCTGGATGGTGTTGGGCTTCTTTCGTGTTGTTGGAGCTGCACTCATCCAGGCAAGTGGTGAGCACTCCATCACACTCCTGACTTGTAGATGGTGAAGAGGATTTGGATAGTCAGGACGTGAGTTACTCGCCACAGGATTCCTAGCCTCTGACCTGCTTTTGCAGCCAAAGTATTTACCTGGCTAGTCAGTTCAGTTTCTCATCAGTAGTAAACACTAGGATGTTGATTGTACAATGATAGTGCATCCAAAACATGTCCTCATGGCTAAATCATGGTGGTAGAGAATGGAACTGGCGGATTGCCAAATTTTAATAAATGTGGGGCAAATTCTTCCAAAATTCCACACTACTGATACAGCAGCTTATCAGAAAGGTATTGGTGCACTGTCCATTATTGCCAACCACTGATTTCAAATGGATAGAAAATCATTGGTATAGTTTCAACATTATTACAATACACCATAATAATAATGATCTTTTATTGTCACAAGTAGGCTTACATTAACCCTGCAATGAAGTTACTGTGAAAAGCCCCTTGTCTCTTGCATTCAAGATTTCATTGATGACTTGTGCTCTCAAAAATACTTCTCCCAATTGCTACAGCTGTGTGTCAGACTTTACAATAAAGACAAATACTACACACTGCACAAAATAAACATTATGAGACCAAACTCATCAGACCTTCCAGTGTTGTAACTCTGGCAGGAGTGCAGTGGGAAAGGCCACAAACTAGGCTGGAATCCAGATAAACTGGATCTCGGGCTTATGTCAGGGGTTCCCATTTTCACATTTTATGCTGGGAAAATCCTGATCGATAATTGTGCAATAGGACAATGGAGGTTGTCGAACAGATGACACCATCGATTCTCTATAATGCAGAGAGCTAAGTTTAGGTAATGGTAATTTTCTTCCCTAGTGTTAATCTATTGTATGGACGCTCTGAATTGTAAAATATACAGAGATGAACAGACATACAGAAACCTGCTGCTGGTGAGAAAATGATAGTTTATCGTGAAGTCTTGTATTGAAAATTCTTATTCTGCTCCATGGTTAAAACTAGTCTCAACAGAATCTCTATCACGTTAATTTAAAAAACTTGCACCTCAGTGAGAAGACCACTTCACCGGGGGGGTAACCAGGACTTGGTAATAATAAAGTTTGAACATATTTTAGCTGCAGCAACATCTGTTAACCATTATTTTCAGTAAAGTCATCATACAATACCTCTGTAGGGGGTCCCAGGTCGATATATCCACATATAGGCTGGAAAGCTCCCGTACCACATGCATAGACATGCGTCTTATTGAAGTTGTGAAGTAGGCGGATAAAATTTGCACATTCTGTCTGATAATAATAGCAGCATTGTTTAGTCTCAGAGTAAAGCTGTATGGATTTCTATCACACGCTCAATTTTTAAAAAGTGCGATATTATCATCACAAATATTATACATGACAATAAAGAGACTATGGAGTTGACTCGGTGCATGTAATTTTCATTTGAAAGAGCACTTTTTTAAAAGATAGAATATGAATGCTCATTTTCCCTGTTTTTCCCCTTTCTGTTCCATCCTGGCCTGCACTTTCCCCACAGTCAGTTGTGGGGATTGAAACTGGGTTGCTTGTTCCCAAGTTAGTGTTATTGGCACTTTTGGGCTACTATTAGGAGGCTCACAACAGTGTTACCATCAAGACACCAAATCTTCAGCATAGTGGTATGGCAAATGACACCATTTTATAAGTGGTCCTGACAATTGGGGAACATTGCAGGATTGGCATTTAACTAAAGTTAACCGTTTTCATTTTTATCACAAAAAACTGTTTCAAATTTGAATCAAATGCTCATATTGTTCCTTTATCTCTCTTTAATTTACATTCTATTTATATAATTATAGACCTTTGAAGCATTGTAATTGATAAAAGATTTGTGGGGTATTGTAAAAATCTGTTCACTTGCTGAATTCACCTTAGAAACCTGCCTTTCAACATTGCCTTAAGAAATTTAGGTTTCATCCAATACTTGAGTATCACTATACTCTGCCAAGTTAATCTGGTTTGGGGTAAACCAGCAGCTATAACTCATAATATATAGTTTACAACATGAAATGAGAACATTTTTAAATGCAGTGTAGCAAATCACACTGTTATTCTTCAATATTAATTTTTTTTTTAAATGGCAGTGTTACGATATGGCAGGTGGTGATTGTGGGTTAACCAAATTCCAAAGGGAAACATGGCAAGCTATCACAACTGTTTGCAATTTGTATTTTAGTACAAGAAGATATATTGTGCTGAAGTCAGGAATCACAAATTTCAATACTACTTTTGGAGATTTTAATATCTTGAATTAAAACAATCATTAACAAAAGAAAAGAAAACTTAGATAAGATTACATTTACACAGTTAAAGATTAGTCTTGCAGAAAATTTCCCCAGAAGTTTCTTACATGGTTAAACTCACAAAAAACACAATTTTAGGCAACAGTCCCTATCGACATTTAATTTATAAAACGTCCAGTAATATTACCACAAGGCACCCACTGTTGCTATAAAGCAAATATGTCACTGGATTTTTCTCCCTCCCCACTCTGAAAAACTTTAGAACAAAACCTTGCTTACTGAAAACAACTGACTGGTTACAAAAAGCTACTGTCTTTTGTCACAAGTCACAGAGCATACTTCAGGCTCTTATATGGCCACTCCCCCAACACAGCTCCCAACCTTTCCGTAAATATGTTTTTCCCTTTCACCTTTAAAACCATTGTCCTTATCCCTTTTTGAAATATATCTTTCTCAGAATATAAAAACATTTTAGGTAATTCTTAAGGCCATGACTTTTGGGTAAAATAAAGCTCAATAACTTTGTCTTATTTATTATGGCCTTTGTCAAGTTGTAAACTCTTTCTTACCCCACTTTGAAATTCAACAGCCAAAAATTCAAATCCTCACTTATCTCCCAATGCAAATTTGTACCCATGTTGTGTCTACTTGTAGAATATCCAACTTGGCCCTATTCACTTCAAATGCCTGTTTTTCATACTTAGCCCTTTGATGGTCCCAATTCTATAAACACTCAGTTCCCAGCTTAATTACATTCATCACACACAGAGACAGATGTACACAGCCCTCACAATCCTCCTTTACAGAATAATACGGTACTCCAGAAACACTTTTTAAAAATTCTTCACGGCAGTTATTAATTTTGTGAAATTCATGCTTTTGCTTCAAATAATAAAATGGCAGCAATTTGTTCAATACATATAAAATATGACAACAAATATGAACACTACATTTTTTAAGCATGTAAAAACTAAATGCTTGGAAATTACAAAATAACGGTTGGGATTTCTTACTTCTTTTTTTCCAGTCTGTTTACACAGTTCCACTCTCTCCTCAGCTGCAGGCCAATAAATCTGACAAGGAAAATAAAAAAGATTAAAACTACAGGAAAGAAAAACACGATTAGATTAAGTGTTTTCAACTTTTCCTTGTTGAGCTGGTTGTCAAAGTATGCAAAGTAGCACACTGGACAGAAAAGATTAAATGTTTTTGTGCCATGGAGAATGGGCGTTCTTGGGTGCAGTGTGGGGGCAGCGATTGGTGGGGAAGGGAGGGAATCGAAGAAAGGATGACCCACGGATGACCCAAAATTGCTCTTCAGGCCTGATCTTGGTATGTCAGGCAAACTGCAGGTGCTTGTCACATCTCCAATGCAACTTTCCAATTGGGTCCTCTATTTTACTACCTGACTCACTGGTAACTAGCTAATTGTGAAGGGATGGAGGTGAGGGAAGATGATTATAGGAGGGAGATCAATGTGGATCAGAAGTGCCATGGAGTCAGAAAAAGCACTCCTCCTGGCTCCACAGACTTAAAAACTGTTCTGTCTCTCGTTTACCCTTTTTGCCTTGACTGCTTGCTAGTCGCATCCACGCTGGGCAGAGAAGGCCCAGCATTTGATTCTGCCCAGTGTTCCAGGTGGGCCTTAAAACAGGCATTAAGCCCGTCATTGGACTATGACAGTTTTAAGCGACAGTTCTGAGAGAAAATCACCCAGAAAAGGAAAAGCAAGATGTTGTGATATAAAATACAGAAGATAAAAACAGAGATTTCTGGAAGTACTCAGCTGGTCTGGCAGCATCTGGGCAGAGAGAATCGGAGTTAATACTTCGAGTCCAATATGATTCATTTTCTGAACCTGAAGAGTCATGCTGGACTCAAAAAATTAACTCTGTTTCACGTCACAGATGCTGCCAAACATGCTGAGTATTTCTAGTATTTTCTGTTTTTACTTACACCTCAAAAGTATGCTGTTTAAAATAAAAGTCTCCCCCATCCCCCACCCCATTTCTGTATCCCCCTGGTGTGGCAGTTTAACTTTCAAGCCTATTAAAACTTGTCATTTATTTTCAACAGTAAAGCAATCTCAGAGCTGAATCCATGATTCTACCTCCTGTCCCACCCTTGTCCTGCTGGCCTCCCAGTTCTCAGAAGAGAGCAGGCAGTCTTTGATGCCATTGATTGAACATATTGTTGCGAGAGGCACAATCCAAGCAATAACAGGGCACACAGCTCGATGACCAACGAAGTGCACAATTGAACTGAACGGTGAACAATCTATGATCAATAGCATTGTGGCTTAAGTGTGGTGAATTTGTGGCAACATCTCAATTGAGGAGCTGCAAACATTCATGGCCATGTGGGTAATAAATCTTGTTTGTGCTGTACATGCAGAATCGTGCCTTATACATTAGCACAAAAATTAGAATGCCCACTTAAGGTTTAAGGCTGAACTGGAACTCTCAGAATCCTTGCCACATGCACACACCATTTGAATCCTGGGAATGGGTAACATGATTTAATTTACGGTATATTGCACAGAAGGAGAGAAGCTGGAGAATTTGTAAGCTTAAGCTGAACCTGAAGATTCCGCCCCAGCCTCAAGTCCTCTCCTTCCCAGATGTTATTTTTTGTTTCGCAAATGCTATTGATTTTTCTGGTGACTGCGCATTTGGTATTGGTCTCTCCTGTTGGGATTTCTGTATTTCAGTGCTGTGATGTTCACAATAACCCACTTTGTGGTGTCATTACCATGGTGCAGTGGGAAATTATGTTGTGGCGCTCTAAATACACCATGAGATACCACACCGAATGTATCCCGTCAACCCAATTATATTTGAAGAAAGGTCAGTGGAAACATTAATCATGAATGTCAGTGCTGCTTTTCACAATAAGATAACTGATTATGTCATGGGCTAATGACCTACAGGAAGGACATTGCGCTGTCTGTAATTAAATTCATTTGTTTATTGAATGTTTTCATCAGCGATAGGGACAGTAAGGCTACTGATCCAATTTTAAGGTCGTTCCTGTCACTATCGTGCCAGGTAAAACAAGTGAAAATCAGCTCTTCCAAGTTTCTTCAAATTGAACTCCTGCAGCGTTCTCTTTTCAAATCAGATTTCTATGCAATTTTTCTGCACGTTTTGATGTATCAGATCTACACGTGGTTCCTTTGTCGCTATTTACCTTCTTAGGTTCCTTGTTCAAATTTTCCAGATTCAAAATATAAATCAGGTCTTTAGCTCCAACCAGAAGTTTGCCTCTTTCTTCATCTATTAGTAAGGTCTGGAAACTGGAACTTTCTGCCGATCCCTGGAATGGTTTACAACTGCCATTCATCAATGTATCTGCCAGGCCAAAACAATATAAATTGAAAATATGAATCACCACCAAGAATGTGGAAAAAACATTTTTATAGACTTTGACACATTTGAACAATGCCACTTAAGGTTAATTCCACTGCCAAAATTTTGTGTGAGTAGTGTTCACTGAGTCGGTTGTACATTTTCAAGTGGACTGCATTAAAATAAATCCCGCAACATATTCAAACTAACTAGAATTGTGAGGAGTAAAAAGTTCTCCTTGTGTAAAATTATACGTGCAAAAAGAGAATTGCAACTTGATCCCACACAATGTGTTTGCTGGGCTGCCACAGTTAATGATCTAAAGGGAGGGCTGGAGGCAAAAAGACAATAATGATAATTTCAAACAAGTTAGAACATAGAACAGTACAGCACAGAACAGGCCCTTCGGTCCTCAATGTTGTGCCGAGCCATGATCACCCTACTCAAACCCACGTATCCACCTTATACCCGTAACCCAACAACCCCCCCCCCCCTTAACCTTACTTTTATTAGGACACTACGGGCAATTAAGCATGGCCAATCCACCTAACCCGCACATCTTTGGACTGTGGGAGGAAACCGGAGCACCCGGAGGAAACCCACGCACACAGCGGGAGGACGTGCAGACTCCACACAGACAGTGACCCAGCCGGGAATCGAACCTGGGACCCTGGAGCTGTGAAGCATTTATGCTAACCACCATGCTACCCTGCTGCCCCCTAAGTTAACGAGCTATCTCAGAACACAGCAAGTGACTTCCTGAATTGTGCGACTTGACAACATTTCAGGTGGTCCCTATACTACTAAATCATCAGGGAAGCTTTTTAATACTCATTTATAGAGACCATTAAACCATAAGAAATAGGATCAAGAGTAGGCCGTTCAGCCCCTCGAGCCTGTTCCGTCATTCATTAGGATCATGGCTGATCCGACATTCTTCATGCCCACTTTCCTACCATTTCACCGTAGCCCTTGATTCCCTTTAGTAATCAAGAATCTATCTATCTCAGCCTTAAACATACACAAAAGGACGCTGTCCCCGCAGCTCTCTGTGGCGAGGAGTTGCAAAGACTTACAAGCCTCTGAGAGAAGAAATTCCTCCTCATCTGAGTCATAAATTGGCACCCGTTTATTCTGAGACTATGTCCTCTGGTCCTACACTCTCCCATAAGGGGAAACATCCTCTCAGCATTGACCCTGTCAAGCCCCTTAAAATCATATATGCTTCAATGAGATCATCTTTTATTCTCGAAATTTATTTTTTATTAATTTAGAGTACCCAATTACTCTAATTAAGGGGAAATGTAGTGTGACTAATCCACCTATCTTGGACATCTTTTTGGGTTGTGGGGTGAGACCCACGCAGACATGGGGACAATGTGCAAACTCCACACGGATAGTGACCCGGGGCTGGGATCGAACCCAGGTCATCGGTGCTGTGAGGCAACAGTGCTAACCACTGCACCACTGTGCTGCCCCTTCCTTCTAAATTTCAAAGAGTAGAGTCCGAACCTGTTTAACCTTTGCCATTAAGACAATCCCTTCTTACCAGGGATTATCCTAGTGAACTTTCATTCGAACGATGGACATTGAGGGATGACCTGATAGAGGTCTACAGAATTATGAGGGCATGGATAGAGTGGATGGGCAGGTGGAGGGGTCAGTCACCAGGGAGCATAGGTTTAAGGTCTGTGGGGCAAAGTTTGGAGGAGATCTGTAAGGCAGGTTTTTTTTGCACAGAGGGTCATGAGTGCCTGGAACGCATTGCCTGGGGAGGTTGTGGAAGCAGATACATTAACGGCATTGAAAAGGCATCTTGACAAATGCATGGATTTGATGGGTATAGAGGGATACGGCACAAGGAAGCACTGAGGGTTTGACCAAGGGTAGTATCATGACTGGTACAGGCTTGGAGGGCCAAGGGGCCTGTTCTTTGTTCTTTATTCATTGAACTGCCTCCAATGAAATAATATCTGTCCTTATGCTCACAGTGCTCCAGATGTGGTCTGACCAGTGCTTGGAACAGTTGCAGCAAGATTTCCCTACTCTTACACCCAAACCCCTTGAAATAAGGGCCAACATTCCATTAGCCTTCCTGATGACCTGCTGCACCTGTGTGCTAGCTTTCTGTGTTTTGTGCACAAGTACCCCCAAGTTTCTTTGTGTTGCAGCTTTATGCAGTTTTTCTCCAGGTTTACTCCATTCTGCCTCCAGGGACACAACTATAGTCGGTGATGTTTATGCTCTGCAATATCTCAGGAGAAAAATAATTGTAACATAATGATGTGTTTCTTACAGCCACAATAGGCATGGCAAGCATTCTTTCAAGGGCCACATTTCTTTACAAGAGAACACAAATTTATGTAGCAGCAATAACAATCATTTCTAAAGTATAGCAGGCAAGCCAGAGTAACATTAAACTCACCAGCAGTAACCCAAATGATAGATGTAGTGAAAATTTACAGAATGCGGAGAGTGAAATTGTCCTCTTGGGCTGAATATGCAATTGCAGGAGAAGATCAAGTTTGTTAATGGGCCAGAGGGGGCCAGGAGGCAATTTTCAAATTGAGGTTTGGTGCATGTTACAGCTGACAGTTTCAGTGCCGGGAGCTGCACACCTAGGGCGCGATTCTCCGCAAATGCGGCGAGTCGTAAAGGCTGTCGTGAAGTTGGCCATGTTTCACGGCAGCCTCCGCGCCCCCTCCCGGGACCCGATTCTCCCCCCCTCCCCCCGGGCAGGGCTAGCAGCGGGGCCCCGTGAAGCACGGCATCGCGGCCTTAGCGACCGTCGCTAAGTCCGCGCGCCAAGCGTCATGCCGGCTGACGCGCACGATGATGTCAGCTGCGCATGCGCGGATTGGACGGCTCCAACCCGCGCATGCGCAGGGCCGTCATCTCCCTCGGCCGCCCCATGGACCTATCCTGCGGGGTGGCGGAGGGAGAAAGAGTGCGTCCGTTACGGACGCACTGCCCGTGATCGGTGCCCACCGATCGCGGGCCCATGCCCCCCTTGGCACGGCCGTGGTACTGCCGTGCCAATCGGGGCCCTGGAAGCCCAGAACGGGCATGTTGTGGCCGTTTTTACGACGGCAGCAAGCAGGTGTGTTTGCTGCTGTAAAAACGGCCGTAAAGGCCTGGGAACTCGGCCCATCGGCCTGGGAGAATCGCTGTTCACCGTAAAAAATGGCGAGCAGCGATTCATGTTGTGGGGCGGCCGTGGGGGGGGGGGGGGGGGGGGAGAATAGCGGGAGGGCGTGAAAAATGTCGGGAACACCCTCCCGCTATTCTCCGACCCATCGTGAGAAGCGGAGAATTGCGCCCCTATTCTTTAAAGCAGGAATATTTTGCCATCAGGACTGTTATTATGAGACCTAGCAGAGCACTGCTGGCCCTTTGGCCAATTCATGAGCGCCCCGACCCCTGACCTCCCAAAATGCTGCCTCCTCTCTTGTACAAGTTACCACTAATTTGGCGCTGAGCTCACCTCCACTCCAATTCGGGATTCGTATTTGAAGATAGTATTGTGTAAGCAATGAAGACGCAGCACGAGGTTGTGACTCAGAACTTATCCAGGCAAGGGCAGCACGGTGGCCTAGTGGTTAGCATAACCGCCTCACGGCGCTGAGGTCCCAGGTTCGATCCCGGCTCTGGGTCACTGTCTGTGTGGAGTTTGCACATTCTCCCCGTGTCTGCGTGGGTTTTGCCCCCACAACCCAAAAATGTGCAGAGTAGGTGGATTGGCCACGCTAAATTGCCCCTTAATTGGAAAAAATAATTGGGTAATCTAAATTTAAAAAAAAAAGAACTTATCCAGGCATCAGGTCCTCAACCTCAATTTGAATCTTCCATTCATAGAATCATAGAATTTACAATGCAAAAGGAGGCCATTCGGCCCATCAAGTCTGCACCGGCCCCTGGAAAGGGCATCCTAATTAAGCCCACACCTCCACCCTATCCCCATAACCCAGTAACCCCAACTAACCTTTTTTTGGACACTAAGGGCAATTTAACATGGCCAATCCATCTAACCTGCACATGTTTGGACTGTGGGCGGAAACCGGAGCACCCGAAGGAAACCCACGCAGACACGGGGAGAATGTGCAGACTCCGCACAGACAGTGACCCAAGCCGGGAATCGAACCTGGGACCCTGGTGCTGTGAAGCAATTGTGCTAACTACTGTGCTACCATGCAGACATATAAAAAATAATAGTGCTTTAACTTTTAATTGACTGAAAGTCCCTGAAGAAGATATTTAAAGGAGGTGAAGATCAATAAAAGAACACAATCAATAACAGTGGAAATGAAAGAGCTGAAGTTGTTTCGGCAAAGAATATAGATTTTGAAGCAACCATTGATCTTACTGAGATGTGATTCGGTTAATATTGCACAAACATCTTTTGCCTCATGCTAGCTTTGTTGGATATAACATTGTCTTTAGATTGACCTTCAAATGTTACCAATTGTCAGACGCATAAATGAATAATGTGTCTGGAAATAATTTGACTGGCGACCCCTAGACGCTGGGGTCAGTTCACTTGCAGTGTTACTGGACATGGGGGAGCTTGATTTTATAAATTCATGTGAACTCTATACAGGTAGGGTCCACTCATTGCATAATTACTAGTGCACATATAAAGTGACAACTGTGTCAGGTGTGACTCAGCTGGCAACATACTTGCTTCTGATTTACACGATTGTGCGTTCAAGTCCCACTCCAGAACTTGAGCATACAATCCGTGCTTACAGTATTGGAGGGAATGCTGCACTATCGGAAGTGCTGTTTATTTATCAGCTGTAGCTCAATGAATTAGTTAAATTCTTGCCTCAGAGTCACAAGGTTCGGAGTTCAAATCCGTTTCCAGGGCCTGAGCATGAGTAACGCTGATACTCCATGCAGTACTAAGGGATTACTGACTGCATTGTCAGAGGTATAGCTTTTTATGCAGCTTGCTGATCTCAATTGGTAGCTAATGTAGCTCTTAATTCATGGGTCATAGGTGCACTCCACATATTAGCTATTAGCCCTTTCCACTTCAAAATAGGTATAAATAGGGGGACACAGTGGTTAGCACTGCTGCCTCAAAGCGCCAGGGTCCTGGGTTTGATTCCGTCCTTGGTCCTCTGTGTGGAGTTTTCACGTTCTCCCACAGTCTGCATGGGTTTCCTCCGGGTGCTCCAGTTTCCTCCCACAGTCCAAAGGTGGACCGGTTAAATGTATTGACCGTGATTAATGTGCAGGGTTATGGGGATAGGATGGGGGAGTTGGCCTAGATAGAGTACTCTATTGGAGGGTCAATGCAGACTTAATGGGCCAAATGGTGTCGTTCTGCATTGTAGGGATCCTATGGATAAAGAGACAATTATTGGCATTAGTGGTGGGTGCAGTGTTCTATGTTTGTTAAGCTTTATTTTGTGCACAAATCTAAAACTGTGTAAAGATTGATTTCTGAGGTGAAATTCTCCCCTACCCGGCGGGGCGGGGGGTCCCGGCGTAGCGGAGTGGCGCCAACCACTCCGGCGTCGGGCCTCCCCAAAGGTGTGGAATTCTCTGCACCTTTAGGGGCTAGGCCCCCGCTGGAGTGGCTCCCGCTCCGCCGACTGGCGGCAAAACTGGCGCCAATGGCCTTTGGCGCCACGCCGCCCGGCGTCTGGGCTGGCCGAAAGGCCTTCGCAGGTCGGCGTGAGTCTTCGCATGCGCCGGAGCGTCAGCAGCCGCTGACATCACCACAGGCGCATGCGCGGTGGAGGGGGTCTCTTCTGCCTCCGCCATTGTGGAGGCCGTGGTGGCGGCGGAAGAAAAGGAGTGCCCCCATGGCACTGGCCCGCTCGCCGATCGGTGAGCCCCGATCGCGGGCCAGGCCACTGTGGCGGCGCCCCCCGGGGTCCGATCACCCTGCACCCCCCTCCCAGAACCCTGGGGGCCCGCTCGTGCTGCCAATCCCGCTGGCACAGAGGTGGTTTAAACCACATCGGCGGGAGAGGCCTGAGAGCGGCGGGACTTCGGCCCATCGCGGGCCGGAGAATCGCCGCGGGGGGCCCGCTGATTGGCGGGGCACGATTCCCGCTCCCGCCGATTCCCAGGTGGCGGAGAATTCCGGCCACGGCGGGGGCGGGATTTATGGGCGATTCCCCGACCCTGCGGGGGTTCGGAGAATTTCGCCCCTGATCTCTTCCATCACGAATTAGTTGTCAGAGGTTTAACAGGAGCAGTTCAAACAAAGGTGCTGCCTAATATTCTGCTAATCGCAAATGCAACACAACAAAAGTATCTCTAACATTGGAAATTCTATGATATCAAGCACTGGCTCGATGTATGGTATTGTGCTTTTAGAATATTGTGTTGGAGTGAAAGCATCTGTTCTTGATTTTGGAATATTTTGAAAATCTCATCCTGTGTTCGAAAACCTCAAAATCTCCTCCAGTCCACAACCCTTGGAGATTTGTTTACCTCCACTTCTGGCCTCTTGCACATCTCCGATTTTAATTGCTCCTCCAATAACCTTCAATAGGCTCTCAGCCTGGAATTCCCACGACAAACCTCTCTGTCTCTCTATCTTGCTTTCCATCTTTAAGGTAACCCAGAAAACGTACCTCTTTCATCAAGCTTTAGGTCACCTCCCCTAATACTTCATTGTCAGGCTCAGTACCAACATTTATTTCCTCACGCTCACAACATATTTTTGGTTAAAGGTGTTGTATAGATGCAAGTTGTTGTTAAACGTTGATAATTGCTTTACATCTGAAAAATGACCCTACTTTGTAACTTAAATATTAAATATACATTTGAAGAACTGCCCCATTTGGGGTGGTTACAGTGGAAGAGCATTATATCTTTGAGTCAAAGATCGCAATTGCAATTACAGTTTTATCTTCCCAAACTTGCTGACTTCTTAGCTTTAGCTGCATCACTATTGGGAGAGTGCAAAAGGACGTAACCGGTAACAGGTCTCTTGTCAGATTTTTTAATTAAGTGTAGAAAGACTAATCTAAGTACATATCAGCATTTCTGACCTAAATGATGCCAAACATGGTGTTAACTGTAGATTAGTCAAGAACCAAGAAAGGACGCACAGATGTGTGAAGTGCAAAGCAATTTGTATTTTCTCTTTCACAACACATCTATTGATTTCTCGTGTTGGAAAGCACACTGCACGGATTCAAAAATTTGACTCCCTTTTGTTTTTATTTATTCTTTCATTGGCATTGTTGGCTCAGCCAGAATTTATTCCCCATCCCAAACTTCCCTATGAGAAGATAATGGTGAGCTGCTACAGTCCATGTACTTTATGTACCTCCACAGGGCTGTTTGGAAGGGAGTTCCAGGATTGTGACCCAGCGGTTAAGTATTCATGTTGAGGGCAGCACGGTGGCCTAGTGGTTAGCACAACCGCCTCACGGCGCTGAGATCCCAGGTTTGATCCCGGCTCTAGGTCACTGTCCGTGTGGAGTTTGCGCATTCTCCCCGTGTCTGCGTGGGTTTCGCCCCACAACCCAAAAATGTGCACATTAGGTGGATTGGCCACGCTAAATTGCCCCTTAATTGGAAAAAATAATTGGGTAATCCAAATTTATTTTTTTTTAAAGTATTCATGTTGACATTACATAATTCCCATATCAGTATTCGGAAGTTTGTACTTTGAAATGCATTGAATGGTGTGAAGTGGGCAGCATGGTGGCCTAGTGGTTAGCACAACCGCCTCACGGCGCTGAGGTCCCAGGTTCGAATCCCGGCCCTGGGTCACTGTCTGTGTGGAGTTTGCACATTCTCCCCGTGTCTGCGTGGGTTTCGTCCCCACAACCCAAAAATGTGCAGAGTAGGTGGATTGGCCACACTAAATTGCCCCTTAATTGGAAAAAATAATTGGGTAATCTAAATTTAAAAAAAAAGAGAATGGTGTGAAGTTGCTGCACTAGCATTTTAGGTATGAATTAAACTTGTCACGGAGTATTAAGTCATTTCTATTCCAATATCAATATCCTTTAATTATGGATAAGTAACCTCTGTGGCATGTGAGCGGGCTTATAACAAAGAAGACAAGACAGGAACAGCCCTTCAAGCCTGTACCTGTCATAATACCAACCTTGGCCAAAAACCCCAGCACTTCCTTGTGCCATATCACTCTGTACCCAGCCTATCAAGATGTCATTTGAACACGTTTATGTATCTGCAAATACTTTCAGGTTTTGAATGTTGTTGGAGATTTTAAGAATGTAACATTTGGAACTTTAAAAAAAAACTTTTCCTCTCTCTTCCTTAAGGCAATCTTCCTTTCCTGCTTTTTATTCCTCTATTTGTATCGGATTTGACAACGAATTCAACCATTTCTGTTCCATCTCATTGTTGAGTTGTTAATTTCTCAACCCTTCAATCTGATTGCTTCAACAGATATACAGTTGTCTGCACTGTTCACTCAAGTCCTGGATGCTCTCTTTCCCTCAATGCGCCGTTAGGAGCTCATACTTTCAGTAACTTGACACACAAAGCATTAAAAACCTAGGGCGGGATTCTCCGACCCCCCGTCGGGTCCAAGAATCCCCGGGGGGCAGCGCGAATCCCGTCCCGCCGCTGCGACACCAGCTGCTGTGTTCTCCGGCGTTAGTTTTCGTGCTGGCGGGGGGGGGTTTACGCCGCGGCGGTCAGAGGCCATTAGCAGCGGCCCTGCGGCAATCCTCTGGACCCCGATGGACCGAGCGGCCGTCATTTCCTGGCCAGTCCCGCCGTTGTGAAATGGACATGGTCCATGTTGGCGAGACCTGGCTTGTTGCGGCCGGTTAGCCCCCATGATGGCCTGGCCTGCAATAGGGGCCCACCAATCTGCAGGCAGGCCTGTGCCGTGGGGGCACTCTGTCCTTCCGTGTCAGCCTCTGCAGGGCTTTGCCATGGCTGGCGTGGAGAAGAACCCCCCTGTGCATGCGCGGGAACACACTGGCCGGTCTGCGCATGCGCAGGGGGCCATGCCGGCTGTTCTGCTCATGCGCCAACGCACGTCGGCCCTTTGGTGCCCATTGGCGCACCACCAACCCCCCCGACACCAGCCTAGCCTCCGGATGTGCAGAGGATTCCACACCTTCCGGTCGGCCCGACGCCGAAGTGGTTCACGGCGCTCTTGGCACCGGCGTCGGGTCATCCGCCCAGTTGCGGGAGAATCCTGCCCCTAATTAGACAAGGTTAAGTCTAACAATGACAAAAGCTGTTGGATGCCTTGCTGCAGAAAATTATGCGGGCAGTGTGTGTTTTTTCCCCCGTTAAATATGTGCCTTGATTTTCTCTGCCAAATGACACATTTGGCTGCAGCTGTAGAAATATCCAAAGAGTTTCCCCCAAAAATTTACATAACCCATCAAAGTTCAAGATGAACTAGATCCAACAAAAGTGAAAGGTAAAGTCGTCATAGTCCCAGGTGACCACTTTGTGTGGGGAGAGCTGACTGATGGTGATTTAACCTGAGGATCACCACATCTCAGGTGAGGGGCAAGGTTGAGAAGGTGACGCCTTCATGAATAACCTCAGCCGGCACGGGAATTGAACCCGCGGCTGCTGGCATCACAAACCAGCTGTCCAGCCAAGTGAGCTAAACCGGCCCATATGATGTTGAGAAATCATAATGATAGCTGGTGTTTATTCTGACAGTCATGTTTACTCCATCATTTGAAGTCATGCCTTCAGGCGGAACGGTAGTACAGTGGTAAGCACTGTTGCTTCACAGCGCCAGGGACTCGGGTTCGATTCCCAGCTTTGGTTACTGCCTGTGCGGAGTCTGGACGTTCTCCCGTGTCTGGATGGGTTTCCTCCAAGTGCTCCGGTTTCCTCCCACAAGTCCCAAAAGACATTTTGAATTCTCCCTTAGTGTACCTGAACAGGCGCTTGAATGTAGCGACTGGGGGATTTTCACAGTATCGTCATTGCAGTGTTAATGTAAGCCTACTTGTGACACTAACAAAGATTATTATTAGTAATATTATTATTATATCTGATTTGCTGAGCAAATGTATTGATGATATTGCCATTTGGCATGTTCCCAAAAATCATGTTCTGGTGACAATAGTCAAAATTTTTCACTTGCCAAAGTAACTGATTCCTGTTCCCCCGACATTTATATGTATAATGATTCACATTTTCTGTAGCTCACATGACCACAAATTCCACTTAACTATTACTGAACAGGTACATTCCTCTAGGGGCTTTTCACAGTAACTTCATTGAAGCCTACTCGTGACAATAAGCGATTTTCATTTTTTTCATTTTTCAGAATGTAACATTTTACATACGCACCATGTGTTCCTGATGTCTAGGAACTTAAGACTTAGGGGCAGCAGTAGGCCATTCGGTACTTTGAACCTGCTCCATCAATAAGACCATGGCTGACCTGTTTGTGGTCTGAACTTTACTTTCCTATCTGTCCCCCATAGCCCTCGACTCCCTTGACCAACAAAAATCTGTCTAACTCAGCCTTGAATAAATTCAGTGACATAACCTCCAGTAACTGACGATCTGAGAGAAAAATACATATATTCTCCAACAGCCCATTACACAAACCAATAACATTTAATTTGCATTAAACATGGGTAATATGGAGAAAAGGCTGGTTACTTTTGAATGATACCATGAGCCCATGGTCATGCAAACAGAATGACTCCGTTAACTAAATGATCAAACAAGCTCCATTGTTTCAGCAATTGTGAATCATAGTAGTGAAATTATGTAATTAGAGAGCGTCACTCTAACTGCTGATTGCACGGGCCAAATCTTTCTGCTAACAGGTCATTAATATACTCTGTTACTTCTGAGATATTCAAATAAATGATTCAAAATGTTTCCCTTCCACTTCACACATTGGTCCAAATATCGTTAGATTTCATAACTGGAAAAATTTAAACATTTCAAAATTAAATTGAGTACGGTTTATTCATTTGACATGTTTACCACCAATTACCGGCTCTTCCTGGACATCTCGGAAAGTTACATTTAAATACTTAACCTGGCATCTTCTGGCAGGTCTGTGTGCCTGTTCTGAGATAAGATGGTGGCAGAAGCAATATGGTCTTCCCCCATCCATTGTACCATTTGGAATTAGGGGTGGAGTACATCTTCTGGTTATTTTACCATTGGTAAATAAAACTGCGTATCAGATTATGTCCCTACTATGACTTAGGCTAATGCCCATCCACGCAATTGAGTTGGCAGAACTGGCGGAGGATCCGGTTTATTGCAGCAAAGGCAGTAATATTTTAATAATTGAATAAAACTGACAATCAAAATGTTTATACAGCCTTTTACTTGGATACATGGTTGTAGACCTTTTTTAAAATCAACGAAGCATTCATAATGGCCACAGCTATAAAAGCAAACTATATTTAAATTGCAAAAAAAAGGTGCCTAAGATTTTTTAAAGCTGCACCAAATAGCCAAACAACACACTCAGCAGCAGCAAATGTTTTTTTTTCTAACTGACAATTGCTGAAGGTTTTTTTAATTTAAAAGGGCATAGGCTTTTAAATCACTTCAAATTCATCATACTAAAGTTCCCATAAATGTTTTAATCAGTTTTGAATGCATATGAGCATTTTTCCCAATGACAAAATGCATGTCAATATTTACATAATGCTGACGAATGTAACGGTTAACTTACATTTCCAGGACAGAGCCCTATGGAAACACATCTACCTTGCAATACAGCATAAAACGTACGAAACCTAAAGAACATTTTCAAAAAATATTTCAAAGTCTGTCACTGAAGGAATTTTAGGACCAGGTGACTTTTTTTCTCATTCCGTAGATGAGACTGGGGTTCTCCATGCTTCATGTCTCCTCTGGAAGACTGTGAAATATGTCTACTTAGCAAAGCTGGCCTGACTCTGCACATGTGGCTGGGGTTGGGGTACCCATTCGTGCAATGGAGCTGGGAAAAGTGGGAGCAGTACAGGCAAGAGAGCTACCTGCACCTTTATCCTGCAAGTGCAAAAACAGCTAGAAAGAGTAGGAGTGCTGGAGTTGGTCCCATCTGCCATTTTTAAAGGGCTCCTGAGTCAGCCCGACTTGGGGAAAATCTGGGCAGCAGATTTTCAATTCCATGGGATTTGATCATGCCATGTGAGGAAATTATTACCCGTATCTGGATGAACCGTCAGTTGGAGAATTACGTAGCAATTAGTTCACTGGAGATTAGAAAGGAGTGCTGCTATTCAGAAATATATCTATTTTCTGAGCCGCATCAATAGCATCCAGCAAGGATGCTGCAGTGGAAATACTGAAAAATGGAAGCCAAATACAAAACAAGCCAATTTTTAAAAATGTAGGGAATTGAGAGGTGGCGAATACAGCAGCATTGCGATTTTGCAAGAACTGCTTCCTAAAAACGGACATTGTCAAGAGCTGAGAGAGAAAATGAATTGTGTGATGACGTACTGAATCATAAAATTCCAGAAGGTCCCCAGAGTGGTTTCTGGTTTGTGTTGAGTGATGTCATCTCAGCCAGCGTGACAATTGGGGTGCCCCGAGGATAGCAGGGAACGAAAATGAGATAAATTTCTGGTTCCTGACCCTCTGCCCTTTGTCCCCAATGGGAAAACACATAAGAATATGGATGTCAGGCAATAACATGATTGGGACTGGCTGTGATACCCTCACCATGTTTGAAAAGCTTTGAATCTCACATGAAGGTAAGCCACATCAGTGAATAATTCAAGGATTATTCAGTGCTCAGAGAATTCCCGGATGATTCACCATCATGAGCAGAGAAGAAGAAAGAAAATTGGGTGCAGAGTGGGTGGGGGCGGGAGTGGGGGCAGGGCGGGGGTTGGAGGGGGAGGAATACATTATTTCATTATAAACTATGAATTAAGCAATTTCTAAACAATATCCATGACCAAATTAACATCTGCAATTGATGCAAAAGATGCGTCACACCTGGAGCAATACCTAACCCTGACCCAGGATGTTGCTGGTTTTAATTTTCTTAATATTCAACAAACACATGCTTTCAACTGTTTAACCAATCTCCCATCAAATGCTGACTTAATAGTGACATGTCAGGACAAATATTTAAACATTATGCAAGTCAGGAAACCTGGTATAACTCTCCCTTTAGGCGCATATCCTGTACAGAAAGAAATTCTCATTCATCTATTTACTGCTGTAAATATACTTGAAGCAACAGTTTGTAATAACCAGCTATAAACAACGTGGCCAACATTTAACCTTAGAATTTAAGGGTAAAAAGCAAGAATAAAAAGTGCTAGTCTTCACTTTGATTTACAATTAAGATGGTCCCTGTACATTTTAAAAGATTACCTCACGGTGGTATGATGGTAACGCCACTTGATTTTAAGGATTATGACAAGATGTCTGAGCTGAAACATCTGTAGGTGTGTGGATATAAGAGGAGGGGGGAGGTTAGAGTTTATTTCGCAAATGGATACTGGAAATTTCAGCACAGCGAAAATGAGTGAATTATAAATCAAGAAGGATGACATTCTTCAAGGTAGGAAGTTGACTTTTTTTAAATACAAATCTCTACATCAATCCAAAAGGGTACAGAAAGATCAATCAGTGGGACGTTTTAGTCTGTTTCATGGAAATAATTTCATATTCAGCAGCCTTAAACTCAAACTAACGATGGCCATATGTGCATTGCATTATTACTCCAAATCTATTCACCAACTTCAGTTGCAACTCTCAAAATGGTTTAATAAATTGTGCACAGGCGCTGCAGAGGCTTGCTGACCCAAAGAATCACTGGTTGGCGCAGGTTTGTCAAAACCAGAATGGGATCTCCTTTTTGTAGCAGACACTGCTTCCAGATTAATTCTACAATGGTAACACCTGGGTAAAAGTTGAAAGATTGCAGTGAGAAAGTGAGAAAAATCATTATTTTGTTACAGGTTGAAGGAACTGAATCAGTCAGGATTGACTTTACAGTTATTCTACAGGCTAAACATGGATCCATATAATACTAATCTCCAAAATTCAAGATGTCTAGACTTAAGTGGTTGCTGCCACTTGCCGTGCCTTTGCAACCTGTCACATGCAGCCCAGACAGAAAATTGAAGTGAGCAGTTCTTTAGTGAAAACAATGAATTATTTCTTCATAGGAGTCAATTCAAATTGACTTAAAATAATAAATAAGTAGAAACAATTTCATGAAGAAAGTTTCCTTTGCCGAGAAAACAGTCTTCTTATAGGGAGAACTTAAAATTCAGTGGCAGGGTCTGCGTTGTGAGCAACTTCTCTTAAAGCAGTGCATACAGACATATCAGACTGCACCAGTTTAGAACCTGCAAAGGATTTAATCAAATTCCTAGACATGCTCCAACTGAGACCTTGCTCTAACTATATGAAATGTTAAGATAATTTCTTGTTGTGCAGTTTTAGAGATTTACAGTAAAAAAATGATATCTTCAATTCTGGGATTTTTACACATGCAACTTGGAAAGATTTATGCATCTAATATCAAGAATCAAGTCTCAGGTGTTGTTTGCAGCTATTTATATTTACGTTGTCACTAAATTGTGATGTGTGCATATGTGATATTAATCTTTGATTTCATTGGCTGATCAAACATATATTGAACTGCTTTTAAAAGGACTTTTCAAAATGAAGCAAAGACACGGACTTAAGATGGCTACCACAAGTCAGCTGAAGTCTGCTATTGCAAGTTGATCAATTCTGGAAGGTTCCGATGTGAATTGCATTTAAATCACATTAAGTCAACCTCTTATGCAACTTGACAGATGTTGATGTTAAGAACGACTTCAAAGGATTTACTACGGGCACGATCTACCAGCCACGTCTTCCCCCCATTCAGGCAAACAGGGACGCAATGTAGCTGGTTGATGCCAGGAAAGGCCTCTTCCGGGATCTACCCGGCTCGCCATGCTTTGTGAAATCTAACAGGACCTCATGAGACGTGGCGATCTGGATCAGTATTTGGCAAATATGCACATTAGAGTGAGTAGCTAGTCTCACCCTAATATGCAGCTCACCTGATCTACCAAAGGTGTTGGGATCTAACCCTTTGGCCTCGAAGAACTTAAGTGAGCACTGTTCAGTACTGGACCTTACAAACAGGGACCATGCAGAAAGACACTCGAGGGGGGTCTCCCAGGGGATCAGAGGCCCTTTGTTGGTTGGTCGCTGGACAGGGTGGCACCCTGGCACTGCTGTTGCCACCTGTGCACATTGGCACTGCCAGCCTGGCTCCCTGGCACTGCCTACCTGGCACCCTGGCAGTGCCACCTGGATGTCAACCCAGCATTGCCAAGGTGTCCAGGTGGCACTGCCAGGCTGTTAGGAAGCCAGTCTGACATTGCCAAGGTGCCAGGTTGGCATTGTATCCACTCCAGAGTTCAGGCCTGGGGATGACCTGCCCATGTGAGGTAGGGCATGGGTGTGGGGGGAGGGGGAAGAGGACCCCCTTATAGATGAATTGGGGTATTAGGGGTGGTCCAAGGGCCACATGGTTGGGGGGGGGGGGCAAGAGATTGGGGCACTATTTAAAAATGGCATCCTAGTCACCTCCTGCACTGAAGAGTGTGGGCGAGCAGATCTCCTCACTGCCGGAAACGGGACTAAGTGTGGCCTCAGCAGGGGAATTTCCCAGCGAGGCTCCGATTGCAACAGAGTCCCGTTCGAAAGCGTTGTGTTTCTCAGCACTGCGAGCGCCGGGAAACACCCAGTTAAACATGCTTGACACCGGACTCTGTCGCAATTCAGTTAGGTCACGCCTCAAAACTTTACTGCACCTCACATTTGCATTTCTCTAAAGGCGTCTCTTAAGCAGAGATGGAAAGTCTACCAGGATCTAGCTACATAGAATGTGTTCCTATCTCATCGTGATGAATGATGGATCATTAAGGAGTTAATGGCCGGGACATTAGAGAATCTATTCACCTAAGCCATCAAATAATATCCACAGTCTGTTCAGACATGTGCTAATTAATTAACTTCCAAAATCATTATGGGGAGAACAATCATGTGATTTGAATAACCATTTTTGAATGTCGTTTCTTGCAACACGTAAGCTGCTAAGTCTTGAAGAAAGCTGCCAATGGAGCAGTAATGATCTCTCTCTTCTCTCAACTTCAAAATCTAGCACACAGCTAGACAATTTTCAAATGAAAGGAGCAACAGGTACAAATATCATTGACTTCTGGGAAAGATATATTGTTTAAGAAACTACTGTCTCCAGAAATTACAGTTTACATGGGCTGTAACTCCACTGAAAGTTCAAGACCACAGTGGAAAGATTCTGCTGCCGTCACGGATACCAGCAAAGGACTCGTACATAGTGAACTCCAATTTTCAGTGAATTTTACTTTGGCCAGAAAATAACGTAGCTTATAATTTAGCATGCTTGTGGCTTGTGAAGACTGGGGAGTGGATTTACCTTTTTAACCATCTCTTTATCTTACCCGAGTAGGTTTTTAAGCTCAATGAAAGCTAACTCCTTTCTTCCAGACCTCTTTGCGTTTTTAACTTAAGCACGGTAGCATTGTGGATAGCACAATCGCTTCACAGCTCCAGGGTCCCAGGTTCGATTCCCGCTTGGGTCACTGTCTGTGCGGAGTCTGCACATCCTCCCCGTGTGTGCGTGGGTTTCCTCCGGGTGCTCCGGTTTCCTCCCACAGTCCAAAGATGTGCAGGTTAGGTGGATTGGCCATGATAAATTGCCCTTAGTGTCCAAAATTGCCCTTAGTGTTGGGTGGGGTTACTGTGTTTTGGGGATAGGGTGGAGTCGTTGACCTTGGGTAGGGTGCTCTTTCCAAGAGCCGGTGCAGACTCGATGGGCTGAATGGCCTCCTTCTGCACTGTAAATTCTATGAATTCTATGAATGCCTGCCGGATTGGTGTCTTTGCAATCAGCATGTAGATGGTTAAGCACAGATAGTGAACAAATACCTTCATGCTGACAAATTCACGAATGAAAAGCTATTACGATCAGATCTGGAGTGATAGAAAAGGGGAGTGATTTCACCCGCCCTCACATGGTCGGAACAACATGTGAGGGGGAATCATATGTTCTATCTTGTGAAACTTGCATCAATAGGATTTGCACATGCACATCTGGGGTGGGATTCTCCGCTAACTGGCGGGGTGGGCCGTACCGGCGCGAAGGAGTGGCGTGAACCACTCCGGCATCGGGCCGCCCGGAAGGTGCGGAATCCTCCGCAGCTTTGGGAGCTAGGCCGACGCTGGAGTGTTTGGCACCACGCCAACCAGCACCGAAGGGCCTCTGCTGGACGGCGCGAGTTGTCGCATGTGCGGGAGCACCAGCGTATTCTGGTGCATGCACGGAATCGCTGGCATAATCCCAGCGCATGCGCAGGGGTTTTCTTCTCCGCACCGGCCATTGTGGAGCTTCACAGCAGCCGGCGTGGATGGAAAGAGTGCCCCCATGGCACAGGCCCGCCCGCAGATAGGTGGGCCCCGATCGCGGGCCAGGCCACCATGGGGACCCCCTGGGCCCAGATCCCCCCCCCCCCCCCCCCCCCCCCGTCCCGCCCCGCAGACTCTGTAGGCCGCCCACAGAGCCACGTCCCACTGGTAAGGACCTTGTGTAATTTACGCCGGCGGGACTGGCCAGAAACGGGCGGCCGCTTGGCCCATTGCGGAGCGGAGAATTGCCGGGGGGGGGGGGGCGGAGCCTCTGCCAACCACCCCCGACTGGCGGGGCGTGATTGCCACCCCCGCCAAAACCCAGCACCGGAGAATTTGGCAACCGGCGGCGGGGTGGGATTCACGCCGCTCCCCGGCAATTCTCCGACCCGGCAGGGAGTCAGAGAATCCTGCCCCTGATCTGTTACAGTATTTCAAGCATAATGAGCCACTTTCTGTTGACTCCTATTTTATAAACTCCTAATTCAGGCAGTATACTTAAAAACAAAGAAAGAAATAGTTGGCGGGATTCTCTGTGTCTTAGACGAAGGGCGGGAATCCCCTGGGGGCGGAGTGAATCCCGCCCCACCAATGCCAGCTGCCGTATTCTCCAGCGCCGGTTTTCAGGCGGGGGCGGGGATCACGCCGCACTGGTCGGGGGCCGTTGGCAGCTGCCCTCCCACCCGGCAATTCTCTGGGCCCTGATTGGCCGAGCGGCTGTCGGTTTCTAGCCTATCCCACCGGCCAGGGATTGGACATGGTCCCACATGGCGGGTCCTGGCTGGTGTGGTCCTTCGGGGGCTGCAGGGGTATCCGGCTCTGGAGGGGGGCCCCGACAGTAGCCTGGCCCGCGATCGGGGTACACCAATCTGTGGGCGGGCCTGTGCCATGGGTGCACACCTTCCTTCCGTGCCGGCCACTGCAGGGCTCCGCCATGGCCGGCGCGGAGAAGACACCCCCCTGCGCATGCGCTAGAATATGCCGGCCCGTCTGCGCATGCACGGAACCACGCCAGCGGTTCTGCGCATGCACCAACTCGCACCGGCCCTATGGCGCTGGTTGGCGCGACGCCAACCCCTCCGGCACTGGCCTAGCCCCTGGGAGTGCAGAGGATTCCACAACTTCCAGTCGGCCAGAAGCCGGAGTGGTTCACACCACTTTTTACACGGACGTCAGGCCATCGGGGGGATTCGGGAGAATCCCACTTGAAATGTTGATGCCAATGCAGAGCTCATGTACTTTCACAATAGCAAATTATTTCCCAAACACATATGTGTGAAATATAATAAACTTTATTTTGAACAATAATCTTGAATCCTGGAATGGTGTATTTGTACTGACTATATGTTTTCATTAAGAAATTTATTTTCCCAGCTGAATTGTTAAGTAAATTAATTAAATATTATAAATTCTAAACAAATAGTTGTCTAAAGCTTTGCCAGCAAGTAATATAATTTTAATCCACACTTGCTGAACATCTTGATGGAACAACACAGTCTCTTGACAAAGTGGTATGCATTAAGATCTTACAATGAATGTGCAATCTGCAGCTGATTATATTCAGATTGGTTACACATTACTGTTTGATTCTTCTTTTCCCTTCTAAAAATATGTTCAATTCATGAAGCAATATGTTCTTACAAAGTGATGTTTTAAAAATAAAGGCCTTTTTAAAATTCCCCCCAGGGTCACTTGAGAGATTTTTTTGTCTGATTAATCCTGAGAATGGGGTGTCGCAATCAATGTATTATTGCCCATGTTGGTGACCTATGATAGGCTATCCTCCACAAATGTCACCAATTGAAAGTAAAAATGTACATCCTTCCTGGTGTGTTTCCCAATTCTGTCTGTTGATTTATTTTTCCTTTTGGGGGCCAAATAGCATGAGGTTGAACTTCCAAATATATTCAGTAAAAAATACTTTGTTAACCTGAATGATATGAATGCAATACTAACCCCAATTTGTGTTTTTCATTAAGTCTGTAGATGTACATCCCTTTCTACTACACACTTGCCATTTACAGATTTAGCAAAAGAAAACAGAACATGTAAAGTGGTGTGACTCCAATAACTTCTAAATTTCATCAACTGCTGTCTTTTTGTGCCCAAATATGCATTGCAATACAGATTCTCCTTTCCTTGGATCCTTTAACAGCAGACCAGTGCTTCGTATAAGTTGCTCCCCTGCTTCCCATCCCCTTATTAAACTGAACAGTGTGCTAACCTGTTTTCCTGCTCCCAGATTGCCAAACCGCCGATCAGTGGCCTTTTTACAAAAGAATTTTTTTCAGACTTACTTTCAGTCTTATACAATGAATGAGATCATCAGGGTAGGGGTAAAGGACAATCAGCCAATCAGCTGCCTGACATGAGCAACTGTAATTAGCTGGGCTGCCCAGTCAAAGTTCACAGCTGATTTTTATTTTTCTTTACAAGTAAGACTTGCATTTAAACAGCCCCTCTCATGACTCCAGGATGTACCAACTTGCTTTGCCGCCAAGCAAGTACTTTTGAAGTGTATTCATGACTCGTGTACTGTCGGAAACACAGCAGCCAATTTACCCCAGCAGGACCCCACAAACAGCAGTGTGATAACGATCAGATCATCTGTTTTAATAATGTTAGATGTGGGACAAATATTGGCCAGGATACAAAACAAAGTGAAATTGTGAATTAGTCTTGGTGAATAGAAAACACTCCCATTCCCCACTGATCCTGAAAGGCCTCAAGCCAATTTTGGCATCTGAGATTCAAATGATAAATCAGAGGTGTGCAGTTGCATTACAACAGTCTTAATTCCTCTTCTGTTGTTTAGTTATTAACTCCTAGTGTAATATGTAAAGAGCAACATAATCTCCATGGCCTGCACCCAGACACCAGAGCATATGATCATTGTGTGTGATTTACCTCCCCAGTTCCTAAATAAATGTCTAAGTTTTCATGCATTAGTGCCTGGTCAAAATCAGAAACTGCTCTGGTGTGAAGTACTTGTCACCTCGAACTGTCTGAATCAATATCCAAACATTTTTTGGGACTATAATGACACCAAGTCACCTATTTTATACAACAAGCGTGAAAGTCCCTATTCAACTCAAAGTGTTTAAAACTGTGAAGTAAACTATTCTCCTTTTATCCATGTAATCAATTTGTGTTTTCAATGTTTGAATTGGGTCACCAAAGTGGAACTCAAAAGCAAGTTCCATGCCCCATGGGCTGTAAGTCAACATACAATGGACATTCATATAGTGACATTAATATTCTTATTTCTGGTCCAGAAATAATGAGCACAAAGCCTACCATGTTTTTTGCAAGGTATTTATGAGGTGGAGCTTGCACAATAACACTTTGTTCTCAGTATGGTTTATAATATTGTGGCGATTGTCCCTTTAAGGATAACACAGCAGGGTAATTGTCACATGGCTTGGGAGACTAATTGAGACAGAGAGTTGGTAATCACCCCAGGCGATGGAGTCCTCCCTTTGGCAGGAGACATGGAGGGAGCTAGCATCAGCTGTGTGGCTTGGCTCCATGCCAACCGGGACCGAAGGGCCTCCGCTGGTCGGCGTGAGTTGGCGCATGTGTGTGAGTGCCAGCGTGTGCTGGCGTCATCCCAGCGCATGCGCAGGGGGTTCATCTCCCCGTCGGCCATCGCGGACTGTTACAGTGGCCGACGTGGAGGAATAGAGTGCCCCCATGGCACAGGCCCGCCCGAGGATCGGTGGGCTCTGATTGCGGGCCAGGCCACCATGGGGGCACCCCCCGGGGCCAGATCCCCCCATGCCCCCCCCCCCCCCCCGGGGACCCCGGAGGCCACCCGCAGAGCCAGGTCCCGCCGATAAGTACCTCCCTTAATTTACGCCAGCGGGACAGGCCTAAAACGGGTGGCTGATCGGCCCGTCGCAGGCTGGTGAATTTGGACAGCCCCGGGGCCCATTGCGTCACGCCGGTCCTTGCCATTCTCCGAGTCAGGCGGCGCGATTCACGCTGGGGGGGTTTTTGGGGGGTCGGAGAATTCTCCGGCCGGCGGGGGCGGGATTTGCGCCGACCTCTGGCGATTCTCCGACCAGGTGGAGGGGAGGGGGGTCGGAGAACCTCACCCAGAGATATTGCCAGACCCTGACGATGTAGAATCAGGAAAAGGTGGATGGTTACAAGCTGGGTGGGCGAGGGAAAGAACATGGAAGACCTCTGGGTCAGAATCCACAAAAAGGTTACCGAAATGCGGAAGCGTACCTCCACTTACATTGTAGGCGAGGAGGCATTCCAGGAGGCTCAACGCATTGGAGAGCCTGAGGGACAATCACCACAAACTTGCAACCATACTGCTTTTTGAATATTATTCCAAAGCAAGTGGTCAGCATGTTTACAATTCAGGTGTCTTTAGTTATTACAGGGTTATCACTGGAGTAACCTTTCGTGACAGAGCAGCTCATAAAAGAGGCCTCGGTGATGTCAGCACACGAGTCCCAAGAGTGGCAAGGTGGCTGCATCCATAATTCCCAAAACAGGAAATTTCTGATTTTGAATAGTATACATGTATCAGATTGAGGCATCATGTGGTTCCTTGATTTCTCAAAGTAAATGGGGAAACAAAGTCATACAATCACACAAACGTCAACCTACTCCACTATTTGAACATGGCTGATCTGAATGCGGCCTTAATTCTACTCTCTTCCCTGACCCCTATGCCATTTGACTCTCCTGTCAATCAGAAATCTATCTAATACGGTCTTAACAATATTTACTGATCTCACTTCCACTGCCATCTGGGGAAGAGAATTCCACAGACGATGACCCTGGAAGACATAAATTCTCCGCATCCCCATCTTAAATGGGAGACCCATTATTTTTTAATTGTCCCCTAGGTCTAGTCTCACCCACAAAGGGAAATATCCTCTTAGCATCCACCCTGTCAATTGCCCTCAGGATCTTATGGGCGGAATTTGGAGTCTCCCCTAAAGGGTTCTGAAGTATAAAATAGCAAAGATGGGATGCCCTCCAGGTTCCGTCTGCCCCGACCTGGATGGGATTTAATGGTGGGGCAGACAAGGCCTCAGAAAGGAAGCCTCCCCCATGCCACAATTATAGAAGTTACAGTGCAGAAGGAGGCCATTCGGCCCATTGAGTCTGCACCGGCTCTTGGAAAGAGCACCCTACCTCCACCCTATCCCCATACACCATAACCCAGTAACCCCACCGAATACTAAGGGCAATTTGGACACTAAGGGCAATTTAGCATGGCCAATCCACCTAACCTGCACATCTTTGGACTGTGGGAGAAAACCGGAGCACCCGGAGGAAACCCACGCAGACACGGGGAGAACGTGCAGACTCCACACAGACAGTGACCCAAGCCGGGAATCGAACCTGGGACCCTGGAGCTGTGAAGCATTTGTGCTAACCACTATGCTACCGTGCTGCCCCTTAAGTGGCCACTCTTTCTGCCCAGCCTCAATTTTCGGCTGACAGGTGGCTGACGACTGAGGGTGGAAGGGATGCTGCCTCCAACAGAGGGCCACCAGATTGGGGCCATCCTCCCCTCCCAATGACCGGAGCCATCTTGCCCTCCCTTCCCCCACAGCCTAGCCCCCTCCCCTCCCAATAGAAATATCACCCCAATCGCAACTCCACATAGCTTCCCCTACCCTTCCCTCACTGAGATTCCTGGTACTTACCAACACTGCAGTTCCTGGGACATAGTCTCGGACATAGCACCGCAGTACCTTTTCTGGCCATTGCAGTGCTGTGCCCGAATGGGCTGGACGTCCAAGTAGAATTTCCCTATTTGTCACCAGGAGGAGGAGCCCAAAGTGATTTCCTCTTCTCTAATCTAGAAAGCCTGAAGCTAATTATAGTGCCCTGCAGTGATCCCGCCTTAGGCCAGCACGTCAGAGTGCATTACTTTTTAAAATCGCAAAAGCCATTGCATGAAAAGGTCAGGTCAGAAATTGGTGACTTACTCAAAGTAAACATTCATTTTGTGGCCAAAATAATGACGTATAATGGTAAATGATGTAGGCACTGCCACTTTGTGGTTTTTGCTCTGCAAACCGCTGGTTCCCAATGTGTAGAACAAAAGTACTTCTGATAGCAAAATCATTTGTTCAATTTCGAATTTCCAGTATAGAAGATTGATTCAGGTGAGGGGAAAAAGAAAAATGTTACCTTAACGATCCCAGGGCTAGTTTCATCATTGAAGATCACATATATGGATGTCATTGTAGATCACCTACAAAGATGGGAAACTGCAACACCAGCTACTTCTGACAAAACAAATACTAAACACAAATTTTCACCAAAAGCAAAATATTGCTACAAATCTGAAATAAAGCCAGAAAATTCTGGGAAACACTCAGCAGGTCAAGGAGCATCTGTGGACAGGAAAACCAGAGACAAAGAGTGATAATCTTTTAGCGGAATTGGCAAGATTTTGGAGATGAATAGTTTTTAAGCAAATACCGAGCCAGGGAAAATGAGAGGGGGTGGTGAAAAAAAAGTCAAAAGAGAAGGGTCTATGATAGTGTGGAAGCCAGTTAAAAGTGACCCTGACAGAAGGGCTCATGGTGTGAACCAAGGGTTCAGACTATCCCTTTAGCCTTGTATCGATTGGGGATTCCCACCTCATGCATCAACCCACACCTTCACCATTCCTGATGGCTTTGATGCCGCCATCTTCCATTACTTCCTCTTTGTCAGATTTTCCATCATTCCCTGCCCCTTTATTAATTATTCTGCTGTGGCTATATGTACCTCCTCTGGAGCCACCTTGCTTTGCTTTACTTGTCCCATTAACACGACTCTTGGCTTGCACAATACCACCCCTTTTATTATTCAATCAGACCTGTCCTCCATTTACCGCAGTTCTTTCCCCCTGCCTCCCCTACATTCACTTGACAAATCCCCACCTTTTCCGACTGCTTAAAAATTGTTCAGCTCTCATGTCTTCCAGGTCTGCCGAAAGCTTATCAATCCAAAGTGTTATCTTTGTTTTCCTCTCTCTATGGCTGCTGCCTGAGCTACTGAGTATCTTTCCTAATTTTTGCTTTGGTTTTATGTTTCTGACAACACAAGTCAAATTTTAAAATGGAATCAAGACCGCTGCTCTGTTCCATATGTCTCTGCTCGGTCATTTGATGAAAAGACACATGAGGAACAGATGTGTGCGCCCCTCAGGACTGCTTTTCATGGGAGTTAAGAACAGCTGGAGCATCTTCAACAATTCTTGCACACTGTGCAATAACATTTGCAGAACCACAATAAAATATATGACAAGAGATATATTAGAACAAATCGGTACAGATCGAGAATACAGATATCCTTCTTGAATTACCGTCGTCGCATTCTACAATCATTGGTTAAAAAGCCTTGGACAAAATTAATCAAAATTAGATGACAGGAATATCCCAGCTCTTGCTTTTTTACTCTTCACAAGAATACACAACTGTGGAACAACGAACTGGTACATAGAGCAGTGAAAGGTTCTTTGCAATGAATACACAATTAATTAAGCAATGCGGACCAGATTCTGAATTTATTGAAGGCTTGTAAGATCTTTTGGGTAATTGGTTATTTCCTGAATGAAATTAAAAATAGTCATGATGTTGGATGAGAAAATAAGACAAAGGCAAAGTATGACCAACTCCGCCAGCTGTGAACAGAAATCTAAGATCGCATGTGGTTATGTCCCTCACTTAACATAATCCTTCATACCCTATATAAAGAAAGAAATGGCATGTCATGTAAGAAATATGAATGAATCATTGGCAGCTCTTCAAGAACACTAATTCTCAATATGTTTGTAAATAAAATGGCAAGATCAGAGACGTTTTATTACCCTCAATTAATTTAAAGAATGAAATGGGAAAATATTCTGTGGTTTGCAAATTTCATTCTACATTCCATCATATCCAGCAACGATAGGAAGCTGTGTGGTTTGCAGATGTGTACTTACTGTGGAATAGCCTATATTTTGGAAGCAGCAGGAAAAAATGCAGCACTTCTCAAGCAAACAGATCACTTCAACCCAACAATGCAGAATTGCATTACGCAACTTTATAACTCATCAAATGGATATCTTCATTTCTCTTTTTTGAACTAGGCTGTATATATATTCGTTGATGGTGGAAACCCTGAAATTCTTCAGTTGAGTCTGATTCTGTCTTTCCTCGAAAGGTCACAGTGCCCCCTGACCTGTCAGTAACAACAGTAGATTTAAAATTCACGCACATACCTCAAAGTTGTTCCTCCCTCCAGACCTATAACAGATGCCAAATGTCTGCTATCTGACAGATACAGAGATTGCATAGCTGTGAATAGTGGATAGAGGAAGAAAATTGAATTACGCCTTGCAATTAATTATGATTTGTAACTGCAGTCTTCAAGTAAAACGACCCTGATGAAATTGGGTATCAAAGTTTTATTTCCCTGTGCTTAAGATTTTCAAGTGTAATATTACAAGCCGTTGCACACAGTGTTTGCAGAAGGACAAAGTACACTTATGCCACACTCAGGTGCAGTCAGGACTGTGACAGCATTAGCAACAGCAAATGCTTCCTCAGCATAATTATTGCGGTGACATCTGTTGCTGAGGTGGGGGTCGCTGAGCCAAACTGTGGCACTAAGTGGTTAGAATGCACAACAGTGCTATTTTCCAATCATGATTTGTGGTACAAAGAACAAAGGGAATGCTAATAGGATCTGAGTTTGGATCTGAGAGAGAAAGAGGGAGAGCAAGAAAGAGGTTAATTTTCAAAGGAGAGTTTTGTTTTGTTGAAAAGTGGCTCCTATCTTAATTCTTATGGGGTTGCAACCTTTGCGTCCGTTCTTTCTCCCTCGATTTAAAAGAGGAAAAGGCATTTACATTCACGTCAGTCTCAATGACTGTTCCCTGATGTTCCAGAGCCCCAAAGCCTTCCTAAAAATGGCATTCATATTTGTGTTTGAGGACAGATTGTAGCACCAGTGTCTGAAGATAAAGCATAGAACTGAGGCCAACAGGTTGCGTGATATATTTCATAAATTAATTATCAAATGGTCATCATTTCTTAGAGGTGAACTGAAACTGTGATTGACCGATTATTTTTATTCCATGCATCAGGATTAAGAGCTAGCTGAAGTTACAGCTGGGTTCTTTAGTTTCCAATTAAAAATTAAGAGTTAAGTATGAGCTGCAGTGAGGTAACACGTCAGGACATGCACGTGAACAGGGGATTTATTCTGAGGTGAAGATAAGAATTGAAATACTGCATCCGAGATTTTTTTAAAAATAACGCATGCACACCGTCCCTGTAACAAATTGTTGGGCTCTTTCAGGACTTTGTACGACCATTTAGCAAATAAAACTTGACTTAAAATGAAGTTAAGTTCAACAGCAGTAGCATGTGGAAAGTACAGTTAAAATTTAGCTCGAGTTTTCTCTGAATCTGCCAGGCCCCTTGTATATTTAGGACAAGTAATTGTGTAGTTTAATGGATTTGGTTTGCTTCTCAGGTTGTGTCTCCTTTACGCTGCTTACTCTTGCCTTGTGCTGCTTTCTTCTTTCGCTGCCCCAGTGCTGTTGGTGGGCTCGCTCTTTATCTCCCCTCCTTCCCTTCTTGTCCTCCTCCTCACATACCGGCTGACCATGCTCTAATCCGTCATTATGATATGGAGCCATTGATCAGAGAACCAGCATTTTCACTGCTTTTGGATAAATTTATGCAAAAATGCACATCTCGGGCTACGCAAGATGAATATAAAATTGGCAGTGTTCATTCCGGGATGTCAGAACACGTCAAGTCACTTGCCCAAACAGCGATCTAATATCTAATCGCAATTTTGTTTCTGTTCCAACAGTCATCTAATTAGATGACTTTTGCTGGATTATTGAAACTTCTAGACTGAAAACAACTTGGTCAGTAAATTACCACTTGACATTAATACGTTACTGGAACCTCACAGAAGCAACTTTCTTGTGAGTCAGATCAAATCTTGAGTGATAAATCAAAAGAAAATTAAGTGAAATTATAATCATCAGCATCTTGCAATCTATCAAACACAATAGCCGCTTTCCAGTGTTACGTCTCAGATGCACATGGATTTGCTGACTTGCAGGAGTTAATACATTACTTTTACTGTGAGGATTACAAGGTTGGCACTGATCTTGAAATAACTTAGCAAGATGAAAAAAAATCCTGAAACGTGTGATACATTTATATTTTTACCTTTGTACGAGAACTTCAGGCGTGGTTTACTTTGTTTCCAGGCTTCGCTCGCTGGTAAAAGGGAGAAGAGAATAACACAGCAGCAAAAGGTAGTAAACTGTGCATAGGTAAAATTACTTCTGCAAGCCTTCTCTTGGATTAAAAATCTGCACTCCATACTACACGTCTATAGTCACACACCAGTGCAGCCCAGTCTCTCTGTTTACTGGCAAGGTCCATACCAATTCAATTCTCCAAAGTTCACTGCTAAAATAGTTCTAAAACTAACAGTAGGAGTGGTGAATTCTCCTGCCAATCAGTCTCCATCAATTTGCATAAGTCCTGCAAGGAACAGTCAATGATAGGAGTGGTTCTGGCAGAGGCTAGCCCAAGCACTGCATAATTAGAGTCAGCAGTGCTAACATCTGCAGAACAGCAGCCAAACACAAGAAACCTTTTAAGCTGCCTATCATTTATAAACAGTGATGATACACACCAGCTATTGTGGGTCTTTTGAAAGGTAGACTTGAGGTTTTTCGAATGAAGCAAATCCTTTCATCAATCATTTATTTTGAAAAACTTTGGTGAAAGTCATATGGTGTGACAATAGCGTGACTTACGCTGCCTTCTTCTCACCTTCGCACATGGGCATTTGGACACAAAGAAGAAAAGAGATTTTTTTAAATATTAGCAGGTGTAATAAATAATAAAAATCTAAAAAATAACGAGCTGTGATAATAGATTTTAATTGAAACACTCTTAATCATAGAAGGGGTTTTGGAGCAGATAAAGGTTATTAAACCCCACCTATTTGCCTTTTCCAAACATCAACATTGCTTTTGACATTTCCCTCAACCTGTCTCTCCAAGAATATCCAAAAATCACTGGCAGGATTTTCCAATCCCGCCAACGACGACCTAGGCTCTAGGTTCCTGGATGGCGGAGGGTGCAAACAACAGGAAAACCCATTGACAGTGGTGGGACCGGAAGATCACGCTGGCGGGCTGCCTCCGCCATCACAAAACACATTGTGAGGTGCCAGAAAATCCCGCCTGTTTCTTTAAAAAAATTATATAAAAGCACCAATCATTCATGGGGAAGCAGTGCATAGTTTATTGCCGCTGGACTAGTAATCCAGAGACCCAGATTCATTTACTGGGAACCTGGGTTCGAATCCCACCATGGCAGATGGTGAAACTTAATTTCAATTAAAAACTGGAATTAAGAGTCCAAGAGATGGCCATGAAAAAATCATTGTTGATTGTTGTAAAAACCCATCTGGTTCACTAATGTCCTTTAGGGAAGGAAATCTGTCATCCTTACCTGGTCTGGCCTGCATGTGACTCCAGATCCACAGCAATGTCGTTGACTCTTAAATGCCCTCAGGGATGGGCAAAAAATGCTGGCACAGCCAACGATGCCCACATCCCATGAACGAATGAAACAAAATTAAGGATTGTATAAACAAGTTGTGGGTTCATTTATTTAAGCTGAACACATATACATGGATAGAAAGCTTGAGGACATCAGCAGCAGAGCTGTGTGTGCTGTTCTCTGCTCACAGGCGAAAGTGAAATAGAGACTGGATCACATGACACCTTTCCCTTCTAGTGATGGCATGCTGCCATCCCTTACAGGCAAACAATAATATTCCCCTTTCTGGTTAACAGGCATTCCTTCCTTCCAAAGATGTATAACTTTTTAGAATGCATGTTCATGCTTAGCTTCCATTACAAAAGTGTATAGGACTGATGACTCTTTAAAGCATAGTGGTAGTCTGCTGATATACCCAGATCTTGTAATGCTAACTTTGTCTGGAGGTTTTTTAATCGTTTACAGTGATCTGTAGGACTGACATTCTTGGTTGTTGTTCTTGTTACATTTGGGACCTCGACCTAGAATCAATAGGACTGTATGGTGGTTGAAGTGATGAAATGGAGCTGATGTGTCCTTGGTTATGCCTCACCATTATGCCTTTGTGCCTCATGACTTCATGAATACTTGGCTTTGAATAAAATCCTTGTTTTAACGGCTGCTGGCCGCATATCTTCTCTGGGTTCCTGATTACGAACTTGTTGCCCCAACTGTAAACCTGGCAGCTCTGTGCCCACATTTTTATTGTGAATGTTGGTCCTCTCCTCTTGCAGTTTTAAAAGTTGTTCTGTAGTTTCTTAGAGAATAGATTTGGTAAGAGTAGGCGAATTGGCACACGCTGGCCTGCCAAACATGAGGTGTCGATCATGTGACTTGATCAAATTGGTCACTCCAAGAGTGAGCGCAGTCTTGGGTCGGAATTCATTTCAGTTTGTTGCTGCCAATGACGGGAAGCACAACTAAAGCTGAAACTAACTAACTTTATTGTCATGGATGGCTTTCGCCGAAGGTTTGAGGATCTGTTAACTGATACTTGTACTTGCTGAACTGTCAATCCTCCTTCACTGCTAATTTATATTTTATTGATTTGCGTGTTTATATGAATTGTATTGGTGTGTAATTTCTGTTGTTGTTATGTTAACCTAGTGGCCAGGTCATTATTGTAAATGGTAAATGAAATGAAATGAAATGAAATGAAAATCGCTTATTGTCACAAGTAGGCTTCAAATGAAGTTACTGTGAAAAGCCCCTAGTCGCCACATTCCGGCACCTGTTCGGGGAGGCTGGTACAGGAATTGAACCGTGCTTCTGGCCTGCCTTGGCCTGCTTTAAAAGCCAGCTCTTTAGCCCTGTGCTAAACCAGCCCCAATTGACTCACCTGGCTAAATAAATAAATTGAATAGAATCCCTACAGTACAGAAGGAGACCACTTGGCCCATCGAGTCTGCAATGATCCTCTGAAAGAGCACTCGACCTAGGCCCGCTCCCACCGCCCTGGCCCCGTAACCTCGCACATTGATCAGGGTCAATTCACCTAACATGCATACCTTTGGACTGATGGAGGAAACAAGAGCACTCAGAGGAAACCCATGCAGACACAGGGAGAAAGTGCAAACTCCACACAGTCACCCAAGGCTAGAATTGAACTTGGGACCCTGGCGCTGTGAAGCAGCAGTGCTAACCACTTTGCCGCTGTGCCACCTTTAGGTCGCATTTAAAGGTATTACTATCAGATATGGTATTAGATCATAGATCATAGATCATAGAATTTACAGTGCAGAAGGAGGCCATTCGGCCCATCGAGTCTGCACCGGCTCTTGGAAAGAGCACCCTACCCAAGGTCAACACCTCCCCTATCCCAATAACCCAGTAACCCCACCCAACACTAAGGGCAATTTTGGACACTAAGGGCAATTTATCATGGCCAATCCACCTAACCTGCACATCTTTGGACTGTGGGAGGAAACCGGAGCACCCGGAGGAAACCCACGCACACACGGGGAGGATGTGCAGACTCCGCACAGACAGTGACCCAAGCCGGAATCGAACCTGGGACCCTGGAGCTGTGAAGCCATTGTGCTATCCACAATGCTACCGTGCTGCCCTACAATGCTACCGTGCTGCCCTACAATGTGTATGTGCCATGCAATGTGTAGTTCCTGCTTGGTCTGTCTACATTTGAAAATTATGAATTGCACCATGCAAATCATGCATTTATCTAGGCCATTAGATCTAAGATAATGAGGAGAAAAAGTAGTGTGATCAATATTCCACTTCTCACACATATCCTGAAGTCACTTACCAAAAAATTGCACATCGTTATCCATAAAGTTCTCTCTGGGAAATTATCGAGGAATCGAGGTACTTGGATGATGACAGTAAAGTCAGTGCCACGGTCATTAAAGAGGTCAGATGTGATTTTGGTCCAAAGGTGGGTAGGAACTTGATGTGAAATCAATGGTTCCTTGCACTAATCTGGCATATGTTCTTGACATGTCTCACAATCTTGACAACTACTTCAATATCATTGTTTATACTTGGCCAATAGTCTGTCTCTCTTGCGAGTCTTCTCGTCTAATCTATGTGCACGTGCAAATGAAGAGGTTGCTGAAGAATATCAGGTCATTAAGATTCTGATATGATGACTCCCTGGGAGATACCTAGATTTTCGTGATAAGGCTGAAATTGTTTTGCGTGTTTGTGGACATGTTGAATTGATTCAGGCCACCCTTCAATGGTGGCTTTCTACAGTTTCTATAGTGTGACATCTTTCACTGCTTTTTCTTGTAACTACTGGCATTTGCTTTGTGCAAAATGTACCAGATCAATTTATGAACTTGCATTCTCCTGCAAGCATAACATGACAGCTCCCTTGAAACTTCCAATTTTGCTAAAACATTCTGAATATTTCAATGTTAGGTTGTGAACTGAGGTAACAGGAATAGATTTTGAGGTTATCTGCCATGTGAGGCCTGACTGATACCAAAACCTCAAAACCTAGGACGGGGCATCTCCCGCTGCAGCTACTTCCTTGACTTCCTGACCCATAGACGACAATCAGTAAGGATAGACGACAATCAGTAAGGATAAACAACACCTCCTCCATGATAGTCTTCAATACCGGGGCCCCGCAAGGCTGCGTACATAGCCCCCTACTATACTCCCTATACATACACGACTGGTGGCAAAATTTGGCTCCAACTCCATCTATAAGTTTGCTGATGACACTACTGTAGTGGGTCGGATATCGAACAATGATGAGACAGAGTACAGGAGAGAGATAGAGAACCTAGTGGCGTGATGGAATGACAACAATCTCTCCCTCAACGTCAGCAAAACTAAACAGCTGGTCATTGACTTCAAGAAGCAAAGTATCATACAAACTGGTGTCTGTATCAATGGTGCCAAGGTGGAAATTGTTGACAGCTTCAAATTCCTGGGTGTGCACATTACCAACAACCTGTCCTGGTCCACCCATGTCAATGCTATGACCAAGAAAGCACAACAGCGCCTATACTTTCTCAGAAAACTAAGGAAATTCAGCATGTCCATATTGACTCTTACCAATTGTTACAGATGTACCATTTGGCTGCATCACAGCCTGGAATGGCAACTGCTTGGCCCAAGACCGTAAGAAACTACAGAGACTGGGCAGCATGGTGGAGCAGCAGTTAGCACAGCTGCCTCACGGCGCTGAAGTCCCAGGTTCAATCCCGGCTCTGGGTCACTGTTCGTGTGGAGTTTGTACGTTCTCCCCGTGTTTGTGTGGGATTCGCCCCCACAACCCAAAGATGCGCAGGCTAGGTGGATTGGCCACACTAAATTGCCCCTTAATTGGGAAAAAACATAATTGGATACTCTAAATTTATATTTTAAAAAAAGAAACTACAGAGAGTCGTAAACACAGCCCAGTCCATCACGCGAACCCTCCTCCCATCCATTGACTCGTCTGCATCTCCCGCTGCCTTGGAAAAGCAGGCAGCATAATCAAAGACCCCTCTTCTTACATTGAGCAGGAGATACAAAAGTCTGAGAATACGCACCAACAGGTTCAAAAACAATTTCTTCCCCACTGTTATTAGACTCCTAAATGACCCTTCTATGGACTGAACTACTCTTTTCGCACATCTTGTCTACTGAGCAGTACTGCACTTCATATGCTTATCCGATGCCTGTGCCTATGTATTTAAATTGTGTATTTATGTATGCCCCTATGTTTTTCTATGTATATTACGATCTGTCTGCATGCATAACAATACTTTTCACTGTACCTCGGTACACGTGACAATAAATTAAATTCAATCCAACACTTCCATGGAAGTGAACACAATTAGCAACTCAATAATTCCATCTGCTGGTTCCTTAAAAATCAGAGTACGTACCCTTTTCTTTGCATCTGCTGATGAAGTGATTTATGGATTCTGTAGGCTGTTGACAAAATGCCGTGAACTGTAGTTGATGAATTTGAAAGTTTAATGTGATTCTGAACTGGCCTTCCAATGTAGTCCATGGGCGCGATTCAGTGGACATGAAAGAAAGTCTGCTTTTGTGTGTGTGTTTGACAGGGTGTTTCTCAGTGGCTGCAGCGCCAGGATTTACCCCACTATTCACTGCCACTTTGCCGGTTTTCCTGGGCCATGGGAGTTTCTCCCCACCAAGGCCACATTTTAATGGATTTCCTGCACTGGCAAGCTCAGACCGGCACCTCGTAGAACAGGGTGCCATTTTGATCGGCTGCCACTCCACCACCCCTCCTTTCAAATCCCACCCCACCGCTTCCTGGACCCACTCTTCACCATCCAACCTTCTAGTGGTCCCTGGAACCCTCGTTTCCCCCCCCCCCCCAAACCCGACCCCTAGCAACACCAACTGGCACATGGGCACCTTGACACTGGAAGCCTGGCACCCTGGTACTGGCCCTGTCACCCACACCATGACAGGTTGGCACTGCCAGGGTGCCCAGGTGGTACTGCCAGGTTTCCAGGCTGGCTGTGCTAAGATGCCTGGGTGCCAGTTGGATTGCCAGAACCCTACCCTGTCCTGACCCCAACAACCTGCAGGTCTTTAATGGCCTGCGTGATCTCCCAAGGTGCCGTCCACTTTTGTGGAAACCAGTGCTAAACAATGCGTGGTCAAAGCCACACAGGCATTGACTCCTGGGCGCCATGTGAAAGCAGCATCTGTGTTCCAATATTAGCCGAATGCTGATCTGGATCACCAAGGATTGAATTCCTGCCTGAAAATTATTTCTTTATGCCCATCTCCGTTACCGCTTTCTAAGCTAGTTTTCTATCTGCTCTCCGTTGTCTCCCTTAATCTGTACCTTCTTACTGCAGCTATCAATTGCCTTATCAAAAGCTTTCAGAAATCCAAATGCATTTTGTCTGTATCAGTAAAGTCTAAGAAGTGCCCAGTGGCTTAGCTAATAATAATAATCTTCATTATTATCACAAGTAGGCTTAAATTAACATTGCAATTAAGTTACTGTGAAAATCCCCTAGTCGCCACACTCCGGCGTCTGAGGGAGAATTCAGAATGTTCAATTCACTTAACAAGCACGTCTTTCAGGACTCGTGGGAGGAAACCGGGGCACCTGGAGGAAACACATGCAGAGACGGGGATAGCGTGCAGACTCCCCACAGACAGTGACCCAAGCCGGGAATCGAACCTGGGATTTTGGTGCTGTGAAACAACAGTGCTAACCAATGTGCTAACGTACCGCCCATTGAATGCATACTGACCATCCATTAACAGGCTACACTTTACCACTACTTCAGCTATTTGGATTTTGTAAAACAATCATATTTGGGATGGGGACCATCGCTAGGCCAGCATTTATTGTCCATCCTAACTGCTCTTTGATAAGTTGGTGGTGAGCTGCCTTCATGAACCCATGTAGATGCACCCACAGTGTTGTTAGGGAGAGAGTTCCAGGATTTTGACCCAGCAACCACGAAGGAGAGGTGATAGATTTCCAAGTCAGGATAGTGAGTGGCTTGGAGGTGGACTTGCAGGTGGTGGTGTTCCCATGTGTCTGCCGCCCTTCTATATCTACAAATCAACATCCTTTTCCTGCAGAGCATCTCCATCAATAAATGAACTACAAAAATAACATTTATCTAGCTGAACATTCACTCATCTGATCATGAACTGCATGTGTGACCATGCCTGCATTTATTGCTGAATGAATGTCACCAGATGAATTAGAAATCATTTATTAGCACACAAATACTAACAAGACATGACTTTGTACTCTCTGCTGTACATACGTGAGGAGCATGAGAAAGGATAAATTCACATCTTGCCACCTAATTAATTTGGATGACTGATCAACAACGATAGCCGTACACCTGAAAGACAAATTGAAAATCTCTGCAATTGTATTTTCACCTTAAATGTTACGAACATTTATTAAGGAAGGGTGGCACGGTGGCACAGTGGTGACCACTGCTGCTGCACAGCACCAGGGTCCCGGGTTCAATTCTGACTTGGGTGACTGTGTGGAGTTTGCACATTCTCCCCGTGTCTGCGTGGGTTTCCTCCGGGTGCTCCGGTTTCCTCCCACAGTCCAAATAAGTGAATGTTAGGTGGATTGGCCAGGCAAATTGCCCCTTAGTGTCCAAAAGGTTAGGTCGGGTTACTGGGTTACGGGGATAGGTTGGGAGCGTGGGCCTAGGTAGTGTGCTCTTTCCAAAGGTTGGTGCAGACTCAATGGGCCAAATGGCCTCCTTCTCCACTGTAGGGATACTGTGCTTCTATGAACACACTTTTCACATCTGAACTGCCACTATGCCTGCCCAGAACGCAGTCAGATAAACCACAAATACATTCCTGTCTATAATTATTCCACTGGTCACATTCACCTATCTAATATACCATTTGAATTTACTTGTAATTCACATTACTGTCGAAATTGCCTTTATCTGTCATATAATTATTTCAGATCCTGAATGTTTTGTTTCTCCGACTGTGTTTAACTTGGCAGCTGAAAATACCATTGCAGAAATCCACATAATCATTTTACTAACCAGGGAATGGGTTTCTCGAGTTTGTGGACTTCAGGCCTGTTTAATGGGGTAGATATCAATTCGGAGACGTCTGTTAGTCATTACTGAGGTCACCCGACTTCACAGCCCAAACACGTGTTAAATTATGAAGGCAAACAGCTGTCAGCTGGGATTTCAATATAAACCAAGAGTTAAATTAACCCATTTGGCCATTTTCTTTTCCACTCAAAGTTTTATTTTATTATTTTAACTCATTTTTCTTTCTCCCAACCTTAGAATGCCTTCTAAATCAGAACACAACCAAAAGAAAAGTGGGAAAATGATGCAACCCAGGGGTTTGTAAGATTGAAGAATTTACAATTCAGAACTGAGGTCATCCAAGATCTTTAACTGGAACTATCAACTTGAAACTAATTTTGTTGATTAATCTTCCAAGTATCTTTATGTGGTACCTCTCAATACCATTCGCTATTAATCCTGATCATGCTCCTCAGAGAAATCATTGCCAAGCTGCAGAGCTAGGCACCAGCAGGAATGCCCCTGGACACCTCCTCCGTCTGAAGGAATTGCCAACATGTCCTTTGATATCAGGAAATTACATTGCCAACCAATGCAAGAGCACACACTGGTACAGCAATGGGCTGTGCTTAAGGATCACCTGACCTTTCATGTCTAACTTATGAATGAAGTTAACCAGGAGTGTGCAATATTGTTTACTGCTGAGCACTAATTTGATTAAAATAAAATTCTTCTTCAGGGTCATTGTCCAGACCCCAGCTCTACTCTGGAGCGTGTGTATATATAAAGAGAAGGATTGCACACATCGAGGTCGCTTCTCGGTTTACAGATTGCAAGTACATGGATACTAAGCAATCTGGCTGTGGCATTGCCTTTGGAAACAGGAAACAAGAGCTATGGGGACACATTTTGTTTATCCGTCTATACTTTTGAACCAACTGCCTTTATAAATCTTTATGTATCTTCCATTTAAACTGCTTGACAATTGTTGGTGTTTTTAAAAGTTCAAAAATGAAATTTAAAAGGTGTTTTGATTGAATTTGGGGTAAATTGAGAACTTATCTTCTCTCTTTCCGCATTTTTTCAAGTTAACGGAGCAGCTGAAAACACCCCGGCTTGGATTTTATGCAGCCTGTCGCGGTGGGAAGCATGGTGGTCAGGCCTACTTGCTCGTGGGGCAAGCCCCACTCAATGCCTGTCTCCAGGCGACGGGAAAATATCCCCAGATTAACTTGGAGGGCGGAAGTATCAAAGACGGGCTTCTCGACTGCCGACGGCAGGGTATCAATTGGACTCACAAAAGGTCTAATAGACAACCATTATCCCTGGACCCACTTATACCCAGTTCTTTTTCCCAATTAAGGGGCAATTTAGCATGGCCAATCCACCTAGCCTGCACATTTTTTGGGTTGTGGGGGTGAGACCCATGTAGACACGGGGAGAATGTGCAAACTCCACACAGGCAGTGAACCAGGGCCGGGGTTGCTACACTTCTGCGCAGGCCCCTCTGGGTGGCGGTAGTGAGGTGCGCGACCTCGAACCAGTGGGTGCTCTGTCCCAGCCACAAATTCTGGAGAGAAGCAATGAGGGACAAGGAGTCAGCCTGAAGGGGCCTCCAGAGATAGAGGTCTCCCCGGTGTGTGACTCTCTTCCTCGCAAACGGCGTCAATTCAGGTTCGTTTCCATAAATGTCATGCCCAGTCCCCGGAAGAAAAGAGGCGGGGGATAGTGAGGAAGCTGCCGCTGTGCCCCGAGCAGGGTGCTTCGGGGTAGGACGGACCCTAGGGGCTCCGTTCCACCCAGTATAATTTAGCACCCCGGACTTGTTCAATTTCTCTGGGGAGGGGGTCAGCGATAACCCCCTGCTTCTTAGGTTCTTAGCGGGTTATAGTTTGGAAGACCCGCTGTCCCAACCGCTGTCTTCGGGCACCTCTGCCACCATCCCGGACTTGTTTCCGGAGTTATTTTCGGGGCCTTCCAGTGACCAGGCGACAGGGACGGAGCAGCATCTGCACCAACGCCTCCCGCTGGCACCGGGCCTCGGGAGGAGCCTGAGGAGATCCTGCCTGTCAATGATCCCGGTGGCGGGATCAAGGCAGGGCCTGTGTTGGGTGGTGGGCCCGTGTCGCCCGCCGCACTCAGTGTGGTGGAGGATTCGGGCCCGGAGGGCGACTGTCCGAAGGCTGTCAGCTGCCCAGTGTCGGGAGTACAGGGTGCACATGAGATGCTCTGTAGCGGGTTGCGGAGCTCACTCGTGCCTGACACTGTATCGCCCCTCACCCCCTCTGGGGCCTCCCGCAATCTGGTTCATCATAATTGAAGGTTCTTTTGTTTTTCTGCCTCCGTAGATAGTTCAGGCAGTGCCCTATTGGGCCCCCCTCCACCAACACTCCAACTCCCTCCCTTCCCACCACTTTCCTTTCCCCTCTCTCCCCACCATCCACCTTCCTTTCCCTTCTGTTGGTACAGAGGCGAGGGTACCTGGTCTCTCTAGCGCAAAGTCTGGTGCTTGTACCATTTGATTTTTGTAGAAATGTGTTGTGAACTGTTTCAATAATCAGAGTCTCCCCCCCACCCCCCCCCCCCCCCCCCCCACCCCCACCCCGTCCCTGTACATTGGAACTGAGGGGAGGGTACCCTGTTTCTCCAACACAACATTGTTGTTTGTACTGTTTGGCCTTGTGTATATTTTTTACTGTTTTAATAAAAAGATATGGCCAATCCACCCAGCCTGCACATTTTTTGGGTTGTGGGGGTGAGACCCATGCAGACACGGGGAGAATGTGCAAAGTCAACACAGACAGTGAACCTGGGCTGGGATCGGCCCTGGGTCCTCAGCGCCATGAGGCAGCAGTGCTAACTACTCGCCCGAGCCTACTGCAATTTGGCGGATGGGAGAATTAGTGGGCTTATCAAGCCACCTGAGCCCAGTCAAGCGACCCGGCTTCAGGGAGGGGGCAGGGCTAAAGGCAATGATGAGACGCGAGCCTCTCACTGGCCAACAGCTGTTGATTTCCGCCACTGAAGACTGCATTTGCAGGGAAGGCCGAGGGCAGCAAACTGATTTCATCCAGCACCAACCACCCCCCCCCCCCCCCCCCCCACCCCCCACCCACCCGCACCCCCGTCCCATTACTTCATGGAGCTGATGCACATTCCCTGCCAGTTTTCCAAACAGGGGGCAAAAGCCCTGTTTGCCCGACAAAACCCTTCGCCCCTATAATGCATCTAAAGACCGTTGATGTGCTAATTATTTCCATCAATGAATGATTGGAGTGAAAACACCTTTCAACATCTAGGGCGCTATTAAATGGAAAATTTTCAAAATGTGATTGCGGGCATGTTTTGCAAGGTGTCTCATGACGGCTGCAATGTCAAGATGGAGACTGCTGATCAACAGCACTTAGCCATATTTTGGGCCTTGGGGAATTTCCCCCTGCTGAGGCCACACATTGAATTTTTTTGGTATGGGGAACTGAACACGCCAGCAAGACTGGCTCCTCAGAGATCGGGACGCCATTTTGAAAGGCTGTCCCGACCTCCACACCACCCCTTTCAGGACCCCCAAACATTTCTGAGGCCCCTTCATACACCCCTCACACCTCCTCTAATGGGCATGGGCCCCCTCAGTCCTCATCAATTGTCAATGCCAACTGGCACCTGGGCACATTGACACTGCCAACCCAGGAACTAGGCAGTACTCCTGGCATCCTGGCTGTGCTTACCAGGCATTTTGGAGTGCCTACATGGCATAGCCAGGATGCGTGAGTGGCACTGTCAGGGTGCCCAGGTGCCAGGGGGAGTGCCAGGGTACAACCATCCCCTGTCCCCGACTACCCGGGCAGCTCTAATAGCCTCTGAGACCCATCCGAGTTGCCATTACGTCTTGGGTCCACACTTGGGGAAGCCGGTACTAATCGGTGCTCGGTTGACTCCTGGGCGCCGAGTAAATGCGGTGTCAGGATATTTAAATGAGCCGCATGGCTTATTTAACTTTCATTATCTGCCTCATGCAGAGGGTGTGAGGGCATGATGCAGATCGCGATGGGAATAGCGAGTCTGGTGACTCATGATTGGCCCAGCACCTGGCGTGATGCCCGATTTTGGGTCTCCCGGTATTCACCATTGCGCCGCATTCCATGCCGGGTGTAACACGGTGGCTGAATCAGAATTCCTACAACGCAGAAGGAGGCCATTCGGCTCATCGAATCTGCGCCATCCCTCTGAAAGAGCACCTGCTACCGAGGTTCACTCCGTCATCCTTTCCCGTAAACCTGCGCATTGATCATGGCCTATCCACCTAATCTGCGCATCTTTTGACTGTGGGAGGAAACAGGAGCACCCGGAGGAAACCTATTTGAGTGAAGCCTGGCTCTCCGTTCAGTACAGTGCTGACGAAATGTGAAGTGCAGATGAGATACTAAACTGAGGCACCAGCTGCTCCTTGAGATGAATGTAAATGTTCACGTGAATGTTCACGTGGCTGCATTTTTCTTTGTTACAAATTTAGAATACCCAATGCACTTTTTCCAATTAACGGGTAATTTAGCGTGGCTAATCTATCTACCCTGCACATCTTTGGGTTGTGTGAGCAAAACCCACGCAAACACGGGGAGAATGTGCAAACTCCACATGGACAGAGCCGGGATCGAACCTGGGACCTTGGTGCCGTGAGGCAGCTGTGCTAACCATTGTGCCACCCACGTGATTGCACTTAAAAAAGAGCCAGGGAGCTGCTCCGGACAGCAATTATACATCAAGCATAAATCACAGAAATAAATTATCGAAACATTTGTGTAATTGTTGTGGGATCTTGCTGTGTGCAAATCACAAGCTAAATTTGGGAATTTTGTCTGACTACAAAAAGTACTTTATTGGCTGTGACATGTTTTGGGAGGTTCTTGGGTTTTGAAAAATTGTTGTATGGTTGCAAGCTTTTTCCTTCCAAATCACTTCCATACACTTTCCCTGGCCCTGCCATTATATGGATCTATGTTCCACTTCCAGCTGACCAATATTTTTTTTAAGCGCACGTCGCGATTGTAGTGCATAGGATTCCATGTTTTTTCTTTAAAGTCAGCTTTATTTGTCCTTTTGTATTGTATCTTGTTTGCAAATATTATGGGCGGGATTCGCCATTAGCAGACAACGAAATCGGTAAAGGCAATTAGGCGGAGAATCGGTTCCGACATCACGGCAGGCGCTGATATAAAGGCAAATCGTAATGCTCTAACACTTCGACATTGGCATCAATGCGTTTTGGATTGCACGTACAGTAGACACCGTTTGCATTTCATTAGCGGGCCTGACCCGGTATTATCCGGTGTCTCCGCCCCTGATGGGCCGAGTTCCCGAAGGCGCAGTTCATTTGTGCTTTTAAAAATCGTGAAACCGGGATGGCAACTGCTGAGCGAGAGGGGGCGGTGGGGTACGGAAAGTGTCCAACATCGCCACAGTTTGCTGACAGTTGTGCCACTGGGTGGGTGGCTTCTGCCAGGGCTGGGGGGAATAGGGGGGGATGGCCAGGTGGTGGGCTGTGAGGTCGATGTGGACGGGCAGGGAACACCATTGCTACAACCGGCAAGGCAGCCATGCAGCTGCGCACACCGCTAACAGCCCACTTTGAACTTAGTGCCGCGGATCGTATAGGTGTACCCCCAGGGTAACCCCTGAGTGCCCTCTGACCCCAGCCAGCCCATCAGCTGTTTGAGCACGCTCCAGCACAACCAGTCCCATCTTTTTGGCTGGGATAAGTGTGTGTGGGGAGTGTAATGTGTATGTGCGGCTGCAGCTTGTCAGCCTCCCGAGTGTCAATCACGGACCCGGCGAATCCTGCTCTGCTTTTCATTGGGATCGATTGTGTTCCACAGCACTGGTGCTAGTCCCTTAATTGTAGTGGCATCGGTCCAGGTGTGGCGCCATTTTTTCTGTCGTGAAAGTCCACGAATTCTGCATTGACGTCAACACTGAGAATCCCCCTTCTTCGAGGTTATGTCCAAAGTGGTGGGAGTGAGGGTGGAGCCATGCCCGATAGTGGCGGTCTTCGGGGTTTCAGAACAGCCAGATCTATTCCTGGGGAGGAGGGCGGACGCCCTTGCCTTTGCCTCCCTGATCGCCCGCCGTAGAATCCTGTTTGGCTGGCGGTCAGCAGCACCGCCCAGAGCTGCGGACTGGCTGTCCGACCTCTCGGAATCTCTCCAAATGGAGAAAATCAAATTTGCCATCCGAGGGTCGGACGACGGCTTCCACAGAACGTGGGAGCCATTCATGCAACTGTTCCGGGACCTATTTGTGGCCAATGTACAAGAGGAAGAATAGTCGGGGGAAGGTAGCGGGAGGGGGGGGGGGGGGGCTACAGGTTCGGTACGGGGGTTCGATGGCTAGCTAAGGCCCAAAACCAAACTAAATAAACATGTTGAGGGGGGGGGGGGGGGGGGGGGGGGGGCGGGCGCAGTTACTACTACGAAGATGCTTACCTGTAAATATGTATGTTAATTTTTGCGTGTTTGTTTGTTGTTTTTTTTTTGTTCTTTTTCTCTCCTAACAATTTGTAATTTGTTCAATATAAAATATGAAAACTGAATAAAAACATTTATAAAAAAAAACACTGAGAATCCCGTTTTATGTACCTGGAAGTATCACTCTGTCACATACCACATACTTCTCACATGTTTCTTCCTGCATGAGCAGTGATGAATAGGAATAACAATAAAGAAGAAACTCTGACACTCATTTCCTTGAAACAGTGTCAGTATTAAATATATATAGTTTTAATTCTATCTTTTTTACATTTCTCTTCAACAAATCTGGAATAAATAATCTGGTGTAACTGGGTTTAGCTTTCTTGTAATCAAATTTCTAATACATTGCAGACTGCATACCATCCATGATATAACCAGTCCTTTTTTGACGGTTCTTCACAATACCTATGGATATTATTGTCAAATAAGCAGGATATTATTTTAGTAAAATACAATCTGCGTGTCACTTAACTTCACCTCCGCCTACCCACCCCAGGCATAATCTTGCAGAACTGGTCTTTACAGGGAACAAAGCAACGCTCAGTGGCATGGGAAGAATTAGCATCAAAATGGAGAAGATAACAATACAAAAAAGAAAGCTCACCAAAGTTTTCAGTGGTTAAACTGTTGCTAAATTACCCAAAGTGAATTTAAAGGTTTGAGAGAAATAGCTGGTGAGGATTACCAGACAACGAAGACAGACATTTACCGCACTAATGGAAAAAACAGAAAACCATGTATTATAGAGAATGAAACGTGCCTGGAATGTCTTCAATAGCAAAGTGCACACAGGGTTCAGATGTGTTATTCAAACCCTCAAGCATATTACAGCTTTGGACATGCTTCTAATCATCTGTTAGACTTGACCTAACATGGGGAAATCATTCCTCTGCTGTTTGCAGCAAAATCATTAGCTGGCGCCGATTAATACTCGTTTAAAAAAAGTGAGCCTGGCGGAAGGGCTTCTGTAGGGAGCTGAGGAGGTAAGTAACTAACTTTGCTCATTGGAAAAGGGCCCAGGAGAGCTGGGCTTGCCACCCCAGTGCTCAGCAGGGGGTTGGGGATGTTCTGCTGAGGGGGGGGGGCGCAGTGGGAGACAGCCCCGGCTGGGGTGGATGGCCATGGGAGGGGGGGGAGGAGCTGTGGGAGGAGGGGTGGCAAGCGGGGTGGGGGGGGGGGGCAACGGCTCATGGCACCACCATGCCAACCCCTGGATTGTTTTTAGCCACTCCTGGGACAACCCTTGTCTGTGCTTCTCTGGTTCACCGACCACCCATAGCCCCCACCAACTGCTGAGGCCTCTGGCCGTGCAGCTGAAGGCTATTGCTAATAGGGAATTAGCAATCATGGTTAAGTGAGCATATCAGAGGCCACAGCCCACAGGCACATCCAACAGGTCATGGATGCCCTGTGTGCCCGTGTGAACTACAACATCTTTGACATACACCATATCCAGCAAGATGCACGGGCAGCAGGTTTCTCAGCCATCGCCGGGGTGCCCAGGTCAAGGGGGCAATAGATGTCACGCATGTTGCCCACGCTCACCGGGCACTGTCAATGGGTGACTGGCAAGGGCAGGGGGGTGATGATAACCCACAGAGAGCTGAGCATCAGTGCTCCTCAATCTATGCCTAGTCTGACCCCTGCCTGTCTGCTGAGTTGTCGCTCACACCCATCACCTGGATGCGGTGTGCCCTTGGGGGAGGGGGAGATGCCTGGAGAGATGGGCCAAGAGTTTGGATGTTGGCCTGCATTGCGTTGTGCTCAAGAGGTTTATTGTGTTTTATAATTGCCCAGTCTCCCGAAGGTTCTGCCCCCCCCCCCCCCCACCTCATCGCCTATCTCCCCCCCACCCTGTCCCCCCTTCCCTGGTGCCCTTGGTGATCCTCGATGTGCTTGGCCCTCCTAGTTCTACCACTCGTCTAAGTGTTTCCCCAGGATGTACATCTGAGGTGGAGGCAGCCAGCTGCTTAACTCGTCCTGTGGCCTTTGATGCCCCGGCGCGTATTTACATTGTGTACCTTGTGTCGCCCTATTATGTATTTTCTGTTTATTTTATTTTCTTTCATGTACTTAATGATCTGTTTGAGCTGCTCGCAGAAAAATACTTTTCACTGTGTCTCAGTACACGTGACAATAAACAAATCCAAATCCAAATCCTCTGGGGGCTCAGGGCCCAGAGGGCCCCGGGCTCGCTTGTCGGTGGCACATGCACAACCATGCCGCTCTGTCCCATGTGCTGGCTGCGAGATACGGCCTCATCAGAGGAATGCGGGGGAGCTGATGGCCATCATTCCCACTCCATGGGATGGGTCCGGGTTGGCACCTCGCACCCATTTCTTCCCGGTCGTTAGCCATGGGGCCCCGGCTGCCCCTGCATCGTCTGGCTCTGCCAGCCTGGCGGTCCCCCATGGTCCACACCGTCGTGTCGACGCCCTTGGCGATGCTTCTCAGTGGCTGGGACATGCTCTGCAGCATCTCGGCAATGCCCACTGCAACTGGGACAAGCTCCATAGCATCTTAGCCATGCCCATCTGAGAGTGGGACATGTCACGCAGAACCTCATCAAGATCAGCCTGGTGCTGGATGACATTCCCCAGCGAGGCGGACATTCTGCCGAGCCTCAGCCATTGCTGTCACTGACTGTGTGATGCCTTGGACACCTTCACTCATGGTGCCGACGTCATGCTCTCCACTGTGATCGCCACCCTAGCAGTGTTGGCTTTGGAGCCATGCATTGTCGGCAATATTTCCTGTGCTGGAAAAGCCTCTGGGACACCCCCAGTCGGCTATGGATCTGCTGGAGTGATGCTGACATCTCCCTCTGAATGTCCCGGCCACACCCTCATATGTCCATTAGTTCCGGGATGACCTCTTCCACAGGTTCAGCATCAGGCTGGGACCCAGCTGGGTCCAGGGATCCAGCAGACCTCCGACTGTTGTCTCGCCTGAGGGTTCCTGCCTCCAACTGATGTACATCAGCAGCGGTGTGGTGCTCACCAGAAGCCTGACCACTAACATTTCCCACTGAGGTGCTTGATCTGCGCTGGTGGAGGGTGGGGATGACAGCTGTGACACGAATATTATGGTGGCATCCTCAGAGCTGTCCTCCAAGGGGGAGACTGGAGAGGACACTTCCTGGAGAATCACACCCTATATCTCTCAATTAAGTTGCCTCTCATTCTTCTGAACTCCAAGGAGTACAGGCCCAACCCATTCAACCTCTCCTCATTACAAAATCCCTCCATACTCAGAATCAACCCAGTGAACCTTCCCTGGACTGTCTCCATAGCCAGTGTATTTTTCCTTCGATCAGGGGACCAAAACTGTTCACAGAATTTCAGGTGTGATCTAACTAATGCTTTGAATAGTTTTAGCAAGACTTTCCTATCTTTATATCCCATTCCCTTTGGAATAAAGGCTAACATTCCACTTGCCACCTCTATTACCGGCTGAACTTGTATGCTGGTTTTCTGTGATTTATTTAACCAATCCCTCCGTGCTGCAATTTTCTGCAGTCTCTCTCCATTTACATAATATTCAGCTCCTTTATCCTTCCTACCAAAGTGCATAACTTCACATTTTCGACATTATATTCCATCTGTCAAGTTTTTGATACTTGCCTCACCTGTTTATATACCTCTGTAGACTTTGTGTCATCTCCACCACTTGCCTTCCCACCTATATTTATGTCCTCTGCAAACTTGGCGATAGAACATTCACTTCCCTCATCCAAATCATTAATACATATATACATTGTAAATAATTGTGGCCCCAGCACCGCTCCGTGTGGCACTCCATTAGTTATGGTTTACCACCTTGAAAATGGCCCTCTTATCCCAACTCTTTTGGTTAGCCAATTCTCCATCCCTTCAGAAAGCATTAACTGATTTTTTAATATTTCCACTTTCACCTTCAGTCTTTGACTTAAGTAGGATTTCACATACATGCAACGTTCTGTAAAGCATGTGAACTAGATAGAATACAAATGAATGTCAGTAAAATCATTTGACATTTCCCACCAAAGAACAAAGGAGCATTTAAAGATGATTTGATATAATCAGTTATGTCTTGTCCTGAGATCTCCTGCGGAGGTCTCCCACACAGTGTGGTGTTGAACAGGAAATGTTTTCCCTCAATGAAAAAAACATGACACATCTTGCAGATGCACAGAACAGCAAATAAGAACACATTTATCAGTGGTGACAACCAGAAACCTTGGGCAAATGAATTCAATGGAATTCTATATTTCCTCTTTAATAGCTGATATCAATTCAACATGAAGCCCATCACAAGAATAACTACAGTCGGCAACACATCAGGCCTAATCTCCATATATTTTACACACAGCAGATTGTTTCAACTTGAGCCGGATTTTCACTTTGTATTTTAACTCTTTAAACTGCTGGTTTACTTCAATACGTTAGCTAGTAATATAAACAGTCATTTTATAAATCAAAAAAAATTATTAATGCACTGATTGCGATCTATTTTTTTTGTCACTTGTAGTTACCCCAAATACCTCGTAGGTAAAGATACTTATGGTAGCGCAGTGGTTAGCACTGTTGCTTCACAGCACCAGGGAACTGTGTTTGATTCCTGGCTTCAGCCACTGTCTGTGTGGAGTCTGAATGTTCTCTCTGTGTCTATGTGGGTTTCCGCCTGGTGCTCTGGTTTCCTTCCACAAGTTCTGAAAGACGTGCTTGTTAGGTGAATTGGACATTCTGAATTCTCCCTCAGTGTACCTGAACAGGTGCCGGAGTGTAGCGACCAAGTGATTTTCACAGTAACTTCACTGCAGTGTTAATGTAAGCCTAATTGTGACACTAATAAAGATCATTATTATTAAATATCACTGAATCAATACGAATGTAAATATCCTAGTTTAATCCTCAGCTGGTGTGTTCAGTTAATACAGGCAGAGGGACTCCTCATCATTATTTAGTGACACCTGCTGGACAATATGGACATTTGGTGAAAACAAGATTTGGGTTGATTGTGATGCATGTTATGGTTGAATTATCACGCTTCATCAAAGTACGCATTGGTGCTTGAGGGGTTGAACAAGGTATCACGGAGCTCAAAGACTCATGGAACCATAACTTAGTGCCTTCAGGACAGTATGATTATTTTCTGTCCTGTTAGCCTTGGCTCTGTGTCAGATGGTCCACGGTTCAAGTGCAAACCCAGAACTCAGCACCCACCATTGCCACCAGGATGGATCAGGTTGTAGTTGGCACATCTATGATTCATGGAGACAACGGCGCATGGTAAAACTGAAGCGGTCTTTAAACAGATGTTATTTTCGTTAGTGGGATGTGCAAAACAGGGCTCCTGGGTTTAGACATTTGAGCAATTTGGAGAGGCAGGGTTCCCTTTTTGAGAAGTCCAGGTGCCCCTGTGGGAGAGGTTATGTGCCCTTTGGGAGATTTAAATTTCTCTTTCGTGAGAGGTAATATATGCTCTGTGGAATTCTTAAAATTATGCACTGATATGCGTGAAAATTAATTCAATGCAGCTGGCAAGCTGCCAAGGCGCTTCAAAGTTTTGAACAAAAATGCTCTGCAGTTGAAAAAAACAATTTCACTAGCTGTCTGTTGACATGGGCCTGAGGGGTGTCATTATAGGATTAGTGCTGCATGACTGACTCCACAATTTATCATTATCACATTTGGGGAGAAGGAGCTTGTAACTGTTTGATTGACAGCTCTAAGTCTCTGATGGTGATCTGTGGATACCAAAGATGTGTTTCATAAGAGATTAAGTACTCAAATGAAATGTTTGTTTTCATAAGGAATTAAGTACTAAAAGGAGAAGCTAAGGGAGGGGGACGTGGGTTGGCATGAGTAGGCACCAAGTTGGCATAGAAGCCATGAGAGTGTGTGGAGGGGCATAGGTTGACATGGAGGTGGTTACAGGTAAGTTGGAATGGAGGGTATGAGGGGCCAAGAAATCTGGCTGGGGAGCATGAAGTGGTATGAGTTGACATGGATAGGGTATTGGGAGTGTATGGAGGGTAAATGGAAGGACTGTTTGGGGGTATTTGTTTGCAGGGATGAAGTCCCAGAGCATTGGGCCTGGCCTTTTTTGGCAACCCACCCCAGCACCTGGCAATACTTGCAGATGCACCCAAACACTTTGCGGGGTCAGCAGGCCTGATCCCCATTAAAATACACACCCCACCACTGAATGAGAATCCATAGATATGGGGCATTTGCTCCCGATTTGGGTTTACACAGTTGGGAATTTTGCCAATTTTGGCTCTTGAATCAGGAGCAAAGATTAGGTCCATGTGATCCCGTGGAAATGCTCAGTCAAGAGCAGGACAGTTATCCCCAGCCAATATCTATCTGCATCCAATCTCAATTAAAAGATTACCTGGTCATTGAATTATTGGGCTGGATTCTCCACCTTGTGCCGTCAGTAGTGGAGTTCCTGATGTGGCGGAGAATCCAGTGTCGGGGAGAAAATGGGATCGGTGCCAATCCATTTCTGATGGCCAGCCCTCCCGCTGGCATCGGGATTGAGGTTTGTGCCCTATGCTATGGGTCATGAGAATCCAGGCATCCTATGACTGGGCCTGGCACCATGGAATGGATTCTCCGGTCGTTAACGCAGAAATCGCATTCGGCGATGGGCCGGAGAATCCAAGTTTATGGCAGAATCGGGGGCGACGCCCCTTTTGCGATGCTCCGTCCCCTCCAAAGCGGCATACCCTAGGAGTACGCCGCACCACATATCGATGGCCTCAGTAGCACTGGGACTGCGGAGCTGAGGACCTGGGTTCGAATCCCGGCCCTTGGTCACTGTCCCTGTGGAGTTCGCATATTCTCCCCATGTCTGTGTGAGACAACTCAAAGATGTGCAGGTTAGGTGAATTGGCCACGCTAAATTTCCCCTTAATTGGTAAACAAAAATAATTGGCTACTCTAAATTAAAAGAAAAAAATCGATGGCCTCAGGACATTGCCTGTGGCCCGCCCCCGATGCTCCACCTCCGACTAGCCGAGTTCTCGATGCTGTGGGTCTCTCATGGTCTCACCCGTCGGGAACTCGGCGTGTCGGCTGCGGACTCAGTTCAGCGCTGCGTAATAGAGGGTGGGCGGATCCGCGGTCGGTGGGGGACATTATTCAGGGGCGGGGGCACTGAGGGGGGGGGGGGGGTGGGTGGTTCGGGTGCACGTGCCGGCCAAAGGGGGGACTATTTTGCGGGCTGGGTCCTCGAGCGGCCTTCACCATGAAGCATGCCGTGGCCGCTGCAGGCCACCGCCGTGTGCATGCGCGACCACGGACCCGGCAATTCCCTGGAGCGTATCAGCAGCTAGAGTCGGGTGCTCCACGTTGCCGGCATGCTAGCCCCAGCAAAACGGGGAATCGGTGGCCATTTTCCGCCACCTTTCCCACACCAGCGTGAGGGCATAGCCCCCGAATCGGAAAATGCAGACCCATATTCTCGTGATTCTCCGGTCCTCTGCTGGTCCTTACAAGCGTGTATTTGATGCTGTGGACCCATTGGGGGCCAAGGGGGTAACTCTTTAAGCCAAAGTCCATCGGAGGGCCACCCACCCCCACAATACAAAACCTGCCCACAGATTCCTGGACAGATAAAACCAGTCAGCTGGGTTTAAACCCCCTCAGATCTTTGATCTGCAAGGCATTCATTCATTCATTTCCCTTTGATATTGATTTTACTGGGCTGTGATTGACAGCTTCTACACATCCCAGCTGTCAGCATTGTTCCATTCAATTCCCTTCATTTTTAAAAAATAAATTTAGTGTACCCAATTAATTTTTTTCCAATTAAGGGGCAATTTAGCATGTTCAATCCACCTACCCCGCACATCTTTGGGTTGTGGGGGCAAAACCCACGCAAACACAGGGAGAATGTGCAAACTCCACACGGACAGTGACCCAGAGCCGGGATCGAACCTGGGACCTCGGCGCGTGAGGCTGCAGGGCTAACCCACTGCGCCACCGTGCTGCCCTTCAATTCCCTTCATGATTGAAACAAGAGGTCTATCTTCTGGGGCGCTTCCCGACTGGGGTCTTTCTTCTGGGACGGGGGCTTCTATAAGGGGACTCTTTATATGGTGGTCTCTTTATTTAGGGTATATCTGGGGGCATCTCTGCTTGGGGGATGGGGGAGTTTGTGTCAGCCCCATATTTTAAAAAAATATATAATTTTTATTGGAATTTTTTACAGAAAATATAAATCATAACGACAAACAATGAAATGCAACAAAATAACCCATAATAACTGTACAACCCCAGACCGTATCGACGCATGTATCCCATCCCCCACCCCCCCAACCCCAATGAACAACAAAAGAACTTAAAAATAAATTTAAATTAAATAGACAAACATAGTCATCGTCCGCCCCACCTTTCCCTCCCCCCCTTTTCCCTCCTCCTCCCTTTTCCCTCCCCCTCCCCCCCTTTTCCCTCCCCTCCCCCCCTTTTCCCACCCCCTCCCCCCCTTTTCCCTCCCCCTCCACCCCCCCTTTCCCCACCCCCTCCCCCCCTTTTCCCTCCCCCTCCACCCCCCTTTCCCCTCCCCCTCCACCCCCCCCTTTTCCCTCCCCCTCCACCCCCCCTTTTCCCTCCCACACCCCCCCCTTTTCCCTCCCCACCCCCCCTTTTCCCTCCCCACCCCACCCCCTTTTCCCTCCCCACCCCACCCCCCTTTCCCTCCCCCCCCTTTTCCCTCCCCACCCCCCCTTTTCCCTCCCCACCCCCCCCTTTTCCCTCCCCACCCCCCCCTTTTCCCTCCCCACCCCCCCCCCCTTTTCCCTCCCCACCCCCCCCTTTTCCCTCCCCACCCCCCCTTTCCCTCCCCACCCCCCCCTTTTCCCTCCCCACCCCCCCCCTTTTCCCTCCCCAACCCCCCCCTTTTCCCTCCCCACCCCCCCCTTTCCCTCCCCACCCCCCCCCTTTTCCCTCCCCCCCCCCCCCCTTTTCCCTCCCACCCCCCCTTTTCCCTCCCCACCCCCCCCTTTTCCCTCCCCACCCCCCCCTTTTCCCTCCCCACCCCCCCCCTTTTCCCTCCCCACCCCCCCCCCCCTTTTCCCTCCCCCCCCCCCCCTTTTCCCTCCCCCCCCCCCCCTTTCCCTCCCCGCCCCCCCCCCTTTTCCCTCCCCGCCCCCCCCCCCTTTTCCCTCCCCGCCCCCCCCCCCTTTTCCCTCCCCGCCCCCCCCCCCCCCCCCCCTTTTCCCTCCCCGCCCCCCCCCCCCCCCCCCCCTTTTCCCTCCCCGCCCCCCCCCCCCCCCCTTTTCCCTCCCCCCCCCGGGTTGCTGCTGCTACTGGTCAGCCCCATATTAAGGGGCAATGGTGTGATCGAAAAAATCCTGGAGGGGGCGGTGGGTTGAATTGCACTGGTGGGGGGGTATGGCCAGCTGCCACTCCTTGCCATCGGGTAGCCTGCTCAAAATGGCAGCCCAATAACTGGATTCCCTCGGGAACTTTCTTTAGTTCTGATGAAAGGTCAAATAGACTCAGAGGGCAGCACGGTAGCATGGTGGTTAGCATCAATGCTTCACAGCTCCAGGGTCCCAGGTTCGATTCCCGGCTGGGTCACTGTCTGTGTGGAGTCTGCACGTCCTCCCCCGTGTGTGCGTGGGTTTCCTCCGGGTGCTCCGGTTTCCTCCCACAGTCCAAAGATGTGCGGGTTAGGTGGATTGGCCAGGATAAACTGCCCTTAGTGTCCTAAATAATATAGGGTTAATGGGGGTTGTTGGGTTACTGGTATAGGGTGGATACGTGGGCTTGAGTAGGATGATCATTGCTCGGCACAACATCGAGGGCCGAAGGGCCTGTTCTGTGCTGTACAATTCTAATTCTATGTTAACTGTTTTCTCTCCCTCCAGGAGGTGCCAGATCTGCTGAGTTTCTCCAGCATTCTCTGCTTTTGTTTCAGATTCCAACATCCGCAGTATTTTGTTTACTTCTATGAAGTTACTTCATTGGTTGTAAAGTGCTCTGGTGTCCAAAGTCATGGAAGGTTCTATGCAAATACAAGTTTTTATTTTTGTCTTATTCATTTGTCATTTTCAGTAATCACTCCAAAATGTCAATTTAAAAACCTCTCACAATAAATAACATTCCATCTTTCAGGAATGCTGGTACAGAACGGTAAATATTTAAATAAAATAAACTGAGCTCGGCAATTTGATTAAACCATAGTTAGTCGCAATTACTGTGAGTTCAAAGTTCCTGGACAACATCCACAAGTTGATGCAAAAGCAGAAACCTGCTTAAATAGGAATATGGGCTGGGATTCTCCGAACCTCCGCATCGCAATCGTGCTCGAGCAGGGGCAGAGAATGGGCGTCAGACCTCAATCGGGTCCGACGGCGCTCCCGCAATTCTCCGGGGACGCGGTCGATGCGGCGCCTGATTGCACTCCTGTGAAGTGGCAGCATCAGTTTGGTGAAAGGTTATCAATCTGAAATGTTACCTCTGTAGCTCTTTCCACACTGCCTGACCTGCGGGGTGTTTACAGGGCTTTCTGATTTTACAACAATATTTAAATTATGTGCCAACATTATTCATCTGGCTTTGGCCATAACCTATATAATCGAACGTGCTTTGTGCCTGTGAATGGTGTTAGCATTTGATAGGATATGTTCTCTCTCCACAGATGCTGTCAGACCTGCTGAGATCTTCCAGCATTTTGTTTTTGTAATAGGATCTGGCATTGGTTGTTAAATGTCTGGTAGTTTAAGGTAATAAGGTGAACCGATGCTGGGTATTGATTAGTCAGTTATACTCAGATTATGTATATAAAGAAGATTCAGGCAGCACTGGGGTTGGAGTGAAGTAAGCTCTATTGACAAACAAAAAAAGAATCTTGACCAAAGCATCTTAGTCTCAGCGCCTTCTTCACAAACAGGCTGACAAACCACAAGCATCTTTTCATATCAACTCATCTCGACGCATACTCGGATTCACTTTTGTGCACAAGCAAATGCTGTACTGTTCATTTTAGCTGCTGTGCAAAGTTTGTTCATGCCTATGGTGAGATGCCTGTTTCAAGTTAGCACACTTGTTGCTGGAGTATTGCTCATTATTATTCCTAAACTCCAAGTTACTCATTTGAGCTGCTGTTTTGCTAAATTAAAGTGGATTAAATATGCAGCTTCAAGTCTGCCCACCATATGGTCCTTATTATTCTTGTTTCTTTATGTCTATAAATCAATTTAGAACCTCACGGGTTTAGGTGGACAGATTGGGAACATTTCTCCCCATTGTCTACTTTGCTTGTAACATCTTCGAAGAACTCGAGCAAATTAGTCAAATATAATTTGCCCTTCATAAAACCATGCTGATAGTGCTTTGGCTTTCCAAATGTCCTAATATTACTTCCTTAATAATATGGACTGCTGGGTCTAGATACTTACAGAATCAGAATTTTAACCCCCAATATTAGTTGGATTAGGATTGAAAGGAATATAAAAATGTTAAATACTCAAACCCTCTTCAAGCTGCCTGCAGAAGGAACACTCCCAGTAGACCGATTAGCTGATCAAATGTTTTAATCAGGCTGTGTGCCTCTTCCTTTTAAATTTCACCCAAATCATCAGGGTGCCAAGGTTTTGGAAAGCCCAGCAGCGAAAAGGAAGTGAGGCTTGCTGGATCCAACAGGTAAATACCTTTTCACTTACCTCTAAACCAGTTTACCTGCTTTAATCCGACCCACCCCCATGATTAAACACCCACTTTGAGGCACAATCTCCCATCGACGTGGCCCTTCCCATCTCCCTGAACCCCTTACCCCTCTAATCATTCTGGCACCTCCCCACTTCAGCCATTTGATTTCAGAGCCTCAAGCGTTCCTGACCCCCTATCGCATCACCTTCCCCTTCCACACCCATGTCACTTCATGGCTCCCAACCCATGATCTCGACCTCCCTTCCCTCCAGTCCCAGGTTACACCCTAGTACTGCAGGCCTGTCCGTCTCCTAGTCAGCCTCTCAATCTGGTTGACAGCAGATGGGAAAGTCAAGACACAAATTGTTAAACAAGCCCTGCTATTAAATTCAACAGGAACTGGACTGACCGCAAAACAATCCCTCAGTTCCTTCTCACCCTCTGAATGAATATCGAGGTCAAGCTGTCAAATTCTGAACCATTTAAACAAAGACAATTGTTTTTCCTTGACTCATGCAGGTCCCAATGTACAAAATGCCACTGCACACTCCAATTGGGCCCTAATTACATCATCGGGTCCAATCTATTAATTGGATTCCAATTAGATCATTGGCTATTTTAACCTTTAACCTGAGTGGGGGAAGGAGCCTCTCCTTCCTGCCAGGTTAAATCTCCCGAGAACATAACCCAAGGCTAGAAGAGGCCCAGCAAGGCACGCTTTTAAATTATATTTTTGTTTCCTTGTGGTCCAGGAGGAGCTGGAGTGTTTTACCACATTCTCAAATCAAGCGCTTCATGAAGTCTGATTTATTTTTAAAATAGAGATAATTTTTCCATTCATATGTTCTGTGTGAAAAAATCTAAAGATTTCAGCTGAGGTTTCATCACAAGTAAAGAAAGGACAAAACGTTTGATTCTGTGCTGGTATGAGCAAGCAGCATCCATCAGTCCATATAAAAACCATGGCAACTTGATAAGATTATGGGTCCAATTTCCTGAGTCTGGTGGTGCTGCTGGAGGTTGTACAGAGCGCAGGAAGCACAGCATTTAGGATAACTTGTGTTTTCTAATTCCTGCTCTCCTCTAGTAGCAGATCACACAACTTTGTATCCCGGCCTTCTTGTTAGCAATATCAATACTGATATTGATTCCCTCTGTTTTGTTATTGTCCATCTCACTTTCAAATTGGCCATCAATATCCCTTTCCCCAGGTGGTTTTGTGGTGCAGTGATCATGTCCACCCCTCTGGGACCGAAGCTCTGGGTTCATAGTCCCATGCCAGGAGTTGTTAACCAGAGAAGGAGGGCGCGATTCTCCGAAATGGAAACAGAGTGTTTGTGCCGTCATGAACGCCGTCGCGTTTCATGACTGCATGAAACGGCACGGGGACTACCGATTCTGGCCCCCATTGGAGCGGGTCACGCCGCTCCAGTCCTCCCTGCTGGTGTCAAATGGGCGCTGCGCCAACCCGCGCATGCGCAGTTGGGCCGCGCCAACCCACGCATGTGTGGAGGACTTCCTCAGCGCGCTGGCCCTGACGCAATATGGCGTAGGGGTTCAGGGGCCGGCCGTGTAATAAAGTAGGGCCGGGGCTGGAGAGGCTGGCCCGCCGATCGGTGGGTCCCGATCGCGGGCCAGACCCGATCGGAGGCTCCCCCCGGTGAAGGAGCGCTTTTCCCCACCCCACAGGTTGTCCCTCGACCCTTTGCGCAGAGTTCCCGCTGGCAGTGACCAGGTGTGGACCGCTCCGGCGGGACTCTGCTTTTTCCGCATGGCTGCCCGGCCCATCCGGGCCAGAGAATCGGCGGCCCCGCCGCATACAGTGGCCCACGATCGGCACCGCACCAAACACGGCGGGGCAAATGGTGGCGATTCTCCGCACCTCGGAGAATTGGCACTGGCATCGGGGCGGCGTGGCGCGGTTCCGGCGATTCTCCGGCCCGGCACGGGGCTTGGAGAATCGCGCCCACTGTGTCTGTGATGCTTTCTAAGGGGCTGATAAACAGATGGGGAATCCTTCCGTGATTCCTCAGAGCAGAAAAAAAGTGTGTTGTTACGAAAACTTGCTGATGCAATGTGTGTTAAGACCCTCTGGGCCAGTGCGCAGTCAATTCCTGCCCAACTTGACCTGGAGTCACAATACAATTGGAATTAATAAATATATCTTTGAAATCCTTGCCAAGTAGAAGCAGGGCTCTCTCTGAACTGTGGCAAGACCTTTAAAAGTTCACCATGGAATGGGTCTTCCCGCTTCCCAACTTACCAGTTCCTTGATCCCGACCCAGTGCCCTGATGTTTTTCCACTGAATTGGCATTTTGGCACGATTTTTGACCTAGTGCTCACACTTTTGACAAGAACATCTATCACTTTTCATTTATCAATGCATTTTGTGACTGTCCAGTAATTAGTTTGAGCTGTTAACCGGGATGAAGAGGCGCATGTATGACAGCAAACAAGACAGTGAGAGATATAGAGAGTAACTTTCCCAACTCCACAACTAGATGGGTTTGGAGGTGGGATGAGGCAGGAAAATCTTATGAAGTTCATTAGGCCGGTTACCTAAAATTCTCCGACCTCTGGCCAGTTTTCCCCTGAGTAGGCTGTGTCCTCGAAGGACACCCCTCCTAGCAGCAGCGGCAAGCCAATTATGCCCATTAGAGCACCAATCAGCTGACATTTTCCGACAGAAATAGCAGTTTCCTGGAGCCACACGGGATCACCATTTTGTCTGCAGCTAATCTCCTCACAGTAGGTGAGAGCACAGTGGGATATTGGAGCTTTGTGAAATGCAAATGCAATACTGCCTCCAAATGAGCGTATAGATTTTAATTCGGCGCTTTTCATTTTAAAAAATATATTTTATTCAAGGCATTTAACAAATAAAGACAGAATATCAGTAAGAACAACACATTAACCCAATAAACAACCACAAAACCTCCGACCCTCCTGACTCAAACACCCTGCCATGCCCCGCCTTCCCCATTTTAATCCCCTTCCCCCCCTAAAACACCCCCTTCACCTTGCTGACTCTTCAATTCTCCTTGAAGAAGCACTAACGGAACTGACGTTGAAACAAGCCCGACACAAATTCCCCTACCTGGGGATTCAAATAGCCCATGACTGGAAAGGGATCCACAAATGGAACTTCACCAGTCTGACGGAGGAAGTAAAAAAGGACCTGCAAAGATGGAACACACTCCCACTTTCCCTCGCGGGGAGAGTCCAGACGACCAAAATGACGTACTGCCCAGGTACCGTCTTCCTACTTAGATCCATTCCGATCTACATCCCCAAGGCCAAGGGTGGGGGGGGGGGGGGGGGGGGGGATTCTAGGCTCCCAAAAGAAGGTCCTACAAAAAACTAGCCCTCCAAACCTACACTTCTACCACTGGGCGGCGATAGGCGAGCGAATAAGGGGATGGATCAAGGAACTAGAAGCCAAGTGGATGCGCACGGAAGAGGCCTCCTGCAGACCTCCCTCCGGGCCCTCGCCACGGCAGCACTCCCATCCCCACCCAAAAAACATTCCAGCAGCCCGGTCTGCAACCCTGGACGAAGTGACGGAGAAATTCCAGTTAGCCGGGGGAACGAGCTAAGATATCTACAACTCAAAGACTTCCTACAAAAGAAGACAAGGACGTACCCACAACCGCCATGACAGACATTGCTGGAAGAGTTACTGGACCGCAAGCATACTAGATAAGGAAACTGTAGCGACATTATGACCGACTGATAGAAAGGGCCGCACCGTACTGGACGCAACAAGAAAGAAATGGGAGGAGGACCTGGGATTGAGATAGGGTGGGGACTCTGGAGCGAAGCACTACATAGGGTCAACTTCACCTCCACATGCGCAAGGCTCAGCCTGACGCAGCTAAAAAAGGTACATAGAGCCCACTTAACAAGAACCCGTATGAGTAGGTTCTTCCGGAGGTGGAGGATAGATGTGAATGGTGCCAAAGAGACCCGGCCAACCAAGCCCACATGTTCTGGTCCTTGCCCCAGACCTGCGGGGTACTGGACAGGCCTTCTCCAAGGCAATGTCCAAGTGGTGGGGATGAGGGTGGAGCCATGCCCAAAAGTGGTGGTCTTTGAGGTTCAGACAAGCCAGATCTATTCCTGGGTAGGAGGGCGGACGCCCTTGCCTTTGCTGCCCTGATCGCCCACCATAGAATCGTGTTCGGCTGGCGGTCAGCAGCACCACCCAAAGCTGAAGACTGGCTGTCTGACCTCATCGGAAATCTCTCCAAATGGGGAAAATCAAATGCGCCATCCGCTGGTCAGATGACGGTTTCCACAGAACGTGGGAGCCATTCACCCAATTGTTCCAGGACCTGTTTGTGGCCAACGAACAAGCAGAAGAATAGCCAGGTAGCCAAGAAACAGGGGAAAGTAGCCAAAGCATGAGAGGGCGAGATAGACTGAGAGAGAGAGGGGGGGGGGGGGGGGGGGGGACAGCTAAATCTAAGAGGAAAGAAACGCAAACCACAGGAGTGGGGGGGGGGGGGGGGTGCGCAGAAACGCAGGGGGGAGCGGGGGAAGAGGGAAGAGACAGGGAACAATAGGGGAGAACCAGGGAGGTGGGGGGGAGGCAGGGAAATGATAGCCAGAAGGAGGGCACGGGAAACGCTAACAAACTTGGCATCTACAGGAATAGAGAACAAGGAGAATACAGGCGAAAGACGGGAGGAACGGCTGAAGCGAAGGTGAGCGTGAGACTACAACGGCAGCGAGATCCTGGGTTTTCATCGCTAGCCATAAAATTCAGCCCATGTCTTCTGTAGCATTGTGTTTGCCCAGTAAGACTTGATGCATGACTTCCAAATTGAGCTGTTGTTCTGCAAATAAGATGACGGAATGTTGACAGCGCGAACAACAGGATTGCTTTTAATGTGATCCTTTATAAAACGTAAGACAGATGTGCTGTTTCAGAGTGGCCTTGTATTTTGTTCTGTTTCTTCATGTGTGTGTCCGAGTCCAACGTTTGCCCACGGGCTGATTCTGACATTTATATATCCAGAGTTTTTGTTATTTAATAGCTGGGCCGCTATGTAAATGTCCCAGAGAGACCACAGCATCAGGTATCACCTCCTGGCATGTACAGCTTCACTTTGGCCATGCATGTAGGTCACAGCTCATTTGTTTCTCCTGCAGACAATCAATCCTACCTTCCAGCCTCCAGAGATTACATGCTAGGAGTGGACCTGAAAGATAAAAAATGGAACTCAACCAGTTTCTCTGGTCCCACAGGCAGTGCCCCCCCCGCCCACAGGTTTCCCAGCATCGTGAAGTGTTTCAAATGGGAAACTCCATTGACAAGCGGCAGGAGTACACATCTTGCCAACTATGGCACATCACTTGGGAAGGGACTCGCAACAGAAAATCCTGGCCACATCTCTCTGGAGCTTCATTTAACTGGAAATTGAGGCAGTTTAAAACATAGATACTCCATGAATGTGGTTAGACCTGCACTCATCAAGGCAAGTGGGAAAGTTTGCATTAACACTCTGGGCTGATGTCTTGTAGATGATGGGCAGGCTTTGGGGAGTCAGAAGGTATGTGGCTTGCCGTAGAATTCCTGGCCTCTGACCCCCCCTCGGACACAATGGGGTGCGATTTTCCCATCGGGCGGCTAAGTGTCGACGCCGGCGTAAAAATGGGAGTGTTTTACTTCGGCGTTGGCGTCCGTTCCGAGACCGATTCTCCAGGCCACAGTGGGGTAGCATGGCGCTGGAGTGGCCCATGCCACTCCAGCTGCCGATCCCCGGCGTGAATCTGGCACCCGCGGGGTCCCGCGCATGCGCAGCGGCCTTCTTCCCTGCGCCGGCCCCGACGCCAAATGGCGTAGGGCTACAGGAGCCGGTGCGGAGGAAAGGAGGCCCCCCGACAGAGAGGCCGGCCCGCCGATCGGTGGGCCCCGATCGCGGGCCAGGCCGCTATGGAGGCCTCCCCCAGGTTTGGATCCTGGGCCTCAGAGTTGCCGCATACCCTGACCGGCGCTGTGCCGACCATGCCGGCCCCAGTGGTGCCGATTCTCACGTCCCGGCATCGGGGCAGCGTGGTGCGATTCGCGTGGCCCAGCAGGGTTGGAGAATTCCACCCAATGTTTCTATGGCTGGTCCAATTCAGTTTCTGGTCACACCCCCAGGAACTTTGATTGTTGAGGATTTAAAGATGACAATGCCACTGCATGTCAAAACTACTTAAATAGAGACAATTTGTCTGAAAAGCTACAGCCGGACCAATGGTCTTGAAAGAGTATGACTGGCTCCAATCTCCTATCCCATTAGCCAAGTGTCCAGACAATCATCTGGTAGAGACAACCATTACACAAAGTCACTTGGACAAGGCGACCCTGACTGAGAGAGGAATTCCAGCCATTATCTAATGAAGCTACAATTGGAATATATAGCCCCGACCATATTTTGGTCACTGGGCAGTTGGATAGACAAGGTCATGTAATAAAGTCAACCTTGGTGTGTTTACCCACCTACCTTCTCTGTAAAACAGGACAGCAACTGAGACCCTCAAAGAGCAAGATCCTGTGTGGGTTTCTTCCCCCCTCCCCCCCTCTCTCTTTCTCCATTCAACTTGTGAATTTCAACCATATCTCGAATTTTGAGTATTCAGATGCCGCTCATAAATGTTTTTAAGAAAAATTCAATCCACACTGCTATCTCCTGAAGACATATAAATGATCTGTCTACATCTTTACAACACTTTGACGCCATAAACTGCAGGACCACCGAATTCAGCATGAAGGCAGCCAAGTCACCAATTTTCAAAAATTTAATTTTAACTTTACTGAATTGTTTAATCCATCCTCCCAGCCTGTAATGTGTGACCTGTGTCAGCAGGCATTTTTTAAAACTATTTTTCTTGGATCGGGTTAAGTACATGTGGTAGTCGGTATTAGAGGTATTACGGTACCTAGATTGATGCTGTAAGATCATTGGTGAAGCCTGCCTGCTGGTTCCGCCTAGTAAGATTGGAGTATAAGAGTCTGGTCTCCCTAGCTGCTGCATTCTGTACCTGCGCTGCTGGGAGAAACATCTAGTCCCAATAAAGCCTTCAATTGTACTCCAATCTCGCTTTGGAGAGTTATTGATCGTGCATCAGTACATCAAAAAACTCTCCCCTTTTTTCCTTTTAAAAGCTTTGTTTGATCATTATTGCAGTCATACATGTGTCATGTGAGAGTACCTGTAAGAAATGGGTGTTTAAGAAAGGGGGTTTATAAATTGCTGTACTGGATGTACCTTTAAGAAATGGGTGTTTATTAGAGAGGTGCAGTGATGTCAGAGAGTGGATGGAGCTGGGCTGCCTGCCTGCTTTACTTTTGTTTTAGGCTGTTTGCTACAGGGTGTGGTTAGTTTCGGTTTGACAGCTGGATAGCTGCAGGCAAAGCAAGCAGCTGTATGAGGATCTCTCTCTGCAAACTAAAGACTGTCTCCAAATCTATTGGGTGATTTCAAAGTGCTGACTGCTCTCATAGTGAATTTAAACCTGATCTCTCTGTAAAAAGAGTATTTTGTCTTCCGGACGTGTTTGGGAATTTATTCAGGGTTATCTATAGAGTACAGTATTCTTAGGGGATTTATTGGTGTTGATAGTTGTTAAGATGTTTACTGTGGATTTATAAAGTATTAACTGGTTTCACAAATAAACATTGTTTTACGTTAAAAGTACTGTAAGCTCTGTTGCACCACACCTGCAGAGTAAGCCCGTGTGTTCCCCATAACCCCAACCTATTAAAAGTTGTGGGTCAGGTGAACTCCATGATTACACTTTGGGGTTCTCTAACCCTGGCCCATAACACATATAAACAGTTAAACATTCACAGAATTGGAAAGTATAGTCCATTATTTTTTTTAAAAACCTATTGTGGTCAAACGAGGAAAAGAGATGAGCCATAGAAGCTCTCCTCACCTAATCATAACACATTGCCAATTATCAACTCAGCCTGGAGGCCCAGGTCCTCTGCATTTGGGACATGACATCCAGTATCTGAGAAGGTGTAAATGACACTGAACACAACACAATCATCAGCAGAAATACCCATTTCTGACATTTTGATGCAGTCTGGGTCACTGATAAAGCAGCTGAAAATGGTTTTGGCAAGGCCAAACCCTCAGGAACTCTTGCAGCGATGTCCTGGGGCGAAGATGATTGTCCTCTAACAACCTCAGCTTCCTTTGTGCTTGGTGTGACACCAAAGAGTAAAGAGTATTTCCCCCAATTCTCATTCTCTTCAATTTTGCCAAAGCTCCTTGATCCCACACACTGATAAATACTGCCTCAATGACAAAAGCAGTCACTCTCATCTCACCTCCTGAGTTCGGCTTGTTTGTTCATGTTTTGAGCCTAGTGGCCCTGTTTGAACCCAAACTGCGGATCACTGAGCAGCTCATTGCAGTGCCAATGCTGCTTGATAACAGTGTTGGTGACACCTTGGATCATTGCTGATGGGACAATAATTGACCTGATTGGACTATCCTGGTATTGTAGACAGGACACGCCTGGGCAATATTTTACATTGTTGGGTAGATGCCAATGTTGTAGCTGTACTGGTACAGTTTGGTTAGGGGCACGGCTAGTTCTAGAGGACTAATGTTCAGGGATGTTGTCAGGATCCATAATGTTTGCCGTGTTCAGAATCTTCAGTCGTTTCTTGATCTCATGCGGTTAATTCAATTGGCAGAAGACTGGCATCTGTGATGCTGAGGACATCAGAAAGAAGCCAAGATGAATCATCCATTCTGCACACCTGGCTAAAGATGGTTGCAAATACTTTCACCTTGAGTTTTGCATTGACGTGCTTGACAGGGCTTCAGAGTTTAGATCTGACTAACTGGTTGTAGGATCACTCAGCTTTGTCTATTGCAAGCTTCTTCCATCATTGACATGCATGTAGTTCTGTAGTTCCACCTGGTTGACACCTCGTTTTTAGGTACGCCTGTGCTGCTCCTGGCATGCATGCCTCCTGCACTCATCATTGGAACAGTGTTGATTCCCCCAGCTTGATTGTAATGGTAGAGCGGGGGATATGACAGGCCATGAAGTTACAGTTTGTGGTTGAATACAATTCTGCTGCTGATGGTTCATTGCACCTCCATGGATGTCCAGTTTAGAACTGCTAGCACTGTTCTGAATCTACCCTGTTCAGCACGACAGTAAGCCACACAACATGATGGAATGTAATCTCAAGACAGGATTTGTTCTTCACAAGGATGTGGCCAGTTTAGTCAGTAGTGGTCCTTTTGGATCATTATTGGTGATGGACATTTAAATCCCCCACCTAGGGTTCATTCTATGCCATTTCCACCGTTAGTGCTTCTTTTAAGTAGTGTTCAACATGACGGAGTACTGGTGTATCAGCTGAGGTGGTGGGCGGGCTGGGGGGGGGGGGGGGGGGGTTGCACCGGTACGTGGTAACCAGCAGGATGGTTTCCTTGCCCATGTTTGACTAATGCCATGAGACTTTGTGGGTCCGAAGTCGGCATTGAGGACCCCCCTGGGCAACTCCCACCTGACTGTATTCCTCCTGTGCTGCCAAATCTGGTGGGTCTATCCAGCCGGTAGGACAGGACATACCCACAGATGATGAACTGGGACATTGGAAATCAGGTATGATTCGGTGACTATAATTATGTCAGGCTGTTGCTTAACTAGACTTTGGGACAGCTCTTCAATTTTGGCACCAGCTCCCAGATGTTCGACAGGGCTAGATGTGCAGTTGGTCGTTTATTGGCTCCCTCATTGATGCCAGGCTGTCCATCCAATTTTAATCCTTTTCCACTTTTCTGAGAGTTCGGTGCATCGACCTTGGCTTTCAAACGGGGATTAGATAAGGCCGCAAAGAGAGGGAATTTGCAGGCAATGGGAGAAAACAATAAGACCAACTGATCTGTTTATTTTTAAAAAAACGTAATTTTTTAAATATAGAGTACCCAATTCATTTTTTCCAATGAAGGGGTATTTAGCGGGGCCAATCCACCTGGCCTGCACATCCAACCTTGGATTGTGGGAGCGAAGCCCACACAACACGGGAGTATGTGCAAACTCCACACCGACAGTGACCCAGAGCCGGGGATCGAACCTGGGACCTTGGCGCCGTGAGGCAGCAGTGCTAGCCACTGCACAACTGTGCTGCCTCTAAAATTTAAAATTTAGAGTAAACAATTCTTTTTTTCCAATTAAGGGACATTTAGCGTAGTCAATTCACCTACCCTGCTAATCTTTTTGGCTAGTGTGGGTGAGACTCACGCAGACACAGGGAGAACTGCAAACAGCTGATTTGCTCATGCAGAGAGCTGGCAGGGAGAGGATGGACTGAATAGACTGCTTCTGTGTTGCAACTATTCTATGATTCAATGGTTGAAATCTTCGTTATTTCACAACACAAAAAAGTATATATTTCGTAGCTCAAACTGACCAGTTATAAATGATTTCCAGATAAATGAATATAAAGCCCATTTAACTATGAAAATTCTTAAATTCTCCTTCTGTCATGCCTATTTGTGGTAATCAAAATTTCCTAATACTTTTGTACCATTGGAGGTAATGCTTAAAGTATAACAGCTGTGGCCTGTATCCATTTACTTTTAACAAGTAACACCAGTGCTGCTGTTGAGTCCTGTCATGTCGTCAATTACTCAATTCAGCTTTTGCAACAAATGGCTACAATTCAGGCTCTGGGCATTCTGGGGAGTGGGGTTTCCAACTCCAATCGACCAGTGGACGAAATTGGGTAGGAGCTTTCAAGGAGTCACTTACGTTATGCAGTCTACTTGCCCACAACAAAGCAGGACCACGTTAGAGGCTGTGCCACGATAGGAGCTGTATATATTGCCCTCTCTCAGGATAATAATAATAATCTTTATTGTCACAAGGTGGCTTAAATCAACACTGCAGCAAAGTTACTGTGAAAAGCCCCTAGTCGCCACATTCCGGCGCGTTTGTGTACACAGAGGAAGAATTCAGAATGTCCATATTATGCCAACACATGCACACCTTTATGATGCCCACAGCCGATATTCACTCCAATGCCAACCCAGACATAACACTTGGAAGACCAGGAAACTGCTAAAGGAGGAGACCCACCTTAACACTTTTCAGTTCGAGATAGGAGGGATCAGCAATTCTTATTCCCCCCATCCTCAAAACATATAAAGCAGAATCCCTCTGCAGTAGCAGTTTGTGTTCTGTTCTTCACCTGTCCCCTTAAACTTTTCATGAATTTTTCACCCAAGCGATAAATTTTTATAGTGCATTTCTTAAAAGAAACATTACCAACTCTGCTAACCCAGCATAGGCTCGGGTGTCCCAAAGTCACCAGTCACGAGTAGCTCAAGGATCATAAGATGAGAAACAGCAGCCATTGACTACCTTCGTTAATATCACTAAGGCAGGACATTTTTAAAATTCAAATACGGATGTGGGCATCACTTGCCAGGCCAGTATTTATTGACCATCTCTAATTGCCATTGAGAAGGTGGTGGTGAGCTGCCTTCATGGACCGGTGCAGTACATGGCTGACTGACAGAAAGCTGAGGGTCGGGATAAATTGGGTCTTCTCTGGCAAGCGAACTGTAACTAGCAGGGTGCCGCAGGGATCAGTCCTCAGACCTCAACTGTTTACAATCTATATAATTGATCTGCAAGCAGGGACAGATTGTAACATAGCAAAATTTGCAGATGACACTAACTAGGTGGGAAAGCAGGCAGTGAAGAGGAGATAAAGGGCAAGATTCTCCACCAGTGGGATTCTCCTTTGTGCCGGCAGCACAGCGGCCACAATGGGAAATCCCATTGGCAGGTGGCGGGAATGGAGAATTCCACTGCCGGCAAGGGTTCGCTGCCCAGGAAAACACGGCTGGCAGACCCGAGAATTCTTCCCAAAGAGTTTGCCGACAGATATAGATAAATTAGGAGAATTAGCCAAAACTGGCAGATGGAGTTTAATGTGGATAAGTGTGAGGTTATCCATTTTGGCTGAAAAAATAGGAAAACAAATGTTTATCTAAATGGAAAGTGGATTCAAAATGCTACTGGGCCGAGGGATCTGATTGTCTTTGTTCATGAACCGCAGTCGGTAAGCAGGTTACAGCGTGTAATAAAAAAGGCAAATGGAATGTTAGTATTTATTGCAAAAGGACTGGAGTATAAAAGTAGAGAAGTCTTGTTGCAATTGTCTCGGGTGTTGGTGAGACCACATCTGGAGTATTGTGTCCAGTTTTGGTCTCCTTATTTGAAGAAGGATGTGGTGGCATTGGAGGCAGTTCAGAGGAGGTCCACCAGATTGATTCCGGGGATGAAAGGGTTTACGTATGAGGCGAGATTGAGTTTCGGATCATACTCGCTGGAGTTTAGAAGAATGCGAGGGGATCTGATCGAGGTATATAAAATACTAAGAGGGATTAATAAAGTAAACGTAGACCAAATGTTCCCCCTCCTGGGGCAATCTAGAATGAAAGGTCACAGGTATAAGTTGAGAAGCGGAAGATTTAAACTGAGATGAGGAGGAACTACTTCTCGCAGAGGGTGGTGAATTTGTGGAGAGTGGCTTGGAGGTAAACCTACAGGTTGTGGTGTTCCTAGATAGTATAAGTCTTGGGGCTCGAAGGTGCTGCCTGATGAGCCTTAGTGAGTTCCTGCAGTGCATCTTGTAGATGGTACACATCTACAGGAGGGATTGTCAATAAAGTGCCAAGAAAGTGGACTGCTTTGTTCTCCTCTTGAGTGTTGTTGGAGCTACACTCATCCAGGCAAGTGGAGGCAACTTGTAGATGGCAGAGAGGTTTCTGGATTCATGATATGAATTATTCACCACAGATTTCCTAGCCTCCGCTCTGCTCTTGTAGCCACAGCATTTATGTGGTTGGTCCAGTTCTGTTTCTAGACAACGTTAACCCCAGGATGTTGACAGTGGAGGATGCAGCGATGGTAATGCCAATGAATGTTAAGGGGCCATGGTTAGATTTTCTCTTGTTGGAGATGGTCATTGTCTGGCACTTGAGTGGCACAAATATTATACCATTTGTGAAGTATGGATATTGTCCAGGTCATGCTATAGGGGCTGGTTTAGCGCAGTGGGCTAAACAGCTGGCTTGTAATGCAGAACAAGGCAGCAGCGCGGGTTCAATTCCCGTACCGGTCTCCCTGAACAGGTGCCGGAATATGGCAACTAGGGGCTTTTCACAGTAACTTCATTGAAGCCTACTTGCGACAATAAGCGACTATTATTATTAGTTGGACATGGACTGCTTGCTATTTCAGAGGGAAGTTAGTGTCAAACATATTACTGGAGGTCTGGAGTCACACGTAGACCAGACTAGGTGAGGATGGCAAATGTCCTTCTATTAGACTTTTCATTCCAGATTTGTATTGAATTCAAATTCCATTACCATCTGCCATGGTGGAATTTGACCTCAGACCCCCAGAGCATTACTCTGGATGTCCGGAATACTGCTCCAGTGAAAATACCACTATGCCACTGCCTCTCCTCATAGAATCATCTGTTGATGAATGCAGTTATTCCCTGTCCTCCCACTATAATTCCATCTAAATGAAACTGACAAGAATATTACTCAATATGACCAGACAGAACTTACCGACATTGGTGAGGTGAAAAAAAATTAGAAAGTTGCAGGGCGCGATCTAACTAAAAGAAGTAGAGTCATCTTGGCGGGATCATTCCCAGTGCTTGTAACACCAAGTACGATCCTGCTATCTAACGGCACTTTAGTGCCCTGGCAGTGAATGTTCCCCCAAGGACGGATTCTGTGTCATTTCTTACATCGAGGAGCTCCGAGCAAGCAAAACTCCTCCGCGCAGGAAGAGATGGCACCCCGATCTCTCAGCTCCCCATACAAACCCCAGAATCCTCCAAACGCCCCAACTTATCTATGCAAGGTCATCGAGCAACCCCCCCCCCAACACGGCAGGGCTCCCCGGGCCTGAACCGTCCGTGGGCAAAATGCCAACCTGGCGCTCCAAGCCTGGCAGTTCCACCTGGGCAGCCAGGCATGCACTCGGGTGGTATTGCCAAGATAGTACTGCCAGGGTGTGGGGCTGGCAGGGCCAAGGTGGCACCATGCCCAGTGATTGACCACCTGGAGGCCTCCAACCATCTTTGAGACCCCCCCCCCCAAAGTACCGTTCCAGCTGGTTCCCGTTTGTGCGGACCAGTACTGAATGATGCCTGGCTGGGGTCTCCTCAGCAAGGCTGGTTGATGCCAACTGGCTGTTAGATCCAGCGTGAGCACAGCTAAGTGGGTTCTTAAACTCACTTAGCAGTGTGAGACTAGGTCCCACCCATTGTGGGCGGGACCTAGATCGTGGTGTTATGCATGATCTGGTTAGATCTCGCGAGGAGTGTCGGCCATCTAGAATCCCGGTGAAGGCCTCCCCCAGGATCTACCAGCTGCGTCACGCCCCAGTTCCGGAAGGATGTGGCCGGTAGATCGGGCCGCAATCTGAAAACAAGAAACCTACCTGGGAATCAAAAACGTTTTTCACAGTTTGCAAGAATATATGTACACAGCCCTGTTTATTTGTAGGAGTAAGATACATTTATAAAGCTAAATGAGTGAGATTTGACAAACCTGTTCATGTTTTAGGAAACAGTTATCAGTACACCGCAAAGATAGCAATGATGGACAACAGCTTGTACCACACTAGCTGATCTCAAGACAGGCAGTTTCATTTGAAGGATGAAAACAGAGTCCATCAACAAATCCGACTCTAATTCCTGACTTTAGTGCAGGCAATATCTATTGTTCTAATTACACTGACGGATTTCTAAAGGTTTTCTTTAAATGTGCTTCTTAACTTCCACCTTACAATGTGCTAATTTACTCAGATTTACAGAGATGCATTTTGTGACTACATACAGAATTTGGGAGTAGTTAGCAATTGACGTCACATAAAATAATCGCTACGAAGGATAGTCGTGAATACATCCAAGTAATTATTTCCTTTCGAATCATTATTGTGGTAAGATCACATCCTGAATCCTAAATGTCTCGGTTGGCTTTTAAAGTGCATAATTGAGAATAACGTGATTTAATAATTTACTGGAACTCTATAGTCCCCGCTTATTTAAATTTGAAAGAAAAAATGAAACTGAAAATGAATACCAAAGACACACATAAGTCCCTGACACTTGCAATATGTTCCTCAGTTTTTAAATTGGATTTACAATGATTATAGAACAGACCAATAAGTATAAAGCACGGAAAATATTGGTTTAATATTTGCACAGGATTAAATAACAGAAAATACAACATGTATTCCACCAAATTAAGCAAACATATACACATATATTAGTCCAAATTAATATATTTTTAAAGAGAAGATATATTTTCACTTGATACAGTGCAGTTTCTTTTTAAACCCTGAATTGCTTCAACAGTACTCAGGATGAAAATATCAGATGAACGTACCAATTCCAGTTCCTCCCTCCCATTCATACATCAAAAGAGATACTAAATCACAGTGGATTTCCTTTCTTGAGACAAATGCATGTTTGAGGTCATGTTTTGCACCATACCCTGAATTGCCTGCAAAATACTCTTTCACACCAGTGAAGAAATAAGCCACGGGCTGGTTTAATATAGAAACTGACTGAGGACGAAGCCATCACTTTCGGCTTTCGCATGTCAAAAATCTAATTATGAAACTATAAAGAGTTTTATTTTAAATGAAGCATGAAGTCCTTCAGAAATAGCTCAATCTGATATCATAAAATGGGTTACAATGTAGACCACTTAAAACAATACGATGCTGGAAGTTATTCTTTGCTGTACTAACAGATAAATTTCCAGGTGTTCCATGGCATTCCCTCGTCTGCTATTTTAATCGAGTCTTCAATACGTTTATGATAAGCAAATTTACATCTCCATCAAAATTATGGAAAGAGAAATGTTCATATAAATGGAGTGTTTCTTTCCTTATATTGCAAACAATCATTTCCAAGTTAATCTGTATTTCCAATTGGCAGTGGACCACGCAAGTTAACATTAAACAGATTGAAAATATGTTAAAAACCCGCCACATAAATCTACAACACAAAATGGCAAATGTACGTAGATGCTTCTGCATTTACTGATCCCACAATAGAGTTACATCATTAAAAATCCCTGAAAGGTTACATTAGTCTATGTAAATTTGAACTTTGATATTTTCACAGTACAACTTGAGATCCAGTCATAACAGTGTGCATTGGTGAAAACACTATTGTTGGCAAAGCAAGGTTCCAGCCGCATGTTGGATCTGTGCAGATACTCCATTATCTCTCTAGCGAAATTCCCCTTCAGTAAGGGCCACCTCCATTGTTCAGGTACTTAAAAGGTAATTTCTCTGTCTGCCTAAAGGAGACCATAGTTAACACTGCCAAATGCAGTACCAAGTTACTGTAGCAATGCAGCTCCAGATTGATCAGATACAAATAATTACAGTTTCAAAAGAAATACAACATTCAGATTTACTGAATTAATGAATTTTGATTTTTTAAATGGAATCAAAATGAGTGAAAAACACAGCATTTAAAGTAAAATTGCATGGATTGCTGGGCTGTGGATTTGTTTCACAGCATGGAATGTAAATCTGAGGGCAAGTTAAGCAAATCATCCAAATGCGTGGAGTTCGCCATAGAAGTCATCTGCCTGTCCTTATAATGAGAGAAAGATGTAGGAGAACAATTGGTTAAGGAGGGACAGTCCAAATTGGGGGTGGGGTTGTGGGGGTGTGAGGGGGGGTAGAAAATAAGGGTGTGTGAAATGTACAACCTAAAAGATTAAGCAATTGTAGTCTTATAGAACATCAATTATTTTGCTGTCACTGATTCTCTCGGGCGACCTCAGACTCCTTATTCCACAAAATTATTTGCATCCATGATAGTCATGCACTATGGTCGTGTGATCTTTTAAACAGTTGCAGTTTAAATCAAGAGAAGCTATTTGTGTATCACATTTTGTAAATGTGCTGTTTACAGAAAGATTCTGGAATCACGTCCTGGAGTCTGGATGCTTCCTTGATTATAATTCACAGTCAGTGGTTCTTTTCCCCTCCTATCAAAGTTGATGCACCTTCAAGTGGATAGCTGAAAGGTTCATTAAGCAGACCCATGAGCTGCTGCACCTTGCTAGGCTGCAGGTAGTTGATAATATGAACCAAAGAAGCTTGATTCATTCACAAGTTTTGAACTGGTTTAAGATTAGGGAAAGTGAATAGGAGTAATGCAGCTCTAATATTCAGACAAGGCTGGATGTCTTCAACATCCAAAAATCTCCCAAAATCAGATCTTATCCTTGATTACAAAAAGCCAACGTAGCTGAAGTTCAGTCCCACGGGAACAAAGTTCCAAACTTTCAGGGGTGAAATATCTGAAAAACTATTCGGCTGTTCGAATAAAGCTAAGGGCAGCTTTGCATTGCGCTCAACACAACTCCAGTAATATTAAAAATGAATGTGCTGGTCATAATCACCACTATCTCGCCCTGATTAAAATACAATTCCTTCGGGAACAGTACGCCATTGCTGATGCACTTTACAGCTGCAGGTCTGAGACATTACCTCAGATTAAAAGTAACCTACTAACTTAAAATTCCATTGTAGTAATTGCTGTATTCACTGGATCATCTAGAAATCACTTCAATAAAAAATAAATCTCACTTTAAAAATCAAATTAAGTGCAAAGCATTTCTATACCATGAAATAGCAAATGCCACTTAGGATCAATGCGTCTTTAATCAAATCACCATCAGAATAGGATCTTAATGACGACAACTCAAGATTTATATAATATACTCTTTTCCCTTTATTGGGCCCAAAGACAACGTGAAATGCAAAGTCTGCTGCCTTTGGAATGTGAAAAGAAAATAAACAATAAAATCCAATATTATTGGCCTGAATGGGATCATTCATAAGGGATGGTATTGAGAAGAAACTTTTGAAGACAGAGAGTGAGTCTTTTTAAATTATGATAAATAAAAGTTATTCAGCACCAAAAAATTGCCCTCTGAAAATCTGCACATCAGCAAGATAACTGACAGCTTCACTGATGCATGGTTACTGAAAATCATTTAACTCCAGACATGTCATATTATGAAGTAGCCAAACTTCTTGGGAAATGGAGTTGGTGGGGAGAGGAATGGTGGTGGTGGGCGCGGGGGGAATTAAGGTCTACTACCACTGGATATTTTCGATCTTAAAGCAGCTGCCGTGTTACTGCTGAGCATTTGGGTTTTGTTTCACCGGGAACGTGTGCAGTGCTGTGCAATGATTGATGCAGAGCACATAAAATTCAGCAGGGGCACACCGGCCTGCTGAGCTAAGGTGGTTCGCATTAGAAGGCTTGCTAAAGGCTAAGGAAGTGAGTCAACAACACTTCTCATTGGACCCTATTCAGATTGTGATCAGTTTAACCCCCAAACAGTACTTGGCACATTGGTGGCTTTTGGATTTCTTTAACAAATTAAAAATATTCCACGGTGCAGCATTTTCAACATGTACCAATGACATCTTGGAGCTGACAAATTGTTACGATCTGTATTAAAATCAATTCTTCCCTAATTCCTGATGCTGGGACAAACAAGAATATATCATAAGTGGCCACATAAGGTGTAACTTTGGTTGTCATCAATTCCCAGTCCCCTTAATGATTTAAACACAAGTTATACTTTTGAAGTCTTAGTACAGAAATGATACAGTAATAAGGCCATCATGAGGCAATGTTTGTACCATTCACACAAGAGGACCCTCATTTATACTTTACATTCTAATGCTAACTTTTTAATAAACTGTCCTTGGTTCAAATATCTCTCAAAAAGGCCACTTCAGTGAGCTGGTTAACAAAGTAGTGCACGGAAAAGATCAAGTTACATGTCCATGTCTGCTGATCCCGAGGAAGATTTCAGTGGGACACAATCAAAACCATCTGCTGTTCTCTGAAATTAGAAAACAAAATTGCAAAATGTGGCATTGAGACAAAGGCCCTGCAATTTAGAACAGGAAACAAAATTTGTAAAACTGATCACTTTGATCCAACTTTGACCTCTATTCACAAAGCACCAAACTTGTAAAGTGCAACTTTTTGCCATTATTCTGGAAATACTTATAGCATTATCGCAGGTTAAAGCAAAACATCATGACCTGTAACCCGAAAAGGTAGAAAATACACCCACACATAAAACAAATTCAGAATCCCAAACCATCATAATTAAACAGCTTTTGACTGATTCAGAATACATCACACACTAGATTTTTTAAATCCTTGCCAACTCAGGAAATTCACAGGATGACAAATCATGGTTATTTGGACCGTGTTTTCTTTCTCCATAGATGCTTCCGGTTGGCTAGGCACCTTAGTTCGGGTGAAGGCTTGAACAATCTAAATATTCTCTCACATATTAATGATGCAGATGTATTTGTTTAGCAACCGTTCCAAAACTCTTACAGAATAACATCTGAAAACATTGCATACTCCAAGGGGAAACAAAACCATGTCACTCACCTGAAAGTTATTTTAAGAACATAAGAACTAGGAGCAGAAGTAGGCCATCTGGCTCCTCAAGCCTGCTCCGCCATTCAATAAGATCATGGTTGATGTTTTTGTGGATTCAGCTCCACTTACCCACCTGCTCACCGTAACCTTTTATTTCTTTACTGTTCAAAAATCTATCTATCTTTGCCTTAAAAACATTTAAAAATAATCTTTTGGGAACATGCATTAGAATACTTCAAATCATATCATATATGTATGTGCTAACTGTAGATTATATTACGGGTTAAGAATGTAGAGTTCTGGTTTCACTTTAAAGGTGAAATGGGGGTTGTTTACTTTTGGTTTGGTTTGGTATGGTATGACTGTATGTGACCCATCTGAGAGACGTTTTGGAGCAAGAAAGTCCTGAGGTTGCTATGGACAAAATTGCTGAGGTTGGAGCTATGCTCTTAAAAGGAAAACTGGCGGGTTTTGTTTTTGTTTTCATTGTGAGGAAAAAGCAATTGTAAACGAAGCTGACCTGGAGGCAGTGGCCATCCAGTAGCAGACAGCGCAGTTCTGTATGTTTAGAGAGGAAAAGAGGGCGTTCTGGTGAATCGGATAGGACCAAGTCGCTCTGTGAAGAGAGAGGTCCAGCTACCGAATAGAGGTCAAGGAGGTGTCTACATGTGTCTGGTGGATCGTGGCATGTGACCATCAGCGATGCCTATACCATAGATCTGAGCTGAGACCTGTGCAGCCAGACCCAGTAAGAAAAGAACAGCCTCCAAGAGTAGAAGTATGTTTAAAAACCTATCAGTGTGAAGGCATGCCAAAGTAAAAAAAAAGTCAAGCTAGGCTAAGCCTTGCTGCATTGAGTTTAAGGTAGAATCTCATATTGTTTAGAACAGGGGTGGGCAAACTTTTCCGTGCAAGGGCCGCATTCAGAAATTCACAATTCACAAAGGGCCGCATAGTATATTAAGTAAAATAATTACGTCACCCGGTTATGATTCTGGGCGCCTCATATAGGACATAGAACAGTACAGCACAGAACAGGCCCTTCGGCCCTCGACGTTGTGCCAAGCAATGATCACCCTACTCAAGTCAACGTATCCACCCTATACCAGTAAGTAACCCAACAGCCCCCCCACCCATTAACCTTTAAAAAAAAATTTTTTTTTTTAAATTAAAAAAAATTTAAAAAAAAAAAAATTTTTTTTTTTTTTTTTTTTTTAATGACTTGGTGGGCCGCAGAAATACCTTTGGCGGGCCGCATGCGGCCCGCAGGCCGTAGTTTGCCCACCCCTGGTTTAGAATCATTGGCATATTTCCTCAGTGTACCTATTTATCATTATTTCTTGAATTTGTTTTGTTCATGTTTGTATGGTGATGAATTTTTTGGTGTTAAGTTTAATCTTGGAATCCTGCTGCTTATTTCCTTACCCTTGGTTCTTCCACACATCACATTCTTTAAATGGTTTTGATCTATCAAGCCAGATTCCATTGAGTTTCAGGCTTGTCCTGTATTCTCATAGCTGGGGTCATAATAAGTGATTCTGTATTCATTGGTGTTTTGCAAAAACAAGTCTGCTATCATAATTGTACTGAAAGTGTTAGTGTGGATTGAACCATTATGCCTTTATTTAAATATTAATATTTACTATAATCTATCTATAATATTGAAATATTAAAAAGTAAAATCATTCACTATTTTGACTTTCTTTTGCTCTCCCAATTTTAAAGCTCTTTGTTGCCCAGATCTATGTTTCACTTTTACTGTCCACATTGGTGCGATTTTTCAGTTGTCACTCTGTATATTCTCTACTCCAACACTGTGAGGGAGAGAAGAAAGAAATCATAGAATTTACAGTGTAGAAGGAGGCCATTTGGCCCATCATATCTGCACCGACCCTTGGAAAGAGCACTCTCTCTAAACCCACACCTCCTCCCTAAGCCCACACCTCCACCCTATCCCGTAACCCCACATAACCTTTTTTGGACACGACGGACAATTTTGCATAGCCAATCCACCTAACCTACACATCTTTGGACTGTGGGAGGAAACCAGAGCACCGGGGGGAAACCCACGCAGACACGGGGAGAACGTGCAGACTCTGCACAGACTGTGACCCAAGCCGGGGATCGAACCTGGGACCCTGGAGCTGTGAAGCAACTGTGCTAACTACTGTGCTACCCTTAAAGGAAATTAAGCAGACAGAAGAACCTTTACAAAGGGGAATGCAAATAGCAAAATAAAATAAACCAAAAGTTTAATGAAAGGAAGTTAAGGGTTCCACAAGAAACAATGAGATGAAGATCAATTAATCTTGTGTTTTGTAATGTTGGTTATGAGATATATATTGGTCAGGACACTGGGGACAATTACTCCACTGCTCCTTAAATAGGGCAAGAGGATCTTTTAAGTCCGCCTGAGAGGGCAGATGGAGTCTCAGTTTAATGTCAGCTCCTTGGACCCTGTATCACTCCCTCAGTACCTCAAAGCATTGGCCTAGATTCTATAATCAAGTAAAAATCAAGACAGAAAAGCAAAACACTGTGGATTCTGGAAATCGGAAATAAAAATGGAAAATGCTGGAAGTACTCAGCTAGTCTAGCAGCATTTGTGGAGGGAGAAACAGAGTTAAAGCTGTGATTCTACACAGTGGTGACAGCCCCATTCACAAGTCAGAAAGTCGAGAGCAACCCCTGCTCTGCCTGACTGGATTTTATGCCGATCAGACAGTTAACTGCCTACAATCTTCACTTCCTTCCGCTGAGCTGCCAGTAGAATTTGATAGCCAGCAGCCTTTCAATCCATGTAACATCGCTTCAGGTGATGGCCACTGCTGGGGCTGCAGCCAGTCACGGACCGGCCAAGGTGGAGAAGGCCAGGGTGTGCACATAAGTCAGGTTGGGCTCGCCGGGGCCCAGCAGATGAAGGGCAGGCTGGGGTATCAGTTGTGAAGGCAGTTGAAGGAATTTCAGCTGGGTGCCAGGGTGCCCATCTCCCCCCCCCACCACCCCCAAGATGGCCCTCTATGGCCACAGAGTGCCAAATCCCGGGGACCCCTGCGCTCGAAAGGAGGCTGCCGTGGTATATTTGACAGTCTCCCCATGTGGTGATGTGCCCACTCACCTCTGTTAAAATACCAGCAGCAGCAATGGGAAGTGGCCCATAATTGGCCCCTCACGGGCCTTCATTGGCTTACCACTGGATAGGCTGTCTGCCACTTCACCCTTGCTGGTACAATATCAGCAGTGACGGCAGGCCATTCCCTGAAATTCCACCTGATTTTACAACCTCCTCCCTCCACCTTCCTGCACCCTCCCTGAGGCCCTGTCGAAACCTGAGCAACATTTTAGCTCTGAGATCAAAAGTCAGCACTGAGTATAGCCAGTTCTGCTGGAAGGTCACAGGCTGAAACATGTGCCTGAAATTTATTAACCCCCTGCAGTTGGGCTGGGAGGCGGGAAGTATCGTTACATAGCAGTGGAAGGTGTAGGAAGGGAAGCCCATCATCTTCCCACCACCACGTGATATTCTCAATGGTGGGAACATCAACATTCTGGGTGCTGCCTCTCAGTAGAACAAGAACTCGTCAAGTCTAGCACACCACGTGCTGAGAGATTCAACTGGTTCAGGCAGGCTTAGGGCTCTAGTTTAAAGTAGCACCGTTTAAACCCGCAGTTTTCGTATGTCGATTAGTTAATAGTTAGTTAATAAAATAGAGTTGAACCTTCCTCAGTGTTGGTGGTATATGTTCACCTCGCAAGCCTACACTATCCAAAACGTCAGCAATGACCACCTCTTAGCTCCATCCCCACTGTTAGCGAGTTCACCGCTCAGGTCAGCAGGGCCTGCCTAGCTGTAGAACAATAAAAAACGTATATGGCCTTCACGGTAGCATGGTGGTTAGCATCAATGCTTCACAGCTCCAGGGTCCCAGGTTCAATTCCCGGCTGGGTCACTGTCTGTGTGGAGTCTGCACGTCCTCCCCGTGTGTGCGTGGGTTTCCTCCGGGTGCTCCGGTTTCCTCCCACAGTCCAAAGATGTGCGGGTTAGGTGGATTGGCCATGCTAAATTGCCCGTAGTGTAAGGTTAATGGGGGGGATTGTTGGGTTACGGGTATTCGGGTTACGTGGGTTTAAGTAGGGTGATCATTGCTCGGCACAACATCGAGGGCCGAAGGGCCTGTTCTGTGCTGTACTGTTCTATGTTCTATGTTCTAAGTGGGCCTCAGCATGAAGGTGTCTTTTCCTTCTCCTTGCAGCCTCAACAGCAGCCACCTCTATTGGGGGGCGCTGTTGAGGTTGCTGAGCTACCAGCCCCATGACTGGGCTGGCAGCTCTGAGAAGTTGGCTGCCATCCCCAGTTAGACAGAGGTTTCAGTGGCCACCTCTTGATTGGCCACTGCCAGTAACATCCCTCCGGACTTTCCACTGTCCATGTGCACAGGCTCAGGCCCCACTTTTGTTACAGGCAGCAGGACTACTAATTTTTTTTTTAAAGTTCCAGCTCGTTAACTCTTTCTCTCCACACAAGCTGCCAGACCTGCTGTGTATTTCCAGTCATTTCTGTTTGTACATTATATACTCAAGGCTCTGGAGTGGGACTTAAACCCACAACCTTCCAACTCAGTAGTGAGTGTGCCAGTAATAATCCAAGGCTGATAGAACATAGAACAGTACAGCACAGAACAGGCCCTTCGGCCCTCAATATTGTGCCGAGCCATGATCACCCCACTCAAACCCACGTATCCACCCTATACCCGTAACCCAACAACTTCCCCCTTAACCTTACTTTTATTAGGACACTACGGGCAATTTAGCATGGCCAATCCACCTAACCCGCACATCTTTGGACTGTGGGAGGAAACCGGAGCACCCAGAGGAAACCCACGCACACAGGGGGAGGACGTGCAGACTCCACACAGACAGTGACCCAGCCGGGAATCGAACCTGGGACCCTGGAGCTGTGAAGCATTTATGCTAACCACCATGCTACCCTGCTGCCCCTAATTAATCCTAAATTATTATTCTTTGTAAATTTTTCCAATTAAGGGGCAATCTAGCGTGGCCCATTAACCTAACCTGCACATCTTTGGGTTGTGGGGGTGAGACCCATGCAGACAAGGGGAGAATGTGCAAACTCCACACGGACAGTGACCGGGATCGAACCCAGGTCCGCGACGCTGTGAGGCAGCAGTTCTAACCACTGCACCAACGTGCCGCCCATTAATCCTAAATCTATCCTTTGTGAAGCCTCTCTTGCTGCAGGCAAAGTTTAATCGGCCACACTCCATTTGAGTGAACAATGCACAAAGTCTCTGTCTGTAGACATTACCTTCATAGATTGAGGTGATATTGTGGTATATTTCTGCAATAGTGAAGCATTTTGATTCCAAAATATTACAGCTTCCTTTGCAGAACCATACAAAAAAAGAGAAACACTATCACAATAATTGGAAAAGAGAAACCAATATCTCCAAGGAGATTTGCAAAGGCAGATTGATGTAATTTATTGGTCTAAGCAAGCAGAAAGGATTATAATTTTGAACACTATTCACGCTGCTTTGTCAAATATTCTAGGATACAAAAATACTTACAAGGATTTATTTAGGAGAAGATGGTGTTGCAGTAATGTCACTCGCCTAGTAATCCAAGCTTATGTCCCAGGGGACATATGTTCAGATCCCACTATGGCAGCTGGAGGAATTTAAATTCAATTATTAAAATCTTGAATTGAAAGCTGGTCTCGGTAATGGTGTCCTTGAAACCACCATCGATTGTGGCCACAAATCAATCCGCTTCATTGGGGAAAGAAATCTGCCACTCTTACTGCTCTCGCCTGCATGTGACTCCAGACCCACAGAAATATGGTTGACTCTTGTCATCAAAGATCAATTAGAGATGGGGCAAAAAAAAATTGCCCACATCCCATGAAAGAATAAAAAGAATTGTATTAAGGTACACACTAATTCAAAAAAAGCCTCAGATTAATTAGGAACTGTCCAACTCTAATAATTGTTTTAAAACTACCAGATTCCTCTTAGCTCTGCCAACAACTTCAGTAATACATCAATATGATGCCCTCATCCTCTTCTATATAGGCAGAAAGGTTTTATTTCAGCTTCTTTTTATTACTGCTGCAGCTAAAAATGTAATTACCTCGACTGACTTTTTGATCATCAAGAAATGCAATCCAAACATTGAAATGCTGTGTTTGCAATGCACGTTTGCACGACTTTGTCTTGAATGGAAGATAAGAAATGTCATTTCCCTCAGTGGGTGGGTATAACAAAATGAATTGCGTTTTGGCAGAGAGAGGCAGGTGTTGACGGATAAAGGAAGACACAAAAGGAGGAGAAAAGCCTGAAATAAGCAAGTAACTCAGAAAGTGAAAGCTGTTCCATTTAGCAGAATCTACGGAAAGGTTGGGGCCTGAATAACAGAGACTGAACCCACCGGGAGCCCGAGAGCCAAGAAATGCTTCCCGGGAAGAGGGATTGATGCTAGGTTAGGTTGGAGAAGCTGGGGTTGATCACCTTGGAGCTACAAGAGATTGAGGGGCGATTTGATAAAGGTGCACAAGGTTATAACAGGTTTAGATAAAGTAGACAAGGATAAACTGTTCCCAATAGCTGATGGTACAGGGACCAATGGACACAATGTAAGGTTTTGGGCATGGGATGCAGGGGGATGCGAGGAAGAACATTTTTAAAACTCAGCGAGGTGGTAATACCTGGAACTGGCTACCCATGAGGGTGGTGGAAACAGAGGCCATCAAAAAGAAAATGGGGGACTTCCGGTGGCGGCGATGTTCGAGTGAGCCGCACATTCGGCGGGCTCTCACTTCGGCGGGGCTTAGCAGCTGATTTCCCCGCGATAGCGGGACCACAGGGGCGGCAAAAAGGCTGCCGTGGAAGGAAGAGGAGAGCGGGCTGCAGCGGATGGAATCGTGGGAGGCCAGCAGGTAGAGGAAGAAAGAGAGAGAGAGAGACGGAGGCAAGGTGGAAACTGACCTGAAGGGTAAGATGGCGGACCCACGGACCTTCCTTCCTCCAGGACAAGGAAAAAAAGTTAGGAGTTGCTGAGGAGGGACAGCTTGGACCCACTTCAGATGCCCAGGAGGTAAAAATTTAAGGAGCTGGGCGAAGGAAGGCGGCAGCGAAGGTGCTGAGGAGCGGGCTGCGGCACATGGAACAGCGGGATTCCAGAAGGCAGAAGAAGAAGGAGAAAAAGGGACAGAGACAAGGACCTGAAGAAAATTACCTGGGACCTAAGATGGCGGACACACGGACCCCGGACTCAGCAATCCAGCAGGCGCTGGATAACATGCTCCAGGTAATGAAGTCCAGTTTTGAAGCCCTGAAGCGGGACAGCTTGGACCCAATCCAGAAAGCGGTGGATCAGCTGAACCAGAGGCTGGACGCCCAGGATGTTAAAGTTAAGGAGCTGGGAGAGGTGGTGGAGGAGCAGGCGGATGCGCAAACGGTTGCAGCGCTAGAAGTTGACGGCCTGAAAGAGCGGCAGAGATGACTGCTGGACAGAGTGGAGGAGCTGGAGAATAGAGTCCGCAGGAACAATCTGAGGATGGTCGGCCTCCCGGAGGGGGCTGAGGGAGCTGATGCTGCAGCGTTTGTAGCAGACCTGCTGAAGCAGCTGATAGGGGCCGAAGCTTTTCCGCGACCGCTGGAGCTGGAGGGGGCACACAGAGTGCAGGCAAGGCAGGGGCGGCCGGGCGGGCCCCCCCCCGCCCGATGGTGATTAGGTTCCACAGGTTCGTGGACAAGGAGCGGGTGCTGCAGTGGGCAAAGAGCGCCAGGAGCAGCACGTAGAACAACAGTGTTCTCCGCATTTATCAGGACCTAAGCCAGGAGGTGGCTCGGCGGCGAGCAGCCTTTAAGAATGTCAAGGAGGTGCTGTTCAAGAAGCACGTGAAGTTTGGTCTGCTGTTCCCAGCTCGGCTATGGGTCACGCACCAGGGTCAACACCACTACTTCTCCGAGCCCGAAGAAGCGATGGATTTTGTGAGGGACCTGGGGCTGGTCCCGAAGGGAGGCCCCAAGGACGCGAGTTAGGGCCCGAGGATTTCTGTGGGAAGGAATGCCGAATGTGCCTGGACTGCTGCTAAACGGTTTGCTGGGCCAAAGGGGCCAAGCGGAACATTTGAGACTCTTTCCTTTGTTCATGGACATTTATGTGCTTTTTCTCTTTTTTCTGTGTTTTTTTTTTCCTGTTTGGGCTGGTTTGTGCTTTTTGTGCAGCTCGCGGAAGACACTGGAGCCAGCTTGCCCCAGTGGGTGGGGAGGAGGACGGGGAAACAATAGGAATGAGACAGGAAGGCGTCGGAGTGTTGAGTCACCGGGCTAGCAGGGAGTCAGATGGGGGGGGGGGAAGTTACAGCCAGTAGATGGCAGGGGTGGGGGTATCGGGGGATGGGGTTAGGGGAGGGGGGGGGGTTGTTCTGTTGATGGGAGAGGGACTTGAAATAGGCACTGGAAAGGAGGTCAAGGGTGGAGGCAGCCAAAGGGCGGGCCGGGAATGGCCCGACGCACGGGCCAGGGGCCGGCCCGAGAAAGGCTATGGCTGACCGGTGGGGTGGGGGGGGGGTGGGATGTGCCCCCCGACCAGGCTGATCACCTGGAATATCAAGGGACTGAATGGGCCGGTTAAGAGGGCGGGTGTTCGCGCACTTGCGGGCCCTGAGGGCGGACGTAATTATGTTGCAGGAGACACATCTGAAAGTGTCGGACCAGACCAGGCTAAGGAAGGGCTGGATTAGCCAGGTCTTCCACTCGGACTTGGAATCGAAGTTCAGAGGGGTGGCAATCATGATCAACAAGCGCGTGCAATTTGAGGCAGAGGGCATATCCGCAGACAGAGGGGGCAGATACCTGATGGTACGGGGCAGACTGGAGGGCAGAAGAGTGGTGCTGGCGAATATATATGCCCTGAACTGGGATGACGTGGACTTCATTAAAAGAGTGCCGGGGAAGATCCCGGACTTGGATTCTCGCAGGCTAATAATGGGAGGGGACTTTAACATGGTCCTTGACCCGACTTTGGATCGGTCGTGTCCCAGAATGGGTAGACTCTCAGCAATGGCAAGGGAGCTGAAAGGGTTTATGAAGCAAATGGGGGCAGTGGACCCCTGGAGAGATAGACAGCCAACAGGAAGGGGCTACTCGTTTTACTCGCACGTCCATAAAGTATATTCCAGGATAGATTTCTTTGTACTAAGCAGGGACTGTATGGGGGAGGTAAAGAACACGGAATACTCAGCAATTACCATTTCAGACCATACCCCGCATTGGGTGGACCTGCAGTTCGGGGGAGCGAGCTATCAACGCCCGCAATGGAGGCTAGATGTAGGACTGCTGTCGGAGGAGGGGATCTGCGAGAGGCTTCGGAAATGTATAAAAAATTACCTGCAGGTGAATGACACGGGGGAGGTCTCAGCGGCGACCTTGTGGGAGGCGCTAAAGGCAGTAGTGCGGGGGGAGCTGATTTCAATTGGGGCCCACAGAGCCAAGGCAGACCGGGCAGAGGTGGATAGATTGGTCAGGGAAATGGGTCGGATAGATGAAGAGCACGCGGAGTCCCCGGGGGAGGTTTTACTCAGGGAGAGGCAGAGACTACAGGCGGAACTGGGGGCACTATCCACAAGCAGGGCCGTGGAACGGCTTAGGAAGGCGAGGGGAGTGGTGTACGAGCATGGGGAAAAGGCTAGCAGACTGTTAGCGCAGCAACTCAGGAGGAGGGAGGCGGCCAGGGAAATAGGTAGAGTGAGGGACGAGGGGGGGCGCAAAGTGGAGGACCCGGCAGAATTGAATAGGGTATTCCGGGACTTCTATCGTAAGCTGTATACTTCGGAGCCGCCGGAAGAACCGGAGGGGATGAAAAGGTTTCTGGACGGGTTAACATTCCCAACAGTTGGTGGGGGGCTAGTGGAAGAGCTGGGGGCCCCGATTAGAGTAGAGGAGGTATTGGGGGGCCTTAAGGCTATGCAGTCGGGGAAGTCCCCGGGGCCAGATGGATACCCAGTAGAGTTTTATAGGAAGTTCTCTGAGCTGGTGGGCCCGGTCTTGGCGAGGGTTTTCAATGAGGCAAGGGACAGAGGGACCCTGCCGCCGACAATGTCACAAGCCACCATATCTCTGATATTGAAGCGGGGTAAAGACCCGGAGGCGTGCGGGTCCTACAGGCCAATCTCCCTGATTAATGTAGACGCCAAGCTCCTGGCAAAGGTACTGGCGGGTAGAATGGAGGACTGTGTACCGGAGGTGACTGGGGAGGATCAAACGGGGTTCGTGAAAGGTAGGCAGCTGGCGGCCAATCTGAGGAGATTGCTCAATGTGATAATGATGCCCCCGGCGGGTAGAGAGGTGGAGGTAGTGGTGGCAATGGACGCCGAGAAGGCCTTTGACCGGGTGGAGTGGGACTATCTATGGGAGGTGCTCGGACGGTTTGGGTTCGGGGAGGGATTGGTGGATTGGATCAAATTATTATATCAGGCCCCGAGGGCCAGCGTCAGGACCAACAGAGAAGTGTTGGAGTACTTTAGGTTGTACCGAGGGACCAGACAGGGCTGCCCGCTCTCCCCGCTGCTGTTTGTGCTGGCCATAGAGCCGCTGGTGATTGCGCTGAGAGCCGCAGAGGGTTGGAAGGGGCTGGTGAGGGGCGGGGTTGAACACAGGGTTTCTCTTTATGCAGACGACCTGCTCCTGTACGTGTCGTCCCAGTGGCCGGGATGGGATCTATACTGGGAATGCTGAGGAAGTTCGGCCAGTTCTCAGGATACAAATTAAATACGGTCAAGAGTGAAATGTTTGTGGTCCAGGCAAGGGGCCAGGAGAACAGATTGAGAGGGCTACCGTTTAGGCTGGTTGAGGAAAATTTCCGGTATTTGGGAATCCAGGTGGCACGAGACTGGGGCAGGCTGCATAAGTTAAATTTGGCCAGGGTAGTGGAGCGAATGAAGGGAGAGTTTCGGAGATGGGATGCATTCCCGCTGTCGCTGGCAGGGAGGGTGCAGACTGTAAAGATGACAATCCTCCCTAGATTTCTGTTTGTTTTTCAGTGCCTCCCGATCTTTATCCCACAGTCCTTCTTCAAAAGAGTTAACGGGCTGATCATGAGCTTTGTCTGGGCGGGAAAATCCCCGCGGGTGAAGAAGGCGATGTTGGAGAGGAACCGCAGCGAGGGAGGGCTGGCTTTGCCGAGTCTGGTCAATTATTACTGGGCGGCCAACATCGCTATGATAAGGAAGTGGATGGTGGGTACGGGGTCTATTTGGGAGCGGGTGGAGGCGGCTTCGTGCAGGGGCTCCAGCTTGGAAGCCCTGGTCACGGCTCCTCTACCACTGCCACCGGCCAAGTACACCACCAGCCCGGTAGTGGTGGCGACCCTGCGGATATGGGGCCAGTGGAGGAGGCATGTGGGGGAGATGGGGGCGTCTGTCTGGGCGCCAATCAGCGACAACCATCGGTTTGCCCCCGGCAGTATGGATGGGGGGTTCCGAGTATGGCGGCGAGCAGGGGCGGGAAGGGTGGGTGATATGTTCCTGGAAGGGGGCTTCGTGAGTTTGAGGAGCTTGGAGGAGAAATTTGGGTTGGTAAGGGGAAATGATTTTAGATACCTACAGTTGCGGGACTTTGTTCGTAGACAGGTTCCATCTTTCCCGCGCCTCCCGCCAATGGGGATCCTCGACAGAATAGTCTCTAGGAGGGAAGAAGGGGAGGGCAGAGTCTCGGGTATATATAAGGTGCTCATGAGGGAGGAAGGGTCCCAGACAGAGGAACTGAAACTTAAATGGGAGGAGGAGCTAGGCGGGGAAATGGAGGATGGGCTGTGGGCAGAGGCCCTGAGTAGGGTAAATTCGACCGCGACATGTGCTAGGCTCGGGCTGATCCAATTTAAGGTTGTTCACCGGGCCCATATGACGGTGGCTCGGATGAGCAAATTTTTCGGGATAGAGGACAAATGCGCTAGGTGCGCGGGAGGACCAGCGAACCATGTTCACATGTTTTGGGCATGCCCTAAGCTGAGGGGGTACTGGGAGGGATTTGCGGGGGTCATGTCCCAGGTGCTAAAAACAAGGGTGGTGATGAGTCCAGGGGTGGCAATTTTTGGGGTTTCGGAAGACCCGGGCGTCCAGGGGGAGAAAGAGGCCGATGTGTTGGCCTTTGCTTCCCTGATAGCCCGGCGACGAATATTATTGGCGTGGAGGGACTCAAAGCACCCGAAGACTGAGTGGTGGCTTGCGGACATGTCGAGTTTCCTGGAGATGGAAAAAATTAAGTTCGCCTTGAGGGGATCTGTGCAGGGGTTCACCCGGAGGTGGCAACCATTTATTGACTTCTTTGCGGGAGAGTGAGCGTCAGCAGGGGGGTGGGCAGGGGGGAAGGGGGGTAGAGTAGAGTAGGAGGGAAAATATGGCGGGTAGTACCGGTGGGAGGGGAGCGGGCTTGTGCAATATGTTACGATGGAAGTATTGAAAGTACGTGGATGTTTGCACATTTTTGCCTTTTTTGCTTTCTTTCTGATGATGTCTGTAACTGTTTATAAAGCCAAAAACTACCTCAATAAAATTGTTTATTAAAAAAAAATAGAAAATGGGGGGGTGGGTTTGAGGGACATGTCTTTAGAGCGGGGGAATTTAACTTATAGCTTTGTTCTACAGAGAGCCAGCATTGATTTGATGGGCCAAATTTACCTCCTTCTGTGCCCGAATGACTATATTGGCTGGATTAAATGTTGAGGGCAGGCTCCTCGCACCGCAGTATAAATTGTGTGCAAACCCACCTCACCCCAGCCAGCTCCCCCCACTTCAATTTTCGGGTGAAATTCTTTAATTAGTATGAGGCAGGACTTCCGTGTGCATCAATGGGAAATTTTCACTTCATAGAGCTGCTGGTCAATTGGAGGCCGACAGCTCTGCACACTGGCACTGCAGCAGGAGTAATGGGCACCGTTGATGCTGCAAGGAGGCCAGGGAGGTGGCATTCAGCAATGGATCCAGGTATTTAGGTACGTCTGGGTTCCTGCTGGAACCATGATGACAGGGCCTGGCGGGGTTAGGGATGGCGAAGGGACATGTTAGACATGGCAGGGAGGGAAGTGGATGTGGTGAGGTAAAACCAATTGGTGCAGTGCCCAGCAAATGGCACTGCATTTCCCCTTTGACTGACCAGCAGCCCACACATTAAACCTGCCAGGTGCACATTAAGCGCCAGTCTGTCCCGCCACCTATTAAATAAGAGCGGCAACAGTATGAGGCCCTTAATTGGGTATTGTGGTGATATGCATCACTGTATATACACAAGGCGTTAATGTAAATACACTACAACTAAGTAACCACTAGAGGGAGCACCAGAGATGTCATGACATACAGACATACAGCCAATGGGTCATTGCAACAGGACACAACCAATGGGTAATCAGGACACCCAGAGGTGGCATTACCACAAGGGGGCACTTCACAACCCATATAAAAAGGACAGGGCACACATGCTCTGCCTCTTTCCACAGACCCACAACTAGAGAGTACATCAGGGTTGATCAGAAGCATCACACCCAGCACGTGGCTTAGAGCAGACTGGTTTAGTTAGACTGAGTTAGTACAGTTAGATTAGCAGGAGAGTCGAACTCATTTCAGAACTGTGTTAATAGTTCAATAAATATATTGAACTCATTACAAAGTCTGGACCTTCCTTTGTCAAAGCATACATCAAGGAAGCAGCTTATGCTACACGAAGAAGCATAACACAACAGGTATTATCTGTCCACTCAAGGGCCTCAATTGGGCCTTGTGATCCACCCGAAAACTCCCCTGACTTCGTAAAATTGTGGCCGGATAGGAGCGGGGGGAGGCTGATGGCACACCATCCCAACTTACAGGTCAACCGCTTGTTATCCCATCTGGATGTGAATGGTAAGATTAATCTCTATCACTCTACGATGAGGGAAAGAGGTGTTTAGAACCAGGAATGGGCGGCACGGTGGCACAGTGGTTAGGACTGCTGCCTCACAGCGCCAAGGATAAGGGTTCGATCCCAGCCCCGGTCACTGTGTAAACTCGACCGTGTGGAGTTTGCACATTCTCCCTGTGGGTCTCACCCCCCACAACTCAAAGATGTGCAGGGTAGGTGGATCAGCCGCGCTGAATTGGAAACATTTTTAAAAAACTATTTAAACCAGGAGGCGGGTATCAAAAAAATCATAACAAGAATTTAATTGATGATACAGAAGTCCGGTCGTAAAAAATAAAGTTTGGTGTTGTAATATTAAATTCAGGATTTGTATTGCCCGAATTCACTGCGTAGATTTGAAGCCTGCTCATAGCAAGGACAAATCTCTTTGTGATAGAATTACCAGCTGAAGATCACAACCTCACTGGGCTGAATTTTAAAGTTTCACCTACATTAATTGCAGTGGGAAGATACAACATGAGGAAAGATAACTTTGGAAAAGGCTGTTCCAGCCTTTCTGATTTCAAAACTGCACTGACATCAGGGGCGGGATTCTCCAGACCCCCAGCCTCGTGTTTAGAGGCAGTGCGCCGTTCGATAGTGGCGGGATTCTCTCTTCCCGCCATTTGTAAATGGGATTTCCCATTGAAGGCACCTCACACCACTGGGAAACCCAGGAATAGAGAATCCCAATGGCCAGAGAATTCTGGCCTAGATTTGGTAGTAGGTTGACTTGTTTGCCCTATCACAGGAGAATATAGGCCCAAAATCCCTGAGGACTGACAAGAACGATATAAATTTCATACTGTCAATAAACAACTTATTTTACTGTCACAGAAAACACGCTTTCAAGTTTTCATTTATGACAGAATTAAATTGTAAATTTTAACTGCAAGCAAAGGTTAAAAGTAAAAAGCTCTTCATTTGAAAAAACGGTGAAAGTTAATGTTAGAACTATGGAAGATGTATGATGAAGAGTTTACAATGAATGTTCACTGCACTGCTGAGTAAAGTGTCCATGGATGTGTTGTTTAATTAAATGTGGAGGAAGAGTCACAGGGCCGCTAATAGGTTTTAATAACAAAAAAATAAATTATTAAACATGAACAAATTGGCTTATGATACAATACTCCTTCATTCCCCATTTGCTTAACAATTACATACAGATTTTGCGATTAACACAGATTACAAATACATCTTAAGCTACAATGGTCTCATTAACACACAAAGTCCCTTTTAAACACACAAGTTGACTGTGGTAAGATACACTCCTGTCTGAACCCAAGTGGATGTTTGTGGATTTCGCCTCATCAGCAGACAAACTTTTGGGTCACTATCTGGTGAGCAACACGCAGCTGCTAATGCACATCAGGTGGAGGCAGCAACATCCAAGGGAGATAGCATTCCCCGTACTGCTGGATCCAGGACACAGCTGGACCCCAGCAAGATGCCAAGCCTCTGAGCAAGGTTCGCCCTGAACTGATGCCGATGATAGGCCACAGCCCTGAAATTCAGGAGGGGGTGTCAACAACATTCCAGAAACTGCAAGGCCAATTGGAGGAGTGCAAAGGCCGTTGGCACAGGAGATGGTGGCCGACAATGTGTAGCACCTAGACCAACACTGCTAGGGTGATGACCGCAGTGGAAAACCTGAAGCATGAATTCCTCACCTTGAGTGGTGTTGTCCAAGGCATGGCTTAGTCTCGGGTGACCACGGGCCTTGACGTCATGTCCCAGTTGCTGAGGGACATGTTCCAGACACAGGTGGACATTGCCGAGGCACTCCAGAGCATGGCCCAGTCTCAGAGGACCATCGCTGAGGCTTCGACACCATCGTCCAGACAATGACAGCCCCAAATGACTCAGGCTTCTGGAGCTCACTCCAGCTGCCACATCATGCCACGGAGTTACCCAGGGCCCTATGGGCACTGTCAGGGAGGAGGAGGCGCTGGAGCCCAACCCAGGGCCCTCCACCAAGGAGACTCAGGCTGTCTCCAGTCCTTCTGAATCCCCCCTCATGACATAGGTGCATCTCAAGGGCAGCGAGGCAGAACAGGATGACACGGCAACAACCGTGACACAGGTAAGTCGACCGAGGCTCCAGGCCCTCCAGAGGATGACCACCAAGGGCACCAAAGAACCCAGGGCATGGAAATTAGCAGGCTGCCTCCACCTCTGATGTGTATCCTGGGATACACGTCGACCTAGCACTAGACCGCAGACGATTAACAAGTGTGGGGAGCATTGAGTGGGCGCTGGTGAGATCACTATCCGTAGCTAGGGGGAGTGGAAAATTGTTCCGTAAAATTTTCACCAGTAAATCATTTCACACACACCTGAAATATGTGAAGCCTCTGTCATTTTAATCTGTCACCCCCTGTTCTCTCTGCTACCCCACCCAACACACCACAGTGGTCCAAGATCAATAGCCCCAATGCAGACTCCATCATGAGGATAGGTGTGAGCGGGGCCGTCAGCAGAAAGACATGAGTCAGACTTAATCACAACCTGAGGAGATCCACAGCTTTCCTCACATTGAGTGGTCATCACCCTCATAACATGAACAGTGACCCACTGACATGCCAACACAGACCATCACCCTGGAATAATGTTACATAGACCATTGGAGGGGGGAGGGGAAACAGGGTGATCAGCGAAGGGGTGGAATGATGGGGAAGGCCGGTGGGGAGGGGGGGGGGGGGGGGGGGGGGGGATAGAGCTGACAGACATACAACCTCATCTTATGTGAATTTGGAGGCGATGAGGGCCTCCCTGATTCTCCTGGCATGTCGGACCCTTGCTGCTGTCTGTCCTCCATCCTTTGGGTCCTCCTCAGGCACGTCCTCCAGCCTCTCATTGTCATCCAGCATGTTGCTCCGCTGCTGTGCCAGGTTGTGGAAGATATGGCAGTACACCACAAAGTGGGAGGCCCTCTGCGGCCTGTGTTGCCAGAGAGGTCCAGGCAGCTGAACTTTATTTTTAGCAGCCAAATGCACCGCTGAATGACAACGCGGGTGGCAGCGTGGGACTCATTGTATCGGGCCTCAGTCTCCGCACTGGCATCTTCAGCCATGGCATCAGCAGGTCTCCCTTATCCCTCTCAAGCTAACACATCATTCTGGCGTGGTCCTCGAAGACACCAGGGTTTTTCCAAGTGCCCCAGGATGTGGCTGCCATGCACTTTCCCAGAATAGCGTGCATACACGTGCATGACTCTAAGGTGGCTGTCACTCAGGATCTTGACATTCAGGGAGTGGAAGCCCTTCCTGTTAATATAGGGAACACCCTGTTGCCTTAGTGCTCACAGGGCAACATGCCTGACATTAATGGCCCCCTGGACCTGAGGCAACCCAGCAATGGTGGCGGATCCTGCAGGTGATTGGGCTTACAAAGCATCCGTCACCTCCCGGATGCACCCGTAGGCTGGCGATTACCAAATGCCACACAGGTTCCCGTTCAAGCCCTGCAGTGACCCAGTGGCATAGAAACTAAAGGCTGCAGTGACCTTCACAGCCACTGGGAGAGAGTCTCCTCCTCCTCCACGGGATGCGATGCCCACGAGTTGCAGTCTTCTGCGGCATATGCTGTGCGTCAACTCATTGAACGACCATGGTCTCCTGAACACCCTGGCGGGTCGTTGGCCTCCCCTTCTGGCCCCTTCCTCAGTCTGATGGGCGGCCAGGTCTTGAAGGTATGTGGCGGCCTTTGCACATGAGGGGCGGGATTCTCCGTGAACCGGCGGGCCGGGCCACTCCGGCGCCGAGGAGTGGCATGAACCACTCCGGCATCGGGCCGCCTCGAAGGAGCGGAATCCTCTGCACCTTCAGGGGTTAGGCCAGTGCTGGAGTGTTTGGCGCCGCTCCAGCCGGCGGCGAAGGGCTTCCGCCGGCCAGCACGAGTTGGAGAATGCGCGGGAGTGCCAGCGTGTGCTGGCGTCATCCCAGCACATGCGCAGGTAGATTCTTCTCTGCACCGGCCAAAGCGGAGGTTGACAGCGCCGGTGCGGACGAAAAGAGTGCTCCCATGGCACAGGCCCGCCCACGGATCGGTGGGCAACGATCGCGGGCCAGGCCACCGTGGGGGCACCCCCTGGGGCCTGGGGCCAGATGCCCCGCGCCTCGCCCCCCGAAGACTCTGCAGGCCGCCCGTGGAGCCAAGTCCCGCCAGGAAGGACCTGCTGTGATTTACGCTGGCGAGATTCGCTGAAAGCGGGCGGCCACTCGGACCATCGCAGGCCGGAGAATCGCCGGGGGGGGGGGCGCTGCCAGCAGCTGCTGAGTGGCTTGCCGCGATTCCCGCCCCCACCAAAACCCTGGCGCCGGACCACTCGGCAGCCGACGGGGGCGGGATTCACGGCGCCGCCCTGGAGATTCTCTGACCCGGCGGGGGGGTTGGAGAATCCCGCCCGAGGTGTCGCCACCAGCCTGCATTGGAATTGGTGCTTTGGTGACGTCTACCTGTCTCAGATGCGACAAGCAGAACAATTGCAACCTCTGCAATATCAATGCCAACATTCATCTTTGTATCTGGAAGGAATTGGAGGAGAGAGAATGACAATCAGTTAAGTCCTCCATCCCGTGACCAACAAATCCCCCAAGCGTCCCCCACCCTTGCCATGATGTCCCACCTTCTCTCAAAGAGTGCGAGCCAGCGAGCCAGTTGTGTTGGCAACCTTCACTCTGCATACTCGCTCCTACCCAGATCAAGAGCTCCAACACCACAGACCTCTGCCAGCAACATTAGGGAGGTTGTGCTCAGCTGTCCATCGCTCATCAAGGTAGTTACCATATGGCCGTCAGAGGGCCCTCAGTGGTGAAGCCCTACTCTTTATTGTTTGATTGTTGCCAGCTACCTCTATGGTCCTGACACTCCTAGATGAGAAGAACGCTATTCAGGCAGCAAAGGTGGCAGGACATCCCAGTCCAGAAATCATCCTCTCAGACAGGCTACCTGTTCCTGAGAGAAGGCACTTGAGAGTTCAAGGACCGTGAAGTGCCATCACAACTAACAAGGCTAATCCCTCCTTTGAGATAGCATTCAGCTGTGAAGCCAAAGGCTGCTCACAAAGGAGGTGAAATTGATTTTCATGAGAAAAGCCGCAGCAGACTCTGACCTCTGTAAGATAGGACAGACAGGCTGCAGCTGTGGTTGGCCTTGTATTGGGTCTCTACAATATTTAAAGATGGCTTGAATGCCTCATATATGTGACCCCCCCCCCCCCCCCTCCCGACTGCACCCTCGGCCCAGGATTGATTCCTGTCTTGGTCTCCTCCACGTGCCTAAACAACCCCAGGCCCCTTAAAGCCCCCACTCCCCGGTTCTGGGGCAGCAGTTATGGTTCCCTTAAGCTTCCCATGTCAGTAAATGGAGAGGGATACTCACCTCCTTGCTCCCCCTCCGTATCCTTTCTGCCAGGTCCCCATTTTTGTAGAGGAGTACTAAACAACGCCCGCATGACTTCTTGATCGTTAGGTGGGTGACTACCAAGAGGCCGCTGAATTCAACCGTAATCTCGGTAATGAGATTGAAATGGATGCATATTAAGTTTAATCAGGTTCTCGCCATTTCTGGGCGAGATCCTGATGATGCCATTGGGAGTGGGCTGGGTGAACGGTAATCTGTTTGCATCCCAGCGCAAATCCTATTTTTGGCCTCTCCCGCCATTCACTCAGCGTAACGGGATCAGCACCAGGTGCAATGGGGGTCAGAAAACCGAGCCCACTTATTTCCAATGTTTACCATTACTAATATAAATCCCTTAAAACTATCTTTGCTTTTCTAACGATTCATACAATGTTCACAGAGGCAATGATAAATCTTTGGCTTCAGTTGTTTATGTAAGGTAGTAGCAATGTACGTGTGTGGTCTGTTATTAGTTGTACATCTCTCCCCTCAGCCCCCCCCCCCCCCCCCCCCCCCCCCCCCACCCGGCCCCCCGGTGAACCCAACTTAAACTCTTAGTTCTTATTTACAAATCTTTCCATAGCCTCGGGCTATGTTAACCTTGTAATTCTCTGACTCCAACCTCCTGAACATCTTCCCCACCACCCCCTTTCAACTACATTTTTAGTGGCAAGGCCTTCAGTCAACCAAGACATTTGGAACTAATTCTCCAAAACCTCTGTGTCACGACCTCCTCTGTCACTTTTAAAAGCCTTCCCAAAATGTTGCTCTTCATCTAAAATCTTGGTCGTCTCACCCAGCACTCGCATAAAGGTTTTCTAAAGTCTGCACCTTTTCTCCCTTTTAAAACATGTTAAACCAGATTTTCTACCTTCAGGACGTAGATTATACATGCGACTGTGAGAAGTGAACTTTTATACTTGTTCATGTGTTTGAAAAATAATTTTTAAAAATTCTGTTAGAATTTACTATTGTTCTAAACATTATAATATTACAATTGCTGACAGAATCATCTATAATCTGTTGGATTCCCCCTCCCCACTGTTACTGTTCATAATCAATTGCCGTAAATCGTTAGTTTAATTTTACCGTCATATTTATTTATTTCTTTCCTCGTCTGTTGCTCACCATTGCTATCTAAGTGAAGGACATTGAGCTTCAGTCTAAGATTGTGTTTCCTAGGGCAAAGCATTCTTCTATACCAGGATCATGCACATATGAAGGCTAAAAGAGAAATACAGACAGTCGAAATATAAAATGTACATTAATAATGATAGATAAGAGCCAACGGAAGTATAATCAGGAAACATACTCAGGGTTAGCAACGTCACTTAATTTCATAGTTCAAAGCCAATTGTTTGAGGGAAAGGTAATTATCACCGATCCAAGCAATGACTAAATTATTTCCACAAGTAATACTACTCTCAAATATATTTACAAAGACCTATGTCATTAATTTTTTTTTTAAATGTTTTTTATTGAGCTTTCATATTTTATATCCAACAAATTACAAATTATTAGAGAGAAAAAAAAACACGCAAAAATTAACATGTATATTTACAGGTAAGCATCTTCATAATAACAACTGTGGCCGCCCCCTTTAGCCGGCATACATATTTTACATTCCCCAATATGGCCGAGGCACATGTTTATAGGCATTTATTTACAGTTTGGTTTTGGGCCTTAGCTAGCCATCAAACCCCCATAACGAACCCGTAGCCCTCCCCCCCCCCTCCCCCCCCGCCGACTACCTTCCCCCGATTCCCGTCCATTTTCCCCTGATTCTTGGCCACCCGACTATTCTTCCTCTTGTACGTTGGCCACAAAAAGGTCCCGGAACAATTGCATGAATGGCTCCCACGTTCTGTGGAAGCTGTTGTCTGACCCTCGGATGGCAAATTTGATTTTCTCCATTTGGAGAGATTCCGAGAGGTCGGACAGCCAGTCTGCAGCTCTGGGCGGTGCTGCTGACCGCCAGCCAAACAGGATTCTACGGCGGGCGATCAGGGAGGCAAAGGCAAGGGCGTCCGCCCTCCTCCCCAGGAATAGATCTGGCTGGTCTGAAACCCCGAAGACCGCCACTATCGGGCATGGCTCCACCCTCACCCCCACCACTTTGGACATAGCCTCGAAGAAGGCTGTCCAGTACTCCACAAGTCTGGGTCAAGACCAGAACATGTGGGCGTGGTTGGCCGGGCCTCTTTGGCACCGTTCACATCTGTCCTCCACCTCCGGGAACCTATGTCATTAATAATGGTGACAAAATAAATGAGAATACTGCAGACCCCATCAACATTTAATATATCCTCAGGTTCCCACTTCCAAATGTTTATCATTTGTTTTGTAATTATGACAGGATGAAGCCCATGATTGGAACTCTTCCTGCCTGGAGTACATGTGAGCCAAACATCCATAAAGATCTTACATTCAAATCTTGGCCTATGTTGAATTAGCTGTGACCTCAAACTGCATGGCAATGGGGATGATACCATTGCCCTGGGTGTTCCTGAGTCAGGTTGGGGACAACATTAGGCAAGATTCCTGATCCAATAACTCCTTTTTTGCCTACGTGGGCATCAGGTTAAGGGCTCAGTTACATTGCAGTGCACAGTGAAACAGTGTGCTGGCAACAGCTTCTAAATTAAACATGAAGAATAATCTTTTGGAAAGGACACCGGAGGAGTGGTTAAGATCTGTAAAACTGTATCCTAATGAGAGTTAGGAGCAATGAGGCAAAAGGGAAAATTAAATGCGCACATTCGGCATCATAACATGTATGTGTAGCTGCATTGAAGGCAGTAATACAGTTTCCAGGTTCAGGGGCTGGATTCTCCATTTTTGGGACTATGTCCCCACGCCATTATGAAAGGTATGGTCTTTTACACCAAGATGACTGGCGTCAAAAGGCCACAGATTCACCGTCTTGCAGGGGGCTAGCAGGCAGCTGTCGTAGAGCTCGCAGCTCCAGCTACCTCTACGGTGTCCCGCATTTCCGGGTCAGAGGTCACGGCGGCAGCCTCCAGCAGCCGCGCCGTGCTCCGTGGCAGACTCAGCCCGCGGACCTGGACTGCCGAAATAGTTTGATTCACACCATCAGGGATTCGGCCTGTTGGGCCGCTTTTCGGGGGGGGGGGGGGGGGGGGGGGGGGGCGGAGATTAGCGGAACCGGCGCCGGTCCCGATTTTATGCGTGAAACCGGATTCTCTGCCTCGTCGCAATTTCAGCGTCGGGGAGCGCGGAATCCAGGCCCTGATTTATGATGACATCTAATATTGTAAACTGAAATTCTTCTGATTGCTTTCATCTTGAATTATGGAAGTCCCATCATTTTCTACATCACAGTTATAAACATGAATTTCATCCTATTATTTCAAAGCACTTCCAAAACTTGGCTTGGTCCTATTCTGTCCCAATGACAGAAAATGTCAATGGAACAAATAAAAACAGTTATTATGCAAATGATTAAAAACTATTGTTTGATTACCTTGTGGTAACGACCATTCAGTAATTAAATTGTAGTTCAAGCATAAAATGAAAAATGTATAATAGCATTACCAAACAAAGTCACCAGTACAGTTAAGTCATTAAATACCAACATACCTTTGTAGTAATTGACTTTATTTTGCCAAACAATGATTTTTTGCTCATAAAAATCAGATCATCTTCCAGGTCTTCACCTTCCATTATTGCACAGCTGTCCACTGCTGGCAGTTCACTATCCTGAGAATTAGCATTAATCACCAGTTTGGAGTATTTGTACTCCAACCTAAACAAATTTAAAGTACAAGTGTGAAATGTATGTAAAAATCATACTTAACCGCGAGTCATTTCGGAAATTAGGGGCGAAATTTACCGGCTGTTCAAGGCGGCGGGATATTCCAGTCCCACTGATGGTGCACCCCCGCCTTGGGTTCCCCGTCAACCAGGGGTGCATTCAATTGGAAATCCCATTGACAATGGCTGGACCAGAAAATCCCGCTGGCGCGCCGCCTCAGCCGCCGGAAAACACGGGCGGGTTGCACTGAAAATCCGGCCTCAGACATTTCTCACTACAGTGCCTTCAAAGAATATTTGAAGGCAAATATTTTATACAAGTGAGGAAATTATGAATAACATGCAACCATTCTGGAATCTTACATGGAATTTTTAGATTGAATAATCTTTATTTATTGAAATCTAGGCAATGTGAAAGCTGCTGATTACAGGCATTACATGCACAAGAGAGCCCAACTGTTCAAATAATTTAATATTTGGTGCCTGATACTTCTGGTGGTTGCTTTATTCAATAGTCTACACCACACCAAAGAATATTTACACAATTGGCTGTATTCAACACTGTTTTGTGCCACTACAGTAGTAGATTATCTGCAGCACTTTCTTATGTCATTTTAGTCAAATCAGGCCAATTTTCAGATTAAGATCAAATGTAATGTTATTAATGTGCTTTGTAAGATTTGGGTCGATTGCACCATTTAGATGTCTATGAATAAATAAATCATTCATGCAGCAATTCCCAAAATAGAAGCCCAAACGTTTACAGCATAGAAGGAAGATACTTTTCCTATTAGATTTGCACTGACTCTTTGATACAACCCTCCAAAACTAATTCTACCACCCTGCACTTTACTGATGAAGCCACTCACTATGACAAAGTATTCTATGCTCGATCAATTTATGCCTAAAGAGATTTCTCATAACCTCTGATCCAACCCAGTGATAATTTAAAGTTTATGTCCTTTCATTACTGGCCCACAGGTCAGAGGAATGTTCTTTTTCCTGTTCAGTATATCAAAATGTTTTTAAATTTTAAAAGCTTCAATTTTATAACTGTTTAATCTTCTTTGCACTGGGAGAATTGTTCCCAGTATCTCAAGGCCTCTTTTCACTGTAGTCTCCATTTCTCATTATCCTGGTGAATTTACACTGTACGCATCAGTTTTAAACAACACAAACCCAAAACAACACAAAGTACAATAATAGTGACCTAATGATTACCTGGTACACGTTTATCATTACATTATTTCTCTTGTACTCTGTGCCCCTATTTGTAAGACACAATTGGGTTTCTTATCTTAACTTGCCTGCATTCACATTTTCAAATAATTATGTATTTTTCACCACCAGTTCCATCTATTCCTCCACATCTTTCAGCATTTTTGAATGTAAAGCCCATTCCTCGTGTTTCTGTACAAGCTCCACCCTTCCAATTCCTTCAGTATGGCCAATACAGAGATTTCAAATTTGAAGATACCCCAATGAATTCTCCTATCCTGCTTGATAACTTTTAAGCCAAGTCAATTTGGACCACCTCTTTTCTTGTCTCATTGAACTTTGCCCTTTTTCCAGTCTAGCACCTTCATCATAGACTTTTTAATTAGCCTCCTCTATTGACCCAGCCATGTTTTGACCACAACTTCTCAATTGTCCATCTCATTTCTTATTAATTGTTTATCCACATCATTTCCCTGGAGAGTAATGTTTATTGACTCACTTCTGATTTTTCTTATAAAAGTAGCATGTTGTGACAATTAATAAGCAGGCTGTGATTGTCCCTGTGATTATTCCAATCTTCAAGAAGAAGTCTATTGTCTTGCATGTTGTCACTGTTTGGTCTGGCAGTGCAACACCTTCTTTACAAAGTTTCGGCTCTGACCACACATACGTTGTTTTCTGCAAGCAAAAATGGCAAGCAGCAGGTATTAATCATGTTTATGTTATCATTTCAATCTCAAGAATTTACCAATTTATACTTTTATTAAATAGATTGCTGTAATGATTCTCACTTTAGGACAGCATTCTCTATGCATCTGCATAGCATTATCTATATTATGGGGGCGATTCTCCAAAATGGAGCTCAAGTGTTCGTGCCATCGTGAATGCCGTCGCGTTTCACGATGGCGCGAAACGGGCATGGGGACAACCGATTCTGGCCCTCACAGGGTGCTAAATGGGCGCCGCGCCAACCCATGCATGTGCGGGGGACTTCTTCAGTGCGCCGGCCCGGACTCAACATGGCGTCGGTGTTCAGGGGCCGGCCGTGCAAGAAAGTAGGCCCCGGGGGGGGGGGGGGGGGGGGGGCGTCCCCATCGGAGGCCCACCCGCCCCAGGGAAGGATCACTGTTCCCCGCCCCACAGGCCCCCCCCCCGACCCTTCGTGCAGAGTTCCCGCCGGTGAACGGCGCCGGCAGGACTCTGTCGTATCCGCGCGGCCGCTCAGCCCATCCAGGCTGGAGAATCGGTGACCCCGCCGATTCCGGCGGCCACGTCAAACGCGCCGGCGCAAATGGCGCCGATTCTCCGCACCTCGGAGAATCGCTTGCTGGTGTCTGGGCGCAGTTGTGGCAATTCCCCGTCCAGGTGTGGGGCCCGGAGAATCCCTACATGTCAATGAGCATCTTTCTAGGTGATAGTGGTAACTGAGCCCTTAATTGGATGGAAATATTTGTGTGCCAGCTTGTGACTGCCTGATTTCGAAGATCGCTACTCACCACCTCGGATCCCCACAGCAGCCATTCCGCTAGCTTCGTGTTTTTAATAGGTGTGCTAAACGGCACCCACGTGATCACTCACTGGGAAGGTGGTGAGACCACTGGTGGCCTTTCGATAGTTCAGTAATGAAGCGCACATATTCCCATTAATGGTATAGAGATCGGGCCTAAATGGTGATGATTGGTTTCTCACCATGCCGCGGTGGGATCCGGACCTCGCCAACAGGAGCGGGCTGGTTAGATCGGAAACCAATTAGTGCCCAGCATGGTTCCGGATTTCGGCCTCTCCTGCTATCTAACCGGCCCGCTTGTTTTTGGGCCTGGCACTACGGGGCCAATAGATTGTGCCCTCTATTTTAAACTCTGCCTTTAGTTCTAATTTTCCTCAAGGGAAATATCCTTTCAATATTTACCCCGTCAAGCCCCTCAGACTCGTATATGCTTCAATAAGATCACTTCTCATTCTTCTGAACTCGAACCAGAAAAGACAGATGTGAAATCTCACGGATTATATCATACAGGTCACAGATGACTTTGCCTGTTCCACTTCATTGAGGAAAATCCCACCCAAGAAAGCAGGCAGAATAACATAAGAGCCCTGTATTCTTACTCGTTTTCCTAAAGTACAAAACATTAGTTATGGATATGATCCCCAATATCACTCTTTCCATGAACACAAAGGTGCTCCTCTCCATGAATGTGCATGTAGCTTGTGACCGTTTGCACAGAATCACCCATATTATTGCCCAATCCCCTGGCTAAATGAAGCACAACCACCACTGCATCAGGCACCAAGAGTACCTCAACATTTTTCCACAGTAACATTATTGTGTCCAATTCTAAATTAATTTTGACAGCATGTTGAGTATTAAGTCAGCCAACTGTGATGTAACTTGTGTTCAGTGTGTTTCGTCCAAGTGGTTTCATTCAGAGGCCGTGCTTGGTGCATCTTTTATACTTCACAACCATTTGCTTCTTCCGAATATTTTCCCAGTGGAATGGGTAAGTGAGGGTGATGGCCACTGAGTGTCAGTGTCTGCCTCTGGCTCTTTATTTCATCAGACAAGAGGACACTTCAATCAAAAGTTATAACTGTATCTACAAAACGTACCACATGCAGAAAGATGCTGGTATTAATGGTTTCATCATTAAACCCCGAGGAGTTGGTTGCTGAGTAAGAATACGGCTGCCACGTAAAAGTAATGTATTTCTAGAAAACTAAAATTTGATAGAATAGATAGTTTCTATCACTGGCTAAAAATAAGGGGTCACTCATTTAAGCAGAGGTGAGGAGAACTTTCTTCACTCAAAGGGTTGAGTCTTTGGAACTCTCTTCCTCAAAAGGCGGTGGGAGCAGACTTGAATATTTTTAAGGTAGGGCTAGATAGATTCTTGATCAACAAGGGGATGAAAGGTTATTGGGGGTAGGTAGGAACGCGAGGTTGAGGCTACAATCTGATCAGCCATGGTCTTATTGAATGCCAGAGCAGGTTCGACGGGGCTAATCCGTATGTTCAAATGAATGGTATTCAATAGTGTATTTAACATAATATATTCTTGAAGTGTTTTGTAAAGACATAAAAATAAATGGACGCCAAAAGAATGAGATGACCGAAAACTTGATCAAACATGAAGTGGAATGGAAGAAGGAACAGAGCAAGGGAATTGTGATACATGGGAGCAAAGCAGCTCAGACTATGACCATTAGGAATGCACAGAAAGCAGGGCAGCATGCGGCACAGTGGATAGCACTGGGACTGTGGCGCTGAGGACCCGGGTTCGAATCCCGGCCCTGGGTCACTATCCGTGTGGAGTTTGCACATTCTCCCCATGCCTGCGTGGGTTTCACCTCCACAACCCAAAGATGTGCCGGTTAGGTGGATTGGCCATGCTAAATTGCTCCTTAATTTGAAAAAAATAATAATTGGGTATTCTAAATTTATAAAAACAAAAGGAATGCGCAGAAAGCGAAATTTTGATGAATGGAGAGTTCAGTTGGTGGGCGACAGGCACTGGTGAGGCTGTGAAAGGATTTAAACCCGAAGGTGAGAACTTCAAATTTTTGTTATTGGTTGACTTCAAGTGAACGTAGATCCTAAAAATCAGATATGATGGTTGAACAGGATTTAATGGGCGTAATTTTCACTTTTTGTTTTGCATACTCTGGCAACAGGCTGGAAAATCGCTGTGGAAATTGCCGACCCCAACAGCGTCTTCTCCGCTGTATTGCGGGGAGCATGGATCCAAGTGGTGTGTAATATCCTGCACAGGACCTACTGGGTGGGAATGATCGTCTCCCCCATGGTCCTTGTGGAGTATGAGCTTCCCCGCTAGGGGCGGCGATCTCTATTAACTAATGTATAAAAGGTCAACCAGTAAGGCATCGACCCCAGAAAGAGTAGCCCAGTAGGGGTCTACCGGGCATTCTAAATGCCATTTGTAAAAAATAAAGTTCTTGAATTCACTCGCTGTGGACTCTCCGTCATTACTAAAGGGCATGTCCCACAATGTCACGCTGGCAGGGTGGACTGTTATTGATGGAACACCCATCCCCCGCCCACAGAAAACCCCCATGAACTGTCCCCTGGCACTGCATGGAGGCAGTGTCTGGGCACGATCCTCTCCTCCCTCAGCCAAGCACTCATCCCAGCTCCTCTGGCGGGTTCTGTTCGCCAGGTACACCTGGGGAGACCTGTTGTGATTCACATCGGCGCACCCTCAAGCCGATGTGAATGGACAATCTCACTGCCTGATAATTACATTTATATGTATTCTAATAGGAATCCCAACATTCAATGTTGAAGAAACTGAGGTTGCAAACAGTCAGAGTCAACTGGAGGTTAGGGTCAGGGAGAGTAGAATTATTGGCAAACAAATGATTCCCAACTCCTGAACTGGCACAGTTGACACAATCAATGCATTGGCAAGCAGCTGGAGATGGGGAACCAGAGAGAAAATGCTGGAAAATCTCAGCAAGTCTGGCAGCATCTGTAGGGAGAGAAAAGAGCAAACGTTTTGAGTCCAGATGACCCTTTGACAAAGCTCTAAGACAGAGAAAGTGGGAAATATTTATATGTGGAGTGAGATTGAAGATGAGTCATAGCCACAGAAACCCAGGGAAAGGGGGTGCTAATAACCACAGAAACCACAGGGAAAGAGTGTTAATGGCAGTCCCCAGAGAGAACAAAGGTGTGAGAGGCCAAACAGCAGAGAACCTAATATCAGAGGGTAAACTGTGACAGATGTAGATGTAAACCTATTTGTTTTCATCCCATTTCATTTTAACTGTCTTTTACCATTTCTTTCTTTCTTGTCTTTCTTTATATATATTTTACAGATGTAGATGTGGGGGGGGGGAGGGGAAGCAAAGGGGGGAAAAGGGTAAGGAAAGGTGGATAAGATGGGGGGAGGGGTAAAATATATATAAAGAAAGACAAGAAAGAAAGAAATGGTAAAAGACAGTTAAAATGAAATGGGATGAAAACAAATAGGTTGATGTGAGGTAGAGCTAATCATCTGAAGTTTTTGGATTCGATGTTGAGACCGAAAGGCTGTAGCGTGCCTGACTGGAAGATGAGCATGGCCGGATGATTGCGCCCTTAGTCTCCCAAACGGAGAATCCTGCCCCACGTCACTCATTATTACAGTGAAGGTGGAACTGCTCTGCATTTGACTATCTCCTAACAAAGAGCCAGTGTAGCTAGTTTCAAATAGGCACAAGGGTGGACATATACTACCTGCTGCAAGATTTGAATGCTCTCTACCTTTGAAAACCCTAAGTGCCCCTCCCATGATCATGGGCACAGCAATAATATGGCACTAACAAACACCCAGGTACAAAATCTCCTGGCAACACCAATTGAAAATCCAGGGAACACCGAACATACAGTGCAGAAGGAGGCCATTCAGCCCATCGAGTCTGCACCGACCCACATTAAGCCCTCATTTCCACCCTATCCCCGTAACCCAATAACCCCTCCTAACCTTTTTTGGACACTAAGGGCAATTTAGCATGGCCAATCCACCTAAGCTGCATGTCTTTGGACTGTGGGAGGAAACCTGAGCACCCGGAGGAAACCCACGCAGACACGGGGAGAACGTGCAGGGTCCTCACAGACAGTGGCCCAGAGGGGAATCGAACATGGGACCCAGGCGCTGTGAAGCCACAGTACTATCCACTTGTGCTACCCTGCTGCCTACAAATCATTCGAAAATGAAAAAGCACAAATCATTCGAAAATGTTGCCACAATTTTTAGCAAACGTTCTTCAAATGTATTTTCATAAACAGCACCAATCTTGGTGCTAATTTTATATGACAGGTGGGAGATGGATGGCTGAATGCTCAAAATTGAGGCAGCCTAAATATAATGAACTGCAAATGGATGGATTCTTCCTGAACTAAACCTAAAACAGAACATTTCATGGGAGCTATATATGAGTACAGATTGTAAAATGGATCTCATGATGCCTATTAACTGGACATCACCAATCAGAAAGTCTACCGTGCTTTGTGGCAACATGATGGTATAGTAGGTAGCACTGCTGCCTCACTGTGACAGCGTTTGATTCCAGTCTTAGGTGACTATCTGTGTGGAGTTTATACATTCTCCCTGTGTCTGTGTGGGTTTCTTCCAGCTGCTCCGGTTTCCTCCCACAGTCCAACGTTTGAAAAAAGAAATTGCCCCTTAGTGTCCGGGATGTGCAAGTTAGGTAGGATTGTGGGGATAGGATGGGGAATGTGCTTGGGTAGGGTGCTCTTTCAGAGGGTCGGTGCAGACTTGATGGGCCCAATGGCCTCCTTCTGCACTATATGCATTCTATGTTTCTGTGAGAATTTAATGTTTACTGGTTAGCAATTGACATTTCATCTCATCCACAATGACGGTACGATTCCACTTTGTTACCTGAATTCCATTAATACACGCTCCCACTATCGTGTGGTAATCACTCTTTGAACAAAGAGGACAGGCCTCTGCTGTTTCCCACAGGAAGTGAAAGGTACACCCGTCACATGTTCCTTCCTGGCATTTCCTGTCAACATGATAAAATTGTTTGAGTAAACATTAAGAAAAATATTTGATACAAGGTGAACTGTGATAATTTTCAACCACAAGAAAGCTAGCTTATTTGGCAACACCAGAGCTTTTTAAAATTAATTTATGGGATGTGGGCGTTGCTGGCTAGGCCAGCATATATTGCCATCCCTAATTGCCATGAGAAGGTGGTGGTAAACTGCCTTCTTAAATTGCTGCAGTTTCTGTGGTGTAGGTGCTGTTAGTGGCAAGTTCCAGGATTTTGACCTAGTGACAGAGAAGGAACACCAAGATAATTTCAAATCAGGGTGGCAAGTGAGTTGGAGGGGAACTTCGAGGTGGAGGTGTTCCCATGTGTTTTCTGCTCTGGTCCTTCTAGATGGCAGTGGTCGTGTGTTTGGAAGGTGCTGCCTAAGGAGCTTTGGAGTTCCTGCAACGCATCTTGTAGATGGCTGCCATTGTTAGTTGGAGGGAGTGAATGTTTGTGGAAGTGGGAGCAATCAAGTGGGCTGCTTTGTCCTGGAATGTGTCGAGCTTCTTGAGTGTTGTTGGGCCTGCACTCATCCAGGCAAGTGGGGAATATTCCATTCACACTCCTGACTTGTGCCTTGTTGATGGTGGACCGGTTTTGGGAAGTCAGGAGGTAAGTTATTCACCATATGCTTCCTAGCCTTTGATCTGCTCTTGTAGCCACAAGATTTATATGGCTAGTCCATTTCAGTTTCTGGTCAATGGTTATTTATAGTGGGGGATTCTGCGATTATAATGCCATTGAATGACAAGGGAAAATGGTTAGATTCTCTCTTGTTGGAGATGGCCATTACCTGTAATTTGTGGACGAAACCCACGCAAACACGGGGAGAATGTGCAAACTCCACATAGACAGTGACCCAGAGCCGGGATGGAACCTGGGACCTCGGCGCCATGAGGCAGCAGGGCTAACCCACTGCGCCACCGTGCTGCCCCACTTCTGACCTTACAATGGAAAGAAGATCATTGATGAAGCACCTGAAGATGGTTTGGCTGACAACACTTTGTTACCTATGTATTAATTGGGAGTATAATTACATTCGGGAGGTGGACATTAAATGGGGATTCACCTGTTCTTATAAATATAGATGCAGGCTAAAGTTGTGTCTGCTGGATTGGAAGTACACAATGTGGGGCCTCACGTGGGGCCTCACGGTAGCATGGTGGTTAGCATCAATGCTTCACAGCTCCAGGGTCCCAGGTTCGATTCCCGGCTGGGTCACTGTCTGTGTGGAGTCTGCACGTCCTCCCCGTGTGTGCGTGGGTTTCCTCCGGGTGCTCCGGTTTCCTCCCACAGTCCAAAGATGTGCGGGTTAGGTGGATTGGCCATGCTAAATTGCCCGTAGTGTAAGGTTAATGGGGGGATTGTTGGGTTACGGGTATACGGGTTACGTGGGTTTAAGTAGGGTGATCATTGCTCGGCACAACATCGAGGGCCGAAGAGCCTGTTCTGTGCTGTACTGTTCTATAAAAAAAAAAATGTGCATCTATTGAAAAAAAGAGCTTGTAATTCTATGAAAGACTTGACTCCAATTCTATCCTTCACCTGGGTTGGCTCCGGAGTTGTATCACACAATCATTTGGAATAATTGGAGTAGATTTTTCACCCTGACATGCGAGTATAAACTGGATTTGCAAATAGTCATCCAATGTACCACCTGTCTCTCAGATTGGCCTATTTTCACATAATGTGGAGATGCTGGCGTTGGACTGGGGTGAGCACAGTAAGAATTAAGACTTCTTCCTATTTTCACTTAGATATGACTCCTAAAACAAATCAATAAAGCTCAATTTATTTAAGCAAATCAGTATTTTTTCCTCTGTCTTTTTGTTCTTTGAAGTTGACGCATTTGAGAACCTAGATGTCTCCCATTTAGCAATCCTGGGTCAATTGTAACAGGACTGTTTAAAAGTCTTGTTCTGTTCTGAAGTTACCACTAGAGGTCACTTTAACTGAAGCCTCTCACTGTCTCAAGCTGCCAAACTGTTTGTTTTATTGTTGTGCTCATAGGTTATACATAGTAAATAGAAGCAGGTGGAGGCCATTCAGCCCTTTGAATCTGCTCCACCATTCATTATGATTATGGCTGATCATCAAGTCCAATACCTGATCCTGCCTACCCATAATAGCTCTGTGGTTAGCACTGTTGCTTCACCGTGCCGGGAACCCGGTTCAATTCCCGGATTGGGTCACTGTCTGTGCAGAGGCTGCACGTTCACCCCATATCTGACATTCTGAATTCTCCCTCAGTGTACGCGAACAGGCAGCAGAGTGTGGTGACTCGGGGATCATCATAGTAACGTCATTGCAGTGTTAATGTAAGCCTACTTGTGACGCTAATAAAGGTTATTATTTAGCCACAAGAGTTAAATCCAAAACCTTCTTGAAATTACACGTTTTTGCCTCAACTACTTGCTGTGGTTGTGAATTTCACAGAGTCGCCATTCTCTGGGTGAAGAAATTTAATCTTGCCTCAGTCCTAAAAAGGTTTATCCCTTATCCTCAAACTATGACCTCTAGTTGTGGACTCCCCTACCATCAGGAACATTGTTGTGAGTCCACCCTGTCTAATCCTGTTTGAATTTACAATGTCTATGACATACTGCAGGACATTTTACATATCTATGAATTGAAACAGAAGCATATCACTCTACAGAAAAGGGGAAAGGTAGTACTGGCTGAGGCCTTGACAGTAGCTGTATCTTATTATTTTCAGTGCATTAATTATACAAATGTGACACCCATGAACACGATCTTCAAAATAAATTAAGTAGATATTTCAAATTCCCTATTCCCTGTTCAATGTTTTGTTCCTGTTGCCAGTCAAGAAAGTGACAATGGTGAAGTAACAGCCCCCCGCCCCCCCCCCCCCCCCCCCCCCCCCAATCCCCAAAGACATAACATCTCATCTGACTGAGCATTCACACAAATTCATCATTAATACTGTTGGCTGACAGATCATCATCCACCACCTGAGTACGAACCCTGTTTCATTGTGATTTGAAGCAAGCGCTTTAGTTGCTATGATACAAAGCAGTAAATGGTATACTGTTTTTACATATGAATGGTTCCTCATGAATAAAATTCCCTTTTCACACATCAGTACCTGGACAGCCGAGAACTGCTGCCTTATTGCTGTTGTTTTACATTCAATTTGATCGGGAGGTACATTTTTATAAATGTGTACTGTACTGTAATAAACTGTTTGGTTTTGGGGTTGCAACGACCTTAAAAACGTCATTTTAAGAATCAGAGATATTACCTTGGCACTGAAATGACTCCTGAGCTGACGTGTGCAGTACTGCATCTCAATCTTACTGTGGATGCTCTCCCATTTTTACACGTCTGTGTTGATTCAGTAGACCTGCATAATATAGCCAAAAGTCTCATCAGATTAAGTCTGTTCTGCAACATGTTAATGATGAGCTTAAATTGAGCAGTCATTTGAAAATGTAAAGGGAACCAGTGGCAGCACTGAGGTAATAGTTAGAATAGAAGTTGGCAGAGAGCTTATAGAATGCATTAAGTGCTGCAACATTGGATTGGATGGATTGGATTTGTTTATTGTCACGTGTACCGAGGTACAGTGAAAAATATTTTTCTGCAAGCAGCTCAACAGATCATTCAGTACATTGGAAGAAAGGGAATTGAACAGAATTCAAGAAAGTACATGAGAATACATAATAGGGCTACACAATATATACAATGTAACTACATATTCAGATGTGTACACAGCCACAGTGGAAAGAATTGATATAGATGGGAAATGAACAGAAAACCAAGGGTGATCAGTGTATAAAGTGTTCTGTTCCAAAACCTAAAGACAATAGCAGACAGAGTTGTAGTAGAATTACTAACACTGTGGAGAACAAAACAGCATTGCTTGGTGCGCTGGTAATTAAAGGGCACAAATTTAAGATCAAAAGCAGAAGAATGTGAGGAGGAAATAAGATAAATGTGTGTATGTATTATGCGTGTGGTATGTATATGTACTGTATTTGTGCATGTAGATAACGTACAGATATAAACAGAGCAATTTTATATAGAATTATATAGAATGTACAGCGCAGAAGGAGGCTGTTTAACCCAAAGGGTCCATGTTGATGTTTTCTCTCCCCCCTATTCATCTGACCTTAAAACCTTCTTTTCTCCCTCATGTACTTATCCAGCATTTTAAAAAAAAATTCAAGGGGTGTGGGCTTTGCTGGTTAGGACAGCATTCATTGCCTATTCCTAATTGCCCTTGAAGGTGATGGTGGGGGGCAGCACGTTGGCGCAGTGCTGCCTTACGGCGCCGAGGACCCAGGTTCAATCTCAGCCCTGGGTCACTGTCCATGTGAAGTTTACTCATTCTCCCCATGTTTGTGTGGGTGTCACCCCCACAACCCAAAAGATGTGCAGGGTCAGTGAATTGACTACACTAAATTGCCCCTTATTTGGAAAACAATAATTGGGTACTCTAAATTATTGTTTAAAAAGGTGTTTGTGAACTGCTGCCTTGAACCGCTGCAGTCCAGGTGCTGTCCACACACACACAAGTAAATGCAACATACCCGCTGACACGTGGGAATCGCTTGCCTTAGAACAGACAAGCTGGAGAAAAAGAATCCACAAAGGTGCCAATCACTTTGGGCGTCGTAGGCCGGAGCACGCAGAGACCAAGTGAAAACAGAGGAAGGTGAGCTCAGAATCCCGAGCGTCCCACCCACCTCATCAAACACCACCGGCCAAACATGCGGCAGAGTCTGCAGATCCAGAATCGGATTATTCAGCTAACGGAGAACTCACTTTCCCAGAGTGGAAGCAAGTCATTCTTGATGCTGAGGGGGTGTCCAAGAAGAAGGAGAAGAAGATTGAATATCAAAGGGTGAATTCTCTCTTGTTGGGCTTGGTTATTGCCTGGCACTTGCCTGGTATGAATTACCACTTGTCAACACAAGCCTGGATATTGTCCAGATCTTGTATTTGGACATGGATTGCTTCAGTATCTCAGTAACCTTGAATGCTGCTGAACATGGCGTAATCATCAGTGAACATCCTCACTTCTGACCTAATGATGGAAGGAAGATCATTGGTGAAGCAGCTGGGCATAGTCGGGCCCAGGACATTGATTTTCCTGGCTCCACATTAAAGTAACTTTTTTCTTGAAACTTACTTTTATGGTGACAGCCTCCAATGGCCTCTTTAAGAACTATCGGTATAGGTCGCATATCGATCAGGTAATTCTGAATACACAGGCTCAATGCTTGCTGCATTACGGCAAAAATGACTTCCGTTTTGGGTCCGAAAGCAGGGTCCTCATTCACAAATTCAACGGTCCTGATACTTGCTCGAGGTGACTGCCAGGAATGCCTCAGCAATGCCTGACCAACAGGTACAGTGACACATTCAGACATGGGAGATTGGTTGCAAAATTGAACTATTTTACACTCATCATCTCCAGAAAATAAGTGCAAAATGTCCAATTTCACCGCCATTATTTCTGTGAAACTTGAGAATTTAACAATTCTTTGAGTAAGCAAGCATAAATCATTTACCTGTAAAAGAAGATTATATCAGGCAGTGTCCTGTCTGTTTCAATCGGGAATAGGTCAGGGTCAGCAGTGATATTATCCAGTGTCTTTTGAGTGGTCACGCCTGAAATTATAAATTAAATTGTCTTCAAAATGTTCACTTTCAGACCAGATACTGAAGCCTGAGTGGGATTAATTTGTCATCAATACGAGAGAAAAAGATCTGTATTATTTTAAGATAAATCTAAGTCTGAGTTATCTGGGCCAAATCCTGGGAACATTCATGACATGAGGCCCTTACTGCAAAGATGCCCCCTGATTCATTTTAACATTGAATTTTCCTGTATTAAAAAAAAAACTAAAAATTATTATTTTAATAGAAGTACTACTCCTAAATTAAAGTTCATGGGTGGGATTCTCCATCCCGCCGCACCCGCTTTCTGGTACCCCCAAAGGCAGCGGGATTCTCCGTCCCAGCAGCCGGCCAATGGGGTTTCCCATTGTGGGTACCTTCACGTCGCCGGGACAGCCGCTGGCGTGAGTTCACTGCCGGCAAAACATAGGATCCCGCCGACGGAGAATCCAGCCCCATATTTGTTTTATAAATACGTCGATCAATAGAACAGGAAAATTAGGGCAACTTTCTTCATGAACAGTTGTGCAACTTTGCAGTGGTTGCGTGAGGTGTGTTAGGAGGTCGACAATATGTTTTCCATTAAATACTTAGGCTATTTAAACTGTCATAATCAGAGTGTTGGCTCATGACAGGATAATAACAAAAATTACAAGGTGTCAGAAGATCTGATGCACATTTAAACATATATTTCAATGTTTATGGTATTTGAATAGAGATTTAAAGAGCGTATGCATTTCAAGATAAAAGACACTTAACTAAAACAAATATGAGTTAATGGTTCTGTTAAGATAATGGACATAGACATTGCATATCCATACATTAGCACACATTTGAGTTTCAACATACTAATTTTACACTTTTATCTCTTATAGAGGACAATGTGCAAAAACATGATGATTTCTGCGGTAGATCAGAATAAAATAGATTGAAATTCTAACCTGCCAAATAAAATCATGCTTATCCAGTTTAAACAGCAAAGCTTTCATTCTTATTCTCTTAACATCGGGACATAGCGACAGCTCATTGTTACCTTTTCATTTTATCTGTAATTCAACAGACAGTAGTCCACTACACTGTTCTGCATAATTTTCAAAAGCATTATGATCCTATTAACATATAATGCAGCCTTTTATAAAACACTCACCTATCAAATGATCCGCTAAATTGATTGGATGGGATGACATAATAGAATTGAATCCTGTTACATCTGACGGTACGAGTGTAGACTGGCAGATATAAGACGTGACAGCTCTGGCAAAGCCTCCATCACGGTCAATGACACTTTCGGCAGTGACATTGTCCACACAGGAGGCCAATTTCCGTCCCTTGTGGAAAACAGTGCAAATATTTAGTTGATGAATGCGGTTACTTAGAACATAGAACATAGAGCAGTACAGCACAGAACAGGCCCTTCGGCCCTCGATGTTGTGCCGAGCAATGATCACCCTACTCAAGTCAACGTATCCACCCTATGCCAGTAACCCAACAACCCCCCCCCCTTATTTTTTAGGACACTAAGGGCAATTTAGCATAGCCAATCCACCTAACCCGCACATCTTTGGACTGTGGGAGGAAACCGGAGCACCCGGAGGAAACCCACGCACACACGGGGAGGACGTGCAGACTCCACACAGACAGTGACCCAGCCGGGAATCGAACCTGGGACCCTGGAGCTGTGAAGCATTTATGCTAACCACCATGCTGACCACTTGTTTTGGATCAATGAGGAAGTCGAATCATTATTGGTCTCAAGGGGTTTTCATCCCTACCTGATTTCCACAGAGGCCAATATTGAAATGGTGGAAGTATCGGACTCCTTTTGGAGTGAAACGAGGACCACTTGTAATTGAAGTGGAGTTGCTGAGAAGGCTGAAGTTATACTGCCAAGTCCTATGTTCTTTGCGATATACAAATTTGCAGTCGTTGTAACAGAGAGTGTGGTTCTGAGAAAGAAACACACATTAAAAACAGCAAGATAGGACTTCCGGTGGCGGCTATGAAGGCGCAAGTCGCACATTTGGTGGCTCCCGCTCTGGTCGGACTTTTGGACCTTTTCCCCCGATTTTCTACGGGACTTGAATTGTAAAATTGATGACAGAGGCAATTGTGTACTGAATTCCCACATCGTTGCATGGAGAGAAGAACTAAAAGTGCTCGTGAAGGCAGAAACAGAGAAGGCTTGGGCTGAAGCTGCAGCAGGAGACAGCATGGCGGAGGACTGGACCTCTGGTTTGTCGACCCAGTGGTCAACGGAGCAGCTGATGCAAGTTATTCAGGAAGGCTTTGCTAAGCAGAAACGGGACTGCTTGGACCCGATAAAAGAGTCAATTGAGCGGCTGGAGCTTAGATTGGACGCCCAAGATCGGGCGATCCAGAAGGTAGAGAAGACGCTGGCAGAGCAGGACAGACATCAAACTGCGGTGGAGTTGGAGGTGGGGATGCTGACAGACCAGCAGAAGAAGCTCCTGGAGAAGGTGGAGAACCTAGAGAGTAGGTCCCGCTGGGAGAACTTGAGAATCGTTGGGCTCCCAGAGGGGTCCGAAAGAGCGGACGCTGGGGCATACATTGCAGACATGTTTGAGAAGCTGCTGGGGGATGGGGCATTTTCCTGGCCCTTGGAGGTGGATAGGGCTCACAGAGCACTCGTGACGAAGCCGGGAATGGGAGACCACCCCCCCCCCCCCCCAACCCCCCCACCCTGTAAGTGGGACAACAGTATCCTGCGGGTTTTTCAAGACCCGAGTGTGGAGGTGGCTTTTATTTTGAGTCGCCTGAGGACACGCTGGACTTCGCGAAAAGGAAAGGACTGGTGGTGGACTGAGAACTTTTGAACTTTGTTTTTCTGTTCTTTTTGAAAAAAAGTTTCGCGTTTTTTGTTTTGTGAAATCTGTGTGTAATGCCTTTTGCATTGATTTGGGACCAGCGGTAGAGCTGAGAGAGTTTAGGTTTTCATTTGTACTGTTGGGGGATGGAGGTGTGCTTGTTTAGATCTTGGTGTTTTTCTGTCGGTCAATCGTGTGGGGATTGTTTGATGTTGGAGTACGTTTGCATAAGCGGGGTGAGGAGGGGAACAATAGGTGGGAGACTATCTGGCGCCAGGGATGGGGGCCACCAAGCTAGCTGGGCGGGCTAGCTCACCGAAGCGCAGTGGCGGTGTGAATATATTTGGTTTATTAACAGGGTTGGGTTACAGAATGTTGTTACTGGGGTCACCGGGGAGGTGGGGGGGGGGGGGGGGGGGGGGGGGGGGGGTAAATGTTCTGCTGACGAGGGAGGGAATTGGGCTCAGGGACAGAGAGGAGGTTGCGGACGGAGACTGCCTGGGGCGGACTAGTGGAGGCGCAGAGCATGGGATGGAGGCAGACCCGACAATGGGCATGGCTGATCGGCGGCGGGGCAATGAGCCCCCCAACTAGGCTGATCACCTGGAATGTTCGAGGGCTAAATGGGCCGGTCAAGAGGGCACGTGTGTTCACGCATCTTCAGGGACTGAAGGCGGACGTGGTAATGTTGCAGGAGGCGCACCTTAGAGTAACTGACCAGATTAGATTGAGGAAAGGCTGGGTCAGTCAGGTCTTTCACTTGGGACTAGACTCAAAGACTAGAGGAGTCGCGATCCTGATCAATAAACGGGTGGTGTTTGAGGCGGTTAGAATAGTCTCGGATGTGGGAGGTCAGTACATTATGGTCAGTGGGAAACTGGAGGGGGTGCAGGTGGTATTAGTAAATGTGTATGTGCCAAATTGGGATGATGTGGAGTTTATAAAGAGAATGCTTGGGAAGATACCAGACCTGGACTCACACAGGTTGGTCATGGGAGGGGACTTCAACACAGTTATTGACCCTGGCTTGGACATGGGCAGGGTGCCAGCAATGGCAAAGGAACTAAAAGGCTTCATGGAGCAGATGGGGGAGGGGGTAGGGGGGGTGGATCCGTGAAGATTTGGGCAGCCGAGGGTGATGGAGTTCTCCTTCTACTCACACATGCATAAAGTGGCGCGGGAATGGGACTGGCTGCATAAATTAAATCTGGCCCGACTAGTAGACCAAATGAAGGATGATTTTCGGAGATGGGATGCGCTTCCATTGTCACTGGCTGGGAGGGTGCAGATGGTGAAGATTACGATCCTCCCGAGATTCCTGTTTGTATTTCAGTGTCTCCCCATCTTTATTCCGTGGTCCTTTTTTAAACGGATCAACAAAGTGATCACTGGCTTTGGGCAGGCAAGACCCCACGAGTAAGGAAGGTAATGCTTGAGCGGAGTCAGGGAGAGGGCGGACTGGCGCTGCCAAATTTTAGTAACTATTACTGGGAGGCGAATATAGCCATGATCAGAAAGTGGGTGGTGGGGGAGGGGTCGGCATGGGAATGAATGGAGGCGGCTTCATGCAAGGGCACCAGTCTGGGGGCATTGGTAACTGCGCCTCTGCCATTCCTGCCGGCATGATACTCCACTAGCACGATGGTGGTGGCGGCCCTGAGAGTCTAGGGGCAATGAAGGAGACATGTGGGAGCATCGGTCTGGTCCCCAATCTGTAATAATCATCGGTTTGCCCCGGATAGTATGGATGGGGGGTTCCGGATATGGCGGAGAGCAGGGATTGAGAGGATGGGGGATATGTTTATAGAGGGGAACTTTTAGAGTATGAGGGGGCTGGAGGAGAAGTTTAGGTTGGCGAGGGGAGACGAATTCAGGTATCTGGAGGTGCGGGACCTCCTACGTAAACAGGTGTCAACCTTCCCGCTCCTACCACTCAGGGGGATTCAGGACAGGGTAGTTTCCAGAGGATGGGTAGGAGAAGGGAGCGTTTCTGACATTTACAAGGAACTTATGGGGTCTGAGGAGACGCAGTCCGAGGAGCTAAAGCACAAGTGGGAGGAGGAGCTGGGAGGAAAGATAGAGGATGGTCTATGGGCAGACGCGTTGAGTAGAGTCAACGCGTCTGCAACATGTGCCAGGCTCAGCCTGATACAATTCAAGGTCATTCATCGGGCTCACGTGACAGTGGCCTGGATGAGCAGATTCTTTGGGGTGGAAGACAGCTGTGCAAAATGTGCGGGAGGACCGGCGAACCATGTCCAAACGTTCTGGACATGTCCGAAGCTCAGGGGATTTTGGCAGGGGTTTGCAGATGTCATGTCCACGATGTTAAAAACAAGGGTGGTACAGAGTCCAGAGGTGGCGATTTTTGGGGTGTCGGAAGCCCCGGAATCCAGGAGGAGAAAGAGGCCGACGTTCTGGCCTTTGCTTCCCTGGTAGCCCGGAGACGGATACTATTAGCATGGAGGGACTCAAAGCCCCCAAAGTCAGAGATCTGGCTATCGGACATGGCTAGCTTTCTCGGTTTGGAGAAAATCAAGTTCACTTTGGGGGGGGGGGGGGTTACTGTTAGGGTTCGCCCGTAGGTGGCAACCGCTCGTCGACTTCTTCGCGGAAAATTAATCGTCAGCAGAAGGGGGGGGGGGGGCTCCAGCGCCATGCTACCCCACTTTAGCCCGGAGAATCAGGTCTCGGAACGGGCGCCAACGCCGGAGTAAAACACTCCCGTTTTTACGCCGGCGTCGGCACTTAGCCACCCGATGGGAGACTCGCGCCCATCCTTTCCCAAGACTTCAAATCTTTAATACTTCTCAATCACTCAGTCCTTCCTACCTCTCAAAATATTTGGGCTATTTAAACCCAGCTAATCATAATTTGCCTAATGTTTTCATTTTGTCACGTTGGGCTTTCAACGTGGTTTAATTTTTTTCAACAAATGTTTCCTACATTGAATTGTTTATTACCTGAAACAGCAGGGTAGGAACCATATAGCTGCATAGTTTCAGCAGGTACTATTTCATACAGTAACACAAAAATGAAAACTCTGGATCCCCATATTATTAAATGTTGAATAATTTTTGATCTTCACAAATTATACAAACAAAATGTCAGATAAAAATGTTCAATTACTGTAGCTCAACATTCTAATAATTTCTTCAGGTCCCCAATAGTCTCCCTACCCTTTCTCCAATGGTGGTAAACTTGTTCTTGGGCACCTGTTGAGACCATTTTCGCGCAACAATGAATGTCAAAGTTCCCCTCCCTCCGTCTCTCAGGGAATGGGTGCCACCTCACTCGCAGTCTCCCGAGTAGGTGGAGTTCACCGGTAGATGACGCTCTACCATTCTATGCTACAGCAGCTCAGTACACGACCATATTTTATGTCAGGGATACATTTACTGCATTTGTTCCTGCTGTTAGATATGTATGTAACTTGGCGACTAGAACGGGAAATATTTGGAAGACCCCGTTGGCAGAATTGGACATTGAAATCTTTGAAAAAAGGGAGTAACAGCAACAAAATTAAAGTGCTTCTCTTGGAGGAAGAGACCAGGGGCGCGATTTTCCGCTCCCACTGCTGGGTGGGAGAATCGCGGGAGGACCGGGCGAATCACGACACGCCGCCCCGGCACCCCCCGCGATTCTCCAACCCCCCCCCCCCCCCAAAATGGCGTGTCGTGGAATTGCCGGATGGGCTGAGCGGCCTGACATTCCCAACCTGTTCATGCCGGCGGCAACCACACCTGGTTGCTGCCGGCGTGAACGTAGTGCGAAAGGTAAGATTGGGGCCTGTGGGGGACGGAGAGGGGAGTGAGCACCACGGCCGTGCTCGGGAGGGGACTGGCCCGCGATCGGTGCCCACCGATTGTCGGGCCGGCGTCTCCAAGAGATGCACTCTTTCCCCTCTGCCGCCCCGCAAGATCAAGCCGGCACGTCTTGCGGGGCAGCAGAGGGGAAGACGGCAACCGCGCATGCACGGGTTGGAGCCGGCCAACCTGCGCATGCGTGGCTGACGTCACTTAGGCGCCGCCGTCGCGTCATTCTCGGCGCGCCGCTTTGACGCAAGCGTTAAGGCCCGGCGGCAGAGTTTCTCGAAACGCCGTTCCTAGCGTCCCGGGGGGGGGGGGGGGAATAGGGGGCGAGGAGCGGCCTCCGACGCCATCGTGGAACTCGGCCGAGTTCAGGACGGCTTTCCCGATGCCGCGCGGCATCAGAGATTCGCGCCCCAGGACTAGAATTTGTATTTTCTTAAGGCGGCCACCTTTTCTGATCAAACACTGTGGCCAATTTGTTTTCTTTAATACATTTACAAGATGTCAGTGTCACTGGCTAGGCCAGCATCTATTGCCCATTGCTAGTTGCAATTTATAAGGTGGTGGTGAGCTGCCATCTTGTACCGGTACAGTGCCTGAGGTGTTGGTACACCTAGAATGCTGTTCTGGAGGGAATTCCAGGATTTTGACCCAGCCACAGTGAAGTCAGGATGGTCAGTGACTTGGAGGGGAACTTCAAGATGGTGATGTTCCCAGGTATCCGCTGCTCTTGTCCTTTTACATGGTAGGGGTCGTGCATTTGGAAGATGCTGCCTGAGGAACCTTGGTGAGTTCCTGTCGTACATCTTATAGATGGTACACACAGTTGCCACTATGTGTTAGTGGTGACGGGATTGATGTTTATGGAAGGGTTAGCAATCAAGCCGGCTGCTTTGTCCTGAATGGTGGCGAGCTTCTTGAGTGTTGTTGGAGCTGCATTCATCCAGGTAAGTGGAGAGTATTCCATCTTACTCCTGGCTTTTGCCTTGCTGATGGTGGACAGGCTTTTTGGGAGTCAGGAGGTGAGTTACTCACCATATGATTCTTAGTCTTTGACCTGCTCTGGCAGCCACAGTATTTATATGGCTGGTTCAGTTCAGTTTCTGGTCAATGGTAAACCCCAGGATGTTGAAAGTGGGGGATTCAATGATGGAATGGCATGGGGGCGATGGTTAGATCCGTTGTTGTTGGAGATGGTCATTGCCTGGCACTTGTGTGGCATGAATGTTCCTTGCCATTTGTCAGCCCAAGCCTGGATATAGTCCAGGTTATGCTGCATTTGGACATGGACTGCTTCAGTATCTGAAGAGTCTCGAATGGTACTGAACATTGTGCATTCATCAAGGAGTTATTTTAACTTGTATCATTCTGGGGCCCTACTGCATCTTATACAAAATGTATGGACTATGTGATGACTGGAAGACTTTGGAAATATCGGATTCAAAGTATTGGGCAATTTAAGGGTTAAAAGTCTGGTGTTGGAGCATGTTTGACTGCAGTGTCATTTTTTAAAAAAAGGATCCTGTTTTGCAGGGCCGGAGTGCTCTTAGCAGCCAGAAGACAAAATTGACAAAGGAATGTGTTTTTTAGTCTGGGCTAATGGAGGATGGTTTGACTGGGAAAATCCCCGGGGAGTTAAAGGTTGCAACCTTCAGAGATAATTTATTTATTAGTTTGGGACAATGAGGTCATTGTTGGGTGGAGACAAGGAATGCAGAGAGGCAAGGTGAAAGGTTTTAGAGAGGCAGTATTTTTGGAGAAAGTTTTGGAGAGAGGAGTTGAATTCTGATCTGCCTGATGCTGAGTCCACAATTCTCTCACAGTAAGATAGATTGAGAGCTGTATGTTTTTTTTTCTTGTTGTTAAATGGGAAAAGTGAGTAGTAATGTTTAAGGGGTGATTGTAAACTGTTCTTATTGGGTGTGAAATTACCAAAGTTTAACATTGTGGTAATAATAAAGTTTTGTTTTAAAAATACCAAAATCCTATTTCTTCATGCAATCCCCCTGGAGCAAATCATTCTCTTCCCACAGTCTTACAAATAAACTAAAATATTGAGGTTTTGGTCCAGTATCTTAGCCACTGTTGGCTTCTGGGCTGGGATTGTAATAGTTACAATCGTTAATTCCATAGATATACACTGAGTGTATTAGGTAGATGGTAGGCCTCAAATTGCCACACCTGATTATATGTTATTTCAAGATTATACACAGACGTCATGGATACCAATAGCACACTGAATAAAGGACATTTCGCTTCTGTACTTTTGAGATGGAATCATAGAATCCCTACAGTGCAGAAGGAGACCATTCAGCCCATCGAATCTACATCGACCCTCTGAAGGAGCACCCTACCTAGGCCTACGCCCTAACCGAGTAACTCCACCTAACCTGTGCACCATTGGACTGTGGGAGGAAACCGGTGCATCCAGAGGAAACCCACACATACACGGGGAGAACATACAAACTCCACACGGTCACCCAGGGTCAAGATCAAACCTGGGTCCCTGGGGCTGTGAGGCAACAGCGCTAAAGACCATGCCACCATTCAGAGATTCAGAACTGGCAACACATTTCCAAATATATATGATTCTACAGCACAACATTGTCTACATTTCAATATTATTTGAACAGTGGGGATGATCTTCTGAGAATTGTGTTCTGGCCTATTCATGGGACACTGGCATCAGTTTTGGGACAGGGGGGACCTATACCGTTGGGATGGTCTCCACCTGAACCGAGCTGGGACCAGTGTTCTGGCAAAAAGAGTAAATAGGGTGGTCAATAGGACTTTAAACTAGAGATTGGGGGGGAAGGGAAAGTCAGGGAACCAAGAGGTGAAGGAATCAGTGGGAAGCGTAGCTGCTTAGGATTACAAAAAATCACGAAAAGACAGAGCTCAGGAGAGGTTACGATAGTCCCCATCTCACAAAATATGACACAGTGTATGGAAAGGCTCAGTAAACCAAGGTCCACCACACTAAGAAAACAAAAAGGGACAGTCAATAGGGAATTAAAGGTGCTATATTTAAATGCCCGCAGTGTACGGAACAAGGTAGATGAGCTTGTGGCCCAGATTGTGACTGGCAGGTATGATGTGGTAGGCATCACAGAGACGTGGTTGCAGGGGGTGCAGGACTGGCAGTTAAACATCCAGGGATTTACAACCTATCGAAAAGACAGAGAGGTGGGTAGAGGGGGCGGGGTTGCCTTGTTAATTAGAAATGAAATTAAATCAATAGCACTAAACGACATAGGGTCAGACGATGTGGAGTCTGTCTGGGTAGAGTTGAGGAACCACAAAGGCAAAAAAACCATAATGGGAGTTATGTACAGGCCTCCTGACAGTGGTCAGGACCAGGGGCACAAATTGCACCACGAAATAGAAAGGGCATGTCAGAAAGGCAAGGTCATAGTGATCATGGGGGACTTCAATATGCAGGTGGACTGGGTAAATAATGTTGCCAGTGGACCCAAAGAAAGGGAATTCATTGAATGTTTACAGGATGGCTTTTTGGAACAGCTTGTGATGGAGCCCACGAGGGAACAGGCTATTCTGGACTTAGTGTTATGTAATGAGCCAGAATTGATAAAAGACCTTAAAGTAAGGGAACACTTAGGAAGCAGTGATCATAATATGGTAGAATTCAGTCTGCAATTTGAAAGAAAGAAGGTAGAATCAGATGTAAAGGTTTTACAGTTAAATAAAGGTAATTACAGGCGCATGAGGGAGGAACTGACGAAAATCGACTGGAAGCAGAGCCTAGTGGGAAAGACAGTAGAACAGCAATGGCAGGAGTTTCTGGGAGTAATTGAGGACACAGTGCAAAGGTTCATCCCAAAGAAAAGAAAGGTTATCAGAGGGAGGATTAGGCAGCCATGGCTGACAAAGGAAGTCAGGGAATGCATCAAGGCAAAAGAGAGAGCCTATAATGTGGCAAAGAGTAGTGGGAAGTCAGAAGATTGGGAAGGCTACAAAAACAAACAGAGGATAACAAAGAGAGAAATAAGGAAGGAGAGGATCAAATATGAAGGTAGGCTAGCCAGTAACATTAGGAATGATAGTAAAAGTTTCTTTAAATACATTAAAAACAAACGGGAGGCAAAAGTAGACATTGGGCCGCTCCAAAATGACGCTGGTAATCTAGTGATGGGAGACAAGGAAATAGCTGAGGAACTTAATAAGTACTTTGCGTCAGTCTTCACAGTAGAAGACATGAGTAATATCCCAACAATTCAGGAAAGTCAGGGGGCAGAGTTGAATATGGTTGCCATCACAAAGGAGAAGGTGCTAGAGAAACTAAAAGGTCTGAAAATTGATAAATCTCCGGGCCCAGATGGGATACATCCTAGAGTTCTAAAGGAGATAGCTGAAGAAATAGTGGAGGCGTTAGTTATGATCTTTCAAAAGTCACTGGAATCAGGGAAAGTCCCAGAGGATTGGAAAATCGCTGTTGTAACCCCCCTGTTCAAGAAGGGAACAAGAAAAAAGAAAAATTATAGGCCAATTAGCCTAACCTCGGTTGTTGGCAAAATTCTAGAATCCATCGTTAAGGATGAGATTTCTAAATTCTTGGAAGTGCAGGGTCGGATTAGGACAAGTCAGCATGGATTTAGTAAGGGGAGGTCGTGCCTGACAAACCTGTTAGAGTTCTTTGAAGAGATAACAAATAGGTTAGACCAAGGAGAGCCAATGGATGTTATCTATCTTGACTTCCAAAAGGCCTTTGACAAGGTGCCTCACGGGAGACTGCTGAGTAAAATAAGGGCCCATGGTATTCGAGGCAAGGTACTAACATGGATTGACGATTGGCTGTCAGACAGAAGGCAGAGAGTTGGGATAAAAGGTTCTTTTTCGGAATGGCAACCGGTGACAAGTGGTGTCCCGCAGGGTTCAGTGTTGGGGCCACAGCTGTTCTCTTTATATATTAACGATCTAGATGACGGGACTGGGGGCATTCTGGCCAAGTTTGCCGATGATACAAAGATAGGTGGAGGGGCAGGTAGTATTGAGGAGGTGGGGAGGCTGCAGAAAGATTTAGACAGTTTAGGAGAATGGTCCAAGAAGTGGCTGATGAAATTCAACGTGGGCAAGTGCGAGGTCTTGCACTTTGGAAAAAAGAATAGAGGCATGGACTATTTTCTGAACGGTGACAAAATTCATAATGCTAAAGTGCAAAGGGACTTGGGAGTCCTAGTCCAGGATTCTCTAAAGGTAAACTTGCAGGTTGAGTCCGTAATTAAGAAAGCAAATGTAATGTTGTCATTTATCTCAAGAGGCTTGGAATATAAAAGCAGGGATGTACTTCTGAGGCTTTATAAAGCACTAGTTAGGCCCCATTTAGAATACTGTGAGCAATTTTGGGCCCCATACCTCAGGAAGGACATACTGGCACTGGAGCGGGTCCAGCGGAGATTCACACGGATGATCCCAGGAATGGTAGGCCTAACATACGATGAACGTCTGAGGATCGTGGGATTATATTCATTGGAGTTTAGGAGGTTGAGGGGAGATCTAATAGAAACGTACAAGATAATGAATGGCTTGGATAGGATAGACGTAGGGAAGTTGTTTCCATTAGCAGGGGAGACTAGGACGCGGGGGCACAGCCTTAGAATAAAAGGGAGTCACTTTAGAACAGAGATGAGGAGAAATTTCTTCAGCCAGAGAGTGGTAGGTCTGTGGAATTCATTGCCACAGAGGGCGGTGGAGGCCGGGACATTGAGTGTCTTTAAGACAGAAATTGATAAATTCTTGATTTCTCGAGGAATTAAGGGCTATGGGGAGAGAGCGGGTAAATGGAGTTGAAATCAACCATGATTGAATGGTGGAGTGGACTCGATGGGCCGAATGGCCTTACTTCCACTCCTATGTCTTATGGTCTTATGGTCTTATGATAGCTGTCCTTCACAATACCAGACCCGAAGGTACTTGATGCTGTAATTGGGTACCATCATATTCATCAGCATTGGTGTCCCACACTTATTTTCATCCACAAAAATAAATAACAGTAATTACCACATTATTTCGGGTGCCAGGTCCACATGGGATGCAAGACTCCTTTCCATAGTGATGATGAGCTTTGAGGTGTGTAATTGGTGGACACGCCTGGCATTTATTGGACTCCTTGTCTATGTATTGTCCTGGTGCACATGACACACAAGAAGCTCCTAAGGAGGTTGATTCCAGTGCGCATGGCCCACAGTACGATGAGACACCTCCTATAACATTGGTCACGTTGATGGAGTAAATTTTGGCAACATCAGATGAATACATGTGACTCTGAAATATAGAAGCCATAACTTAAATATCTAGCAGTGATCCTTTTGTTAGAATTGCACACAAGGTGGTGGATTATACACTGTATAAGAGGGCTTGGAGCAGCTGGGGCAGAGTAGGTCAGTGATAGGTGGGATCTAGGAGAGATTGCAACACATCTTTGTCACAATCTCTCCAAAATCCCACCTATCACTGACCTACTACTCTGGGAGTGGATGGAGGTGGTGGATGTGGTGCCAATCAAATGAGCTGCTTTGTCCTGGATGCAGTTGGGCTTCTTGAGTGTTGTGGGAGCTGCACTCATCCAGCCAAGTGGAGAGTATTCCATCACACTCCTGACTTGTGCCTTGCATAATTTAGGACAGGCATACAGGTTTTGGGGAGTGAGGTGGTTTAATTACCGCATAATTGCCAAACTCTGACGTACATCTTCCCTTCTGCTTCTTATTGTAACTATACTTATTGCTAGTTATGCAAATGAACTTTGTCCACTTCATATCCCTTGATTTACAATCTCCCAGCAGAAATGTGATCTAGTCCTAGGTTTCTATCAAAATCCTTAACTGGGTTCCACCTGCTGGATGAGTCACTCAGACTGAAACACTCATTCTTTTTCTCGTATGACTGAAGTCTGATCTATATATTAATAGAAGGACCTCTCTGTTTTCCACCAAGGTGTCCTTCATGCCTGCTCAAAAGAGCAGTTTAAAATAGAACACTGCATGAAAGGAGCGTGATATCAGTGTGTAAATCTCTTGGGTGATTTTCACTGGCAGGAAAGGTGAAAATTGCCCACGCATGCCTGTACATGAGCTAATTTGGAATAGTTAGGTAAAAATGTAAGAACAGAGAGAAAAGCTGAAAAATAGCCTATCCTTCTTTGATCTTCTAAGAAGAGCAGGCCATTTCTTCTTTCAGCTCTCCAGTGTCTCTTTCTTTCTCTCTCTGTCTCTCCAGCAGTCCCTGGACGCGAGGTGGGTCCTTGCCATAGAGCCCATGGCAGGAGCTTGTGCGTGAAGTCTGTTAACATGGGGAGGCTGACACGCTGCAGATACCCAAGTGTAGTTTTCAACTGAAAGCAGGATTTTTTAAATTATAGTTTGGATATAAACTAGTGTGGTACATGTCCACCTCCTTGAGGGAGAGTGTTTATCAAATATGGATGTTTTTCTCCAATGAACAATTGTATGGAACCAGGAGGCCATGATGGTTTGCAAGTAAGTGGCAAAGTCTCAAAGGCATTAAAGTGAATAACTCGGTAGGTAATGGGGAAGCAAGGTGGGAGCAGGGAAAGAGAGCGGGGGGACTGCAGACATAGAAGGGCTCGTGGGGGAGGGGGGGTGAGGGGGTTGGGGATAAGAAGGGTGGAAAGGCAGAACACAGGTGCCTGCACACAGATGTGCCAAACTGTATGTAGCCTCAAGAAATGCATGGAAATAACAGGGACTCAGAAAATGAGGCCATCCATCTATATTTATACAAATGCCAGTGAATGCAATGTAGATAGACCACCTGTTTCTGCTGTAGTATTCTAGTTTTATCTCATTAGTTTATTCCATGTGTTTTTCTTCTTTGTGTTGTTATTCCAAAGTTCTCCGTATATGCTTTTTTGAAAATTTAGAGTACCCAATTCTTTTTTTCCCGATTAAGGGGCAATTTAGCTTAGCGTGGCCAATCCACCTACCCTGCACAACTTTGCATCTTGGGGGTGAGATCCACACTCACACAGGGAAAAATGTGCAAACTTCACACGGATGTGACCCAGAGCCGGGATCGAGCCCGGATCCCCGGTGCTGTGAGGCAGCAGTGCTAACCACTGTGCCACTCTCTTTGTATTGGCTTGATAACACTAATGTAAATTTTGAGCACTTGTGTAGAAAAGAGATATAACATTTTAATACCCCCGGTTAGGAGGGACGCAAACGCAAGATGGAACGAGATGAAGCAAAGACTCACCTGTAATAAATGAAAAACTCAAATTAAAAACAATTTTAAAAAGTAATCAGGAGACAACCAAAGCCATCTTTAGGGCGAAGTCCCGTTTTGTCTTACTAAATCATATCAACACATCTGCACATTAAGCCCACCATGTTTAAGAAAATGCAATTGTTTAAGTATCAGATTCTGATGCCGTAAAAAAAAACATCCAACGATATTGAAAATATAATGCAAGTATCAGTACCTGTTCAACTGAGGCTGAGCGTTGGAATGCCCACACAAAAGCAAGTGAAGTGTTTCTTTCAATAATATACGTGTAGGACTGTTTTTCCTTGGAGCCATTCCACACTTCCACCGACCTTGTACTTTCTTTCGTAGGTCCCTGAATTATTTGCACATTGTTTTAGGATTTGTGACAAGTACCCGTCCAAGCTGTTGCATTTTACTGAACTGTCCCATGATCCGAAATGTAACAAATGTTCATTGACACAGTAAACTGTCCCTTTTCATCCTGCTTTATGCCTTAGAATGGTAGTGTTTTGGTTTAGGAAGTGAAAACATGATTGGGCTTGGAGTTTGGAACGATGGGACAGCATATCTATCTGCTTTCATAGAATTTACAGCGCAGAAGGAAGCCATTCGGCCCATCAGGTCTGCACCGGCTCTTGGAAAGAGCGCCCTATCCAAGGTCAACACCTCCACCCTATCCCCATAACCCAGTAACCCCACCCAACACTAAGGGCAATTTTGGACACTAACGGCAATTTATCATGGCCAATCCACCTAACCTGCACATCTTTGGACTGTGGGAGGAAACCGGAGCACCCGGAGGAAACCCACACACACACGGGGAGGATGTGCAGACTCCGCACAGACAGTGACCCAAGCCGGAATCGAACCTGGGACCCTGGAGCTGTGAAGCGATTGTGCTATCCACAATGCTACCGTGCTGCCCACACTTGGACTGACTCCATCTGAAGGGACAAATTTGCACTGACTACGTAAATAGCTTTATAGACGTTACAATTGGAGGTAATACAGGAATTGACATTGTGAGTAGAATGTCTGCAACAGCATGAGGCTCTGACCATCAAAAGTATTTTTTGGTAGCCCAGGATTTGACAGCCGTGGAAGGTATGCATGCCATGTGGCCAAAAGGTTGATTATCATTTGTAAATCTTTCCAATCTGCCTGATGACTGGTGGGTTTCCTTCTCAGCCATACCACAGAAGGCAATGGGAAGCCTCTTCAGTGAGGACACACACTTAAAAATGTTTTGCAAAAGAAGCAAATGTGATGTGGGGAAAAACATTTTCACACAGTGGGTGGATCGGGTCTGGAATGCACCTCCTGGAGGTGTGGTGGAGGCAGGTTCAATCGAGCCATTCAAGCAGCTCTTAGATGGTTACTGGAATAGAAACAAGGTGCAGGGGTACGGGGAAAAAAAGCCTGGGGAATGGCACTAAAGTCCATTGGAAAGCCAGTGTAGACAGGAGGGGCCAAATGGTGGCCTCCTGCACCGTAACAATTCTGTGATGCTGTGATGAACGGAGAAATATACCCATACTTGTGATCCCATTTGCAAGCAGTTTCTACTTTTATCCCCATGAACTTGAGAAAGAAATCTGTTCAGTTGGCATTAACAATAACCTACTTCTTGAAACCCTATCTAATGTGTCTTTCCCTATTCTACAGCTTTATTAGAGTTTTTGCATGTGGTGGGAAATATCAAATCAAATGAAGAGACTTTTTTCTAGACTCCACCAACTTTGAAACAATGGACGTCCAGGGTAGGCACAACTCGGTATTTAAGTTGAAATGCCAATGAAATTAATTAATGTTTTCACTGGCATGTAGTTATAACAGTTACAAAAGACAGCTTGAGAAAAACAGTCCAATCATCAATGACACGATGAAATTCTTGCAGTCTCAGTACACAACAATGAGCTGTTCTCATAGCTGCCTTATTGCTTTCAAGATATTGAGCGAGAGTTTTCGGCCGTTCACGCTGCTTGCGTCTTCCAGTCCCGCCAGCAGTGCACACCCGCCGCAGGTTTCCCGGCAGTGAGGGGCACATTCAATGGGGAATCCCGCTGACAACGGAGGTATCAAAAGATCCCACTGCCGGCAATGGCAGGCCAACCCCCGCCACCACGAAACACATGGCGAGTTAATCAGTAAATCCTGCCCATTGTCTGTACATATCGTTCGGTGACTCAGGCTGGCATCTATTAAGCTCAATTCACAGGAAATGCAGACAAATAAGTTCAATTATGTAACTCTATCTTCAACCATCTTCCCCATGACCAAATGCCTTTCGGGTATCCAAAGTCATGGCATTGCCCCATAAATCTATTACCCTCTAGATATTCTTCACTCCAATTGTTATTAGTCACACACATATAGTTTTGTTCATAATGCCCTTCTTGCATTTTGGGTTATAGTACCTGACTTTAACTCGGGATTATAAGCACAACACAAGGCATCACATCACCCCATACCATAATATTTCCCCATTGATTGCATTCACCTTAAATAATTTAGGCGTTTACATTTTTTGTTAAACCTTTCACAGCTGTGAGCATTTCTGGCTGGGCCACCATACTTGTTATCCATCCCTAATTGCCCTTCAGAAGCTGGTGATGAGCTGCCTTCTTGAACCGCTGCAGCTCATGTGTTGTAGGTGCATCCACAGCGCTGTTAGGAAGTGAGTTGCAAGGTTTTGACCCTGCAACAGTAAAGTAACAGTGATGTAGTTCCAAGTGTGCCACTTGGAGGGAAGCTTGCAGGTGGTGTTTCCATGCATCAACCACCTTGAAGGACAATAGTAGTGGCTGTGGGTTTAGACAATTCTGTGAAAGGATTCTTGGTGAGCTGCTGCAGTGCATCCTGTAGATGGTAGACACTGCCGCCACTGTGCCTCAGTGGTGGAGGGGGAGAATTTTGAATGTGTTGGATGGGGTGCCAATCAAGTGTGCTGCTTTGTGCTGGATGGTGTTGAGATCCTTGATTGATGTCAGAGCTGCACTCATCCAGGCAAGTGGAGAGTATTCCATCACACCACTGACTTTTGCCTCATTGATGGTGGACAGTTTTGGGGTGTCAGACGATGAGTTACTCAGCGCAGGATTCTGAGCCCCTGACCTGCTCTTGGAGCCTCAGTTTTGGCATAGTTTTAACATTGATATTTATTTTTCACAGGTCAGCAGCTCCATGACACGTCCTTTTGTTTTCTTCTTTCTTTTTGGAAAAGAAGGCCATTCGGCCCATCAAGTCTGCACCAGCCTTTGGAAAGAGCACCCTACTTAAGCCCAATTATCTTAAGCCCATCCAACCTATCCCCGTAACCTTTTTGGACACCAAGGGGCAATTTAGCATGGCTGCTACACCTATCCTACACATCTTTGGACTGTCGGAGGAAACCAGAGCACCCGAAGGAATCACACGGGGATAAAGTGCAAACTCCACACGGTCACCTGGGCCCAGAATTGAACCTGGTGTGAGACAGCAATGCTAACCACTGCACCACCGTGCCGCAGCAGCGATCCACCTGAAGGAACACGTTAGAAACATCAGCCTGCATTCTCCCTCTTTCCGCCCTGCCCGGCAATGCTTGGCCTTTCACAGAGCTTGTTTCACACTGGATGGCCGTTGATCGGCCAGCCGATGTGAAATTGCGCTTCGATGATGGCAGTGTCCCAGAACGCGTTTCATGCCCACTTCCGGGTCCACCATGTATGCGCACCCGACGGGTAGTAAATTCAGGCCATGGTTCCGTGAGCATGACTGTCAGGTTATTGCTTGACTATCCTATGGGACAACTCTCCCAATTTTGACACAAGTCCACAGGTGTTAGTGAGGAGAACGTTTTCTTACGACATGATTGAAGTAATCATACGATACACAAGTTTGAAACGTAAACTTTTAACACAGCTAAGCTATTTTGTATCTTCAAAACCTTCCATGAGAAAAAACTCAAATTCATTCATGTCTTCTTGATGCATTAACTTTATCTTTCTTTTTTTTCCTTTTATAAATTTAGAGTACTCAATTCATTTTTTCCAATTAAGGGACAATTTAGCGTGGCCAATCCACCTACCCTGCACATCTTTGGGTTGTGAGGGCGAAACCCACGCAAACACAGGGAGAATGTGCAAACTCCACACGGACAGTGACCCACAGCTGGGATTGACCCTGGGACCTCGGTGCTGTGAGGCAACAATGCTAACCACTGCGCCACCGTGCTGCCCTTAACTTTATCTTTCTCCACACCTTATGTTAAGCTAAACGCATCAAAGCCGCTTAACCTTGGTTCAAAAATAAATGAAGTTTGGCTTACCACCAAGAAATATAACTCGCAATTCGCAGTACACACTATCTCAAAGATAAAAGTGATCCGACCAACTTCTGGGTTGTCTAAATTCTCTATTGCTGACTGTGGTGGGCTGTGAAATAAATCAAACAGGATAAGAGCATAACGGTTAGGAGCAGGAAATGAAGGATGGCCCGTTGAGCCTGCTCTGCCCTGCAATGTGATAATGAATGATCTTTGGCTTCAACAAGGCAAAAGAAGATAGCGGGTTGCATAAGATTTTTAAAAAATACATTTATCTCTTTCATGCAGTCATATTTTAAAAAGTAATCACATGAATTCATATTCCTTTCACTTATTTTTGCTCTGAAATATGATCGAGTTGAAATAAATGAAATATGTATTTTTCCAGCATTTGAGTCCTATTAACAAGAGGTTTGCTATTAGAACTGAAATTTTGTTTCAGGAGACTTGTTAAAACCCATACCCTCATACCTACAACAAGTCTTCCATCGACAGTCAGCGATAAAACCCAATTTCAAACCCTACTCTCACCTGAGATTTATACTTGGAAGTAATGTTCTTCCTTTTTTTTCCAATTAAGGGCACTTTTAGCACGGTCAATCCACCTACCCTGTATATCTTTGGGTTGTGAAGGTGAGACCCACACAGTCATGTGGCGAATGTGCAAACTGCTCACAAACAGTGACCCGGGGCCAGGATCGAACCCGGGTCATTGGTGACTTGGGGCAGCAGTGCTAACCATTGCACCACCGTGCCGCCCTTGAACTAATGCTCTTTCATAAAACCTGAGCAAAATGTCTATAGCACAGAGTAAACACCATAAATGCAGGATTCACCAGCAATGTTCACCTTCTGGTGGATGAACCAGGAAGCAGTGCTAAGACAGTATGCCTGGAAATATCTGTGCACTGAACCATTTTTGCATTACATTGAAGTCTTGCCTTTCACAACTTTCTTGTTTGGTGTATTCACTTACCCGCGCTAAAGCCTTTGTACTCCAGATCACCTATTGCATGAACAATTGTTAGCTTATCCGCATTTTGTTTGCCCTCTCTCCTTAAAGACACTTTATTCGAAATTAAATTTATTCCATTCGCCATGACGGAGTAGAGACCTCGGCAAGTTTTAAAGGAGAGATGGTGTCGAAGTCTCTGGAAGCCATACCCTTCCATTGGTTCTGGTCATGAACATTTAATTCCCTTTTATTTAAGCACCCTTCCAACAGGGGTGTGAAGCAGTGGCTAGAATGGTTGCAGCTGAAGTGCAGCCCAAATAGACAGATCAACCTGGGAATGTCCGAAACTCTCGGGATTCAGAGCGGCAATAATGGCTCTGTTCAATTTTGAAATGTTCACCAATTTATTTGCCTTTTTATGTAATGCGTTATTCTGTTATTTTTGTGGTGATCCATCCTTTCTTTAAATGAGGATGGTCTCATTTTAAAATTTTCAATACATGTCTTGGGTGTTAAAAGAGCAGCAAGTCTGCAGTTGGATTATTTTGCTACAATACTGAGCTCAAAGGCCTCCCCCCCCCCCCTCCTTCTGTCACATACCACAACTTACTGTACAGTAACTGCACAAACCAATGCTGCCCACATATTGCTGCGACGTGTCTAATTGACGCCCACTGTAAAGCATGTTCAACATTTGCCATTTCGCTGTTTGAGGGATTTCATGAGAATATAGCCCTCACAAACGACATGACTTTATTGCAAAATATGGTAGCATTTATTTATGTATATCGCTTGGTGAGAAAAACGCAAGGGAGACTGCAGAGACATACATATCTCAATGATCTACTTAATTGTTAAAGAGCAGCACAAAGGCTATGCTGAACCTCATGAAGTTCTTGTTTATGTCAGACACGTAATATGCAGAAAAGATATTTTCTTACCTAAATCCAGGAACGTGCATCATCAGCATCAAATAATTATTGCCAGCACTTGCCACCGAACTATGTATGTGGTCTCCAGCCACCTCCCACCCTAAACAAAGGTATTTCTTTAAAAGAACTGCAGCTGATTCTCCACAGAGTAAACAACTGACATCTTACAACTACCAGTTTGTCCCCCCCCAATCACAACTTTTGGCCAAATGCTTTTTTAAAAAAATCACATTTACGCTATGGGCATCAAAATCCCTCTTCCGGGTGTTAATGTTCAGCAAATAACAATGGAGAAACACCAAGTTTCTACCCCCTTTGCAAAGCCCTGGAGATCCTTGCTGAGGGGGAAGGGAGGAATGGAGGTGCTGGTGCTTGAAGCAGCGAGAATTGACAGAAAGCTATGAACACGAGGTTCGGCCTTTCTGTCTTATTTTGTTGCAGGTACCTGGACAAGTGCTGGAAGCAGTTCATAGTGAGAACTTTTCCAGTCCCATCAAATCAGAAGATGTGAAAAAGGCAAAATAGCAAGAACACGGGGACTTGAAATGCTTACTTACTTACATTTCAGCACTGGTAAAGTATTTAAACTCATGAAAGATTAGAAACAGGTAAAGAATCATAAATATAGTGGAGAAGCAAAGTAAATGGATCACCATTGGCCAGACATGGGCGTCACGGTAGCACAATGGTTAGCACTGTTGCTTAACAGCGCCAGGGGCCCTGGTTCGATTCCCGGCTTGGGTCACTGGATTGGATTTTGTTTATTGTCACGTGTACCAAGGTACAGTGAAAAGTATTATTCTGCGAGCAGCTCAACTGTCTGTGCGGAGTCTGCACGTTCTCCCCGTGTCTGCGCGGGTTTCCTCCGGGTGCTCCGCTTTCCTCCCACAAGTCCTGAAAGACTTGCTTGTTAGGTGAATTGGACATTCTGAACTCTCCCTCAATGTACCCAAACAGACGCTGGAATGTGGCAACCAGGGGTTTTTCACAGTAACTTCATTGCAGTGTTAATGTAAGCCTACTTGTGACACGAATAAAGATTTTTAAAAAGTAGGAAATACCGATGAGGGAGAAATAAATCTAATTTAAGACAGGTGACCAGAGGAGTAACACAGGAAAAGATCCTTGAATATTTTAAAATTTCAATGTATGCGATGGATCAACGGATGATAACAATTCAAAATGTAATAATTGTAAATATTGAATGGAAAGCAAAACCCATTACAGGGGCAGGTATTACATACATTGTTTGGACAGGCTATTGTCTAATAACTGACAATGATAATATGTTATCTTCTCAACTATTTTGATCTTGTTTACCTGTCATTTTCCCACAATTTTGATTTATCCCGCTGAAACATGAGCTGAACATATTCTTTGGCAAAGTGTTCCACCATTTGTATTCAAATCCCAATATGGGTTCCGTTCCAACAGGACACTTTGTACATTCTGTACAAAAACAAATATAGGAGGTTATTTAATCAACCAGATGCATCTGTTACGCTTTTCTTCAGTTCCGCAATCGACTATGCTTTGTACAAACATCTGCACACATTACACTTCTTTGAGGCTCACACTTGGTTTTCCAAGACCTCGTACCACCATTGTGAGAAAAATGAACAGCACCGATGACTCTCTTTCTGTGCAGTGGAATCTACAAGAACGTACCCTTTTCTCATAATGTTACAGATGCCTAAGGTATTGTTTTAAGAATGTGCAGTGAAGACACCATGCACAGCATCAGATCCACATGAAAGCTCTGGTGCACGTTGTCCATGAGCTTTGGTCATTAATGGTTGCAGTATCATGAGCAACACACACGAGTTTCTGATATGCACCATTGCTGAGTGGAATTTCCCAGAACCTGCATAGACCTGTGAAACTATTGTGCAAAAAACAAATGACTTGCCTGCAGGGAACAGACGAAATATGACAAGGGGCATGATTCTCTGTCCCATGACACCGGGAACGTGTTCCCTAATGGGATGGAGAATCAGGCGTCAGGGGAGGAAATGGGATCAATGCAATGCGCTGATCCAAATGCAACGTTTCGAATCCCCGCTGGCGGCGTGAACGAGGTCCACAATGCGCACTGGCGGATATATAAATAAATGCAAATGGCTCTTAATGACCCATTTTCAACTATTTCATGGGTCCAGTGCCCTATGCTCCAGCTTCCTGTGGGATTCTCCGGTTCCTGTAACCAGGAATCCCATGGGCGTGGACTCAGCAATTGTGATCCTGACCTGATGGACCTTGCGGTGGACCAAGGAAGCAACAGAGGTCCACCACGCCAGGCCAAGCTAGTAGAAACCATCTGAGCTCATGCGAGGACCACCCCCCCCCCAAAAAAATTAACTGCCTATCCATGCCTCTTCTAGCAGCCCCCAAATGCCGCCCCACCATCCCCCCCCCCCCCCCCCCCCCCCCCCCCCCCACACACGGTCCCCTATCATAAGGGACCTCCCAGGGACCCCTGTAATAGGGAGATTCCACCTGGGACCCCTGTAAGAAGGTTACCCCCCGCACCCCTCCCCCCCCACAGGGACCCCTGTAATAGGGGACTCCCCCAGGGACCCCTATTGAAGGTATTGAAGGGGGACAACCCCCTGAATAGGGGGGGTTCCAGAGACCACTGTAATTAGGGGGATGCCTGTAATAGGGGGACACACCTGGACTCCTATAATAGGTGGAACCCACCTCAGGTACCCCTGTAATAAAGGGACAGCCCCAGGGACCCGTTATAGGGGGACCCCCCCTCCCCCCGGGACCTCTGTAATAATATAAGTGCATTCCAAGAACTAGGTGCATTTTAATCACTTAAGCATGTGATTTCACTGACCTTACCCCTCTTTGATGTGGTCAATGTTAACAATGTAGTGGGGTTTCACCACTACGGCCATTGAAGTGTGAAGGGATCTGAATGGATCAAAGCTGCAGGTGGTTTTTACAAGCTGGCAAACACAGATCAATGCTGGAAAGATATGAATGGCTTGCGGCTAATGGATCTGTGGAACCAGAGCTGCTCTCCTTCGAGGAATGGACAGGTGGAGCTGCAAGCTAAGTGTTACAGCTATAATGCAAAACGGGGAATTGGTGGCCGTTTTCCTGGTGTAAAATGCCACCGTTCCCACGGCGGTGGGAATTGGAGAATCCAGCCCACGCTCTTTTTCCTACTTGCAACGTTTTGAGCCTAAAATTAAAATATTGCCAAAGTGTAGCCCCAGATGGCTTATGGTTTCAATGATCAAACTTGGTACAGTACACCACCACCTTCTCAAGGGCAATTAGGAATGGGCAATAAATGCTGGGCAAGCCAACAATGCCCACATTCTATAAATGAAGTTTCAAAAAGTAGTATGAACTAATCCACTGTTTGTGTTACATTTTGACATTGCACAAGGGTTTTATGGCACTATCGTCACTGTATATTTTATTATAGCCAATAAAATCATCCCTGTTTACTCAATCGGCTTAATACTTGAAGGAAATGATGAAATATCATTAACTTATAGCAGCATTGTTTGCATTGCAAAATACCCAGGGTTGGTACTAAGGGCTGACAGACCAGCTGTTCTGACGACTAAAGGTTTAGTGTCATGAGAATGATTGAAAAAAAATAGAGATCGTGAGGCATGCCCACGGATGTTATGCACAGCATTGTTTTCCAATTCATTAGCAGCAAAATTAAATGCGAGCCCAATGGCTATTCACTCAAGCTTTCAATTTGAACGGATTTGCACGGGTTTCCCATTGGTTTTTTAGAAAATAATTATACGAGGGAAACTCCATTTGAAACAGAGAGCAGGGCAGAAAATTGTGCTATCCTATTACCAAGGAAAAAATGAGACTGCAATTGCACTGAAGCATAGCTTACAGCTCACATTGAGCTCAGTTGTGCTTGAGAACATGTGCACTGCTTTCTTCCCCGGCCAGCTCATTTTCAGCAAAAGATCAATTTGATGCAGCACTACTTTCACAACGACGAAGTGAGTCAAAGATAAGTTTATAAAATTCCCGTAAGGTTCACTGGATCATCTATTCACGGTCGGCTGTGGCTGTTGTGCCAATTGAAATTTTCAAGGCTGAGATGTATTTTTGTTGGGTAAGGGTTCTGCAATAACCCTCACAAGACCCATGGAGTCGATCCGATTATTCTCCCCATAGGGCTCGTCGAATACAAGCACTCCCGCCGATTGGTGGAAGCCCATCAGCTGGGACTCATAGATTCAACTCTTCAAATCCAGCCCGGATTGGGACTGGCACGATTGGTAGTCGAGGTTGGGACCAATGTACTGTATCCCACATTGTGGTCTTTTCTCTGTAAATAAACCTCAGAAATTGATTATGGCCAATCCACCTAATATGCACATCTTTGGTTGCGGAAGGAATCCAGAGCACCCGGAGGAAACCCACACAGACACTGGGAGAACGTACAAACTCTATGCAGACAGTGACCCAAGGCTAGAATTGAATCCGGGTCCCTGGCGCTGTGAGGCAGCAGTGCCAACCACTGTGCCACCGTGCCACCTATTTCCTGGGGTCAATGTTTCTGCTGCTAATCAATGCCCACTCAAATTCGCTGGATGTATACCGGATGCCTTCGACCCCTTCGCGAGCCACCATACAGAAACTCCAGCAATCATTCCGCATTCATAGTATGCCAGAGGTGCTTGTCACCAATAACGGCACCCCCTCCATAATTGAGGAATTTCTGGGGTTTATACAGACGAATGGGAAAAGCATAGTTCAATTGCCCCATATCACCCCTCTTCAAACTGTCTAGGTGAGCGGACTGTGGAAACTTTTCACGCACCGAGGTCCCAGGTTCGATCCCGGCTCTGGGTCATTGTCCGTGTGGAGTTTGCACATTCTCCCCGTGTTAGCATGGGTTTTGCCCCCACAATCCAAAGATGTGCAAAGTAGGTGGATTGAACATGCTAAACTGCCCCTTAATTGTAAAAAAATTAATTGGGGGCGCTAAATTTATAAAAAAATAAAAAAAAGACTGTGGAAACTTTAAAGAGGGGCATGAAAGCCAAACCACACGATCAGTTGAAACAACACTGGCACATTTTTTATTTAATTATCAAACCACACTACATTCTATGATTGGGGTAGTGCCGGCCGAGCTACTGATGGGCTGACGACTTCTAACCCGTTTAAGCTTGACATTTCCCAACCTTGGTGGGATGGTGAAGAAGAAAGAAGATCCCCAGAAGAGGTACTGTAATCACCAGAAGCAGAAATAGAGGGTCCAAGCCAGGGGACACAGCATACGTCCGGAATTTTGGGGATGGCGTCCAGTGGATACCATAGACCACAGTGGAGAAGACAGAACCAGTCTCCTATACAGTCAAAACCAGAGAATGGACTGTATCTAAGCTTGTGGACCATCTCAAAGGGCAGGGAGCCCGCTCCAGAGGTAGCCCCACTAGGCGAGTTAGTGCCAGACACACTTGCCTACCATCCGTAGGGAGCACAACTCTCCAAGGACCAGGGCCCAGGATTTCATGAGATGGAAGACTGCATCAGATATGGATATGGAATCCTCAATATTTTCAAAAGGACAGGATGGTCAAAGATGGACCTCCAACAGACTCCTCTGATGGTTGGCACAAAAGCGACACTCCTTGACGTGTTAAATACCCCCGACCCAGCCCCAGAGCCATTAGAACCACAACCGCGAGCAAAGCAGCGCAGAGGACCTCCTCTGCATCCAGTAACAGAGAGACCTACGGACACCAGGGATGAGGGATGTAATAACCCTCATGAGACCCACGGGGATGGCCCAATTGTTTCCCCAGTGTGGTTTGTGAAATCGGAGCTCTTGCACTGATGGGCGAAAGTCAGCCCTGATTGCGACCGGCATGATCAGTAGTCCCGGTTGGGACCTATATGCTGTACACCACGTTACGGCCTTTTCTTGTGGTTGGAAATAAATCTCCGTTTGAATCACCTTCTCAGTTCTCCTGAACTTTTATAGGTATGAAATGATACGGAACAAAGATGGGCTCAGGTGGGTGATGATCTAACTGAATAAGGCAGCAGGTTCACAAGGTTGCTTCGAGGGTAGGATTCACCATTCCCCGACACCAATTTTGTAATCGGCAATCGGGCAGAGAATCCCTTCCGACGCCCAAATCGGGGGCGGCGCCCGTTTGACACCCGTTTTCTACCCTCCGCCCCCTCGGAAATGGCATCATCGCGTCATGCGCCGCACGATGTTGGAACCCCGTTGGCGCATCATCTGAAGGCCCTCCTCCACTGCTCCGCCCCTAATTGGCCGAGTTCCCGACCACTCGGGGGACGTGTGGTCTCAGCGGTCGGGAACCTGGCATGGTGGCTGCGGACGGTGTCCAGCACAGCCACAGCGGGAGCTGTGCTGCTGGCCGGGGGTCTTCTCCAAGGGCTGGGGGAACTGGTGAGGGGCGGCACTAATTTGGCAGATTAGGTTCGCGCACGGCCGGTGCCATGTTTTACGGTGCGACCGCTGCAGGTTGTCGCTGTGCGCATGCGTGGTCACGGACCCGGCCATTCTCCAGCCGTTTATATCGTGGGAGCTGGGAGTTTTACTCAGCGCAGCTGCTAGCCCCTCACCGGTCGCAGGATTGGTGAGGGATCGGCACCAATTTTGGCATCGTAAAATGCCACAATTCCCAAGCCGGCGTCGGCACTTAGTCTGAAAAACAGTGAATCCAGCCCCTTGTGTGTTGTTGGAGTTAGATTTTACCCAGTGTAAACTCCAACCAGCATGAGACATTGGTATTATAGCTCAATCTCCAAGCATTCTGTGATCCGATTCGCCAGTTCCACATGTCCAAAAGGGGCTGATTCTCCGCCGGCGGGATGCCCCATTTTGCCGGCAGCCCGGGCATTTTCCGATGGCGTGGGGCTGCCCCACAATGGGAAACCCCATTGACCAGCCGGCGTAACGGAACATCGCGCCGGTGGGGTGAACCCGAAATGTGGCGCGGCGGGGCGGAGAATTCAGACCAAGGTTTCTGCAAAGACAGCTGTCACTGCATCCAGTTGGTATTTTGTTAAAAATGAGCTGTACAGGGAAGAAAGCATTGCACATGTTTCCAAGCATACACTGAACTCTTTGCAAGCAAACTGCTCTGCTTCAGAATAACTGCAGTCTAATTTCTTCCTCGCTGATGGAATAGAATGATGTCTGTCTAGCTCTCTGTTTCTAGCTGACTCTCCTTTAACAATTACTTTTGAAAAACCCAATGGGAAAACCCACACAAATCCATTCGAATTGAAAGCTTCAGATAATGACTAATAGCCATTGGGCTCAATTTTTATTTTGCCTGCTATACGTAATTAAATTAGCAATTATGGCTTAAGTGTAAAGAGAGATTAGCTCCTGTAATGGTACAGCTAAGTATATATCTCAAAGATGTTTGTACCCAATTTGACTGCTGAGAAAAAGATAAATCTGTGACAAAATTGATATTGTTTTTGGAAAAAACAGGGAGCAGGATTTCCATTGATAATCCGGGATAAGAGTGGCACCCAGGAGCAATTCCCTCCCCCTTAGTAGGCTAACTTAGACATGGAAGGAAGCCTGCGGGATTCCATCCAGGATCCTGCTATCAGGACGCCATTTTGAGTGGGTGGCCCGGTACCAAGGTATGGCGATTGGCCCCTGTGTCCCTTACCCCCCACAACACAAATCCTGTCCAATCCCCATCCCCCCCTCCGACCACAGAGAAGTAGGGGCATTCTCCCCACCCCCACCACAGGAATTATGGATCCCCCCTCCACAGCAACAAACCTGATCAGACCCCAACAGAGCCTCCCCCATAAGGCCCCCCATCAGAGACACCGCTTCAGAGAACCCCCATATCAGAAATCTAGGATATTCTGTGCTTTCACTTCCTTTTTTTCCCAGCAAAATGTACTTCACATCTTTTGATATGGTGAGGACTTGTCATTCATAGCTATGTTGATAAACATTTTGGTAGCTTCAAAGCAGGGTACTTGAAATGCAGTCACGTGTGAAGGGTAATGAGAACAAACAATCCAGACATGTGGCTGTCTGGAAGCTATTACCCTGTCAGTTACAAAAGAACAAAGAAAAGCACAGCGCAGGAACAGGCCCTTCGGCCCTCCAAGCCTGTGCCGACCATGCTGCTCATTAAACTAAAATCTTCCACACTTCCGGGGTCCGTATCCCTCTATTCCCACCATATTCATGTATTTGTTACAGCCTACTGAAAGCTATTTTTCTTTGAAAGTGAATAGAAGCCTCGCAGATCAAAGGATCTGAGGGGGTTTAAAGCCTTGTGATGAGTTTTGGCTTTCTATGAACTACCAGCTGCCACTTTCAACATATCTGTCTGAGGTAGCGATTGTACAGGTCTGGTAAGTAAAAAAAGTGATTTTTTAAAGTGTTTCTGTTTGGACTGCTCTTTAGCTTCCAGGCAGGGGTGATTGATCGGGGGGGTGGAGTCTCTGATGGGGTGGGGGTGTCAATCCACACCCACGCAAATACTGGCTAAGACAGTTGGAGCATTGCAGGGGCGTGGAAAATCGGGCTTCCAACCTGTCAATCAGATGAAAGTGGGCTCAAATAACCTATTTGCATCCTCCTCCTGGCACGGGGCAAGCAGCTTGCTGCTGCTGTCTGTGGGGGACTGGATCACCGGAGGGACACCGATCCTTTCTCTTTTTCCTCGAAAGTCATTTCTCTTATGGATGGGGTAGAGAATCCACCCCCGAAACTGCCACTCCCACCATCTGGGTCCTTTCAATGGTAGAACGATCATTGCTGAATACTCTGTGACTGTGCTATGTAGACCTTAAGCTCTAATCACCAAAAGGCTTTGTTCTGTCAGGTTTTAATATGCTGGAGATAGGGGGTGGGATTCACCGCTACTCGGCAGAGTGGGCCATACCGGTGCCGAGGAGTGGCGAGAACCACTTCTGTGTCAGGCCGCCCGGAAGGTGCGGAATCTGGCAACGAAGGGCCTCCGCCAGCCGATGCGAGTTGGCACATGCGCAGGAGCATTAGCGTGTACTGACGTCATCCCAGCGAATGTGCAGGGGGTTTTTCTCCACGCCGGCCATGGCAGACCATTACAGCGGCCGGCACGGAGGGAAAGAGTGCCCCCCATGTCACAGGCCCACCCGCGGATCGGGCCCCTCCCCGGGGCCAGATCCCCCTGCAGAGCCAGGTTCCGCTGGTACGGACCTGGTGTAATCTACGCCGGCGGGACAGGCCGAAAACGGGCGGCTGCTCGGCCCATCGCAGGGTGGAGAATCGCCGGAAAGGGGGGGGGGGGGGCACTGCCAATGGCCCCCGACCAGAGAATTCGGCAGCTGGCGTCAGGGTGGGATTCACGCCTCCCCCCAACCGCCGATTCTCCGGCCTGGCAGGAAGTCGGAGAATCCCGCCCAGGGTCACTGTCCTCATTTTTATCCAATTTATTTTTTTCAATTAAGGGGAAATTTACCTTGGCCAATTCAACCACACTGCACATCGTTTTGGGTTGTGGGGGTGAAACCCACGCAAACACGGGGAGAATGTGCAAACTCCACACGGACAGTGACCCAGAGCCGGGTTCAACCTGGGACCTCAGCGCTGGTGAGGCAACTGTGCTAACCAATTGCGCCACCATGCTGCCCTAATTTCTACCTTAGGTATCCTTGTACACAGGTGAGCTGAGGATGGGTGGAGCTGGCATATGTCAGGCTACTACCTGCAGGAATGATGAAACATTCAGAACATCCAGGAGCCTAGTTTAAATGCTGGTACTTTCTCCAGAAAGCAGCCAAGAGCAAGCAGACAGCCACAGCAACAGTGGGTTAGAGGACATTTTGTGACCAAAACCAAGGACAGGATATTTAATGAAGGAAGCTGGGGTCTCAACCGCAAATCGGAGAGCCCATAAGAGCCCCCATATCCCCTCTTTTCGGGAAGATTCACCACATTTAGTGCAAATTAGGTATTTTTAACTGGACAATAACATGCTTTTTCATGGATCAAGGGGGAGGAAGTCTCACCCACCAAGAGCTGCCAGCCAATCTGAGGCCAGCAGCTTATTGAACGGCAGTGACACCTGGAAGGTGGTGGCTGCTGCTGGTATGACATCCTCCTGAGGTCTAGATTTGGCGCTGGATCCCAGGCCAAAGGTGAGTGATGGGGGATGAGGTCACGAGGTGGGGTTCACATGGAAGGTGAAGCAAGAGAGGTCAACAGCAAGGGTAGGGATGGGGGGGGCCGCATGGTGGCACAGTGGTTAGCACTGCTGCCTCACAGCGCCAGGGACCTTGGTTCAGTTCTGGCCTTGGGTGACTTAGTGTGTGGAATTTGCACTTTCCCAGAGTGTCTGAGTGGGTTACCTCCGGGTGCTCCGGTCTCCATTCACATTCCAAAAATATGCAGGCTAGGTGGATTGACAATACTAAATTGTGCCTTTGTATCCAAAAGGTTAGATTGGGTTGCAGGGATAGGGTAGGGGCTCTTTCAGAGGGTTGGTGTAGACTTGATGGGCCGAATAGCCTCCTTCTGCACTGTAGGGATTCTATGTAATGTGGCTCTCAGGGGGCCCCCTCCTTGTAAGTTATCAGGTTCCTTGATCAGATCCCACCACCACCACCACTGGGAGCCAGTACACAACCCTGCACTGATTTGCATGTCATGCTCCACATTTGGCAAATTCCCTGGGTGGGATTCCCTGAAAATGGGGCTATGTCCCCATGCCGGTGGGAAAACCGGCACCAACGACAACTGGCGACAACAAAGGTGAGGAATTGGCACCTTTCTAGGGGGCTAGTTTGCCGCCAGAGTCGTCCCCGCTGCTCCAGCCACGCCGAAGGGCAATATGGCGGAGCACTACAGGGGCCCGGCGTGGAAGAAAGAAGTCCCCCCCCCAAGGAACAAGCCTGCCCGCAGCAGATCGGTAGGCCCCGATCGTGGGTCAGGCCACCGTGGGGGCTCTCCCCAGAGTCGGACCGCCCCCGCATTCTCGCCTGCCAGGTCCCGCCGTGTGTGAGGTGAGGTTAGTAATTCATGCTGGCGGGACTAGCCAAAAATGGATGACCGCTCAGTCCATTGGGGCCCGGAGAATCGCCGGGGGGACTGGCGTGGCGGGAATCCCTCCACTGCCCGAAAAACAGCGCCGGAGGATAGGACAGCCGGCGTCGGGGCAGCATTCGCGCCTTCCCCCGGGGATTCTCCGACCCAGCTTGGGGGGGCATGAATTGTCTATTTAAATACTGCAAATTGTAGTTAGCACAGCCACACGGCGCTGAGGTCCCAGGTTCGATCCCGGCTCTGGGTCACTGTCCGTGTGGAGTTTGCACATTCTCCCCGTGTCTGCGTGGGTTTCGCCCCCACAACCCAAAAATGTGCAGAGTAGATGGACTGGTCACACTAAATTGCCCCTTAATTGGAAAAAAATAATTGGGTACTCTTAAAAAAAGTAAATAAATAAATAAATAAATAAATACTGCAAATTTGTATTTCTCGTGGATCCAATTTATTTGTCAAGCAGCCATTCCTAAACCATACTATGGTCAGTTCAGATGGGTTTTTAAACTCAGTTGATGCCTTTAGTTCTACCTGATAAAGGATACTAACTGTATCACTTTCTTTAGAAAACTTTGTAATGTCACAAGGTCTTTTTGTGCAAGGTACATTTCATGCATACTTGGATAAAATAAATCTGAGAAAAGAATGCACCCATTTTACCTTTAGATCCATCGGAGTAAAAGCCAAATTGACAAGGCCGACAGTCATGCGTACCATTGACTTGGACAAAACCTGGGTTACAAGGCTGACATGGTTTCTTGGCTCCCGAAGCAGGAAGTTTCACTGCTCCCTTTGCATCTTCACTACAGAATTTGGGCTCAATCCATTTGTACATGATCTGAGTCTGCAGATTATAGAACAGAAGTTACATTTAGTGTCACAGGCTTGAAACCTAACCAAGCTGAAGGAAACATTTAGTCAATTGAAGGTTTTGTTCAAATGCTGGTTAACAAGTTGTTGTTAATGTTCAGGAACATTGACTTTGAGAGTTATTTCTGCGAAGCAGCTGTCATTATAAAAGTGCTACAGTGCTGCACGTGGAAGCCCCCCTCCAAAACCATCACTCATTATAAACTCCCATATCAGATTCTTACAGCCGGGTAAAGCTCCTTGTACTCCTCCTGGGTGGGAATATCTAATTATCATGATCATCCCTAATTACTAACTGTCCTTCAGGCTTTTCTGAGCAACATTGCTGATTTGTAGCTGCTTTTGTGTGTGGTTTCCCCAGCCCTTCGCAAGTCAGGTAGACATGCTAAAGTTTAATTTACATAAAATATTTACTGCAGGCAGAGGGAAGAGATTTTCATCCCATTAGTTCAGACGATAACTCGGGTTACCATTGGGACAGAACTAGTAAAGCAGCAACAACACAAAAACAAACTTTGGAAAGTCCCCGAAAGATATTGGAATTGATTTTCAACTTTTTCGTCAACAATGAATTGCCATAAAATGGGGTCAGTAGCATTCTGTTAATCCAGAAGATGCAGGCCCCACCATTTTGAAAGGTGTCCAATGTTCCCCTATATCCCTTTATAATATGCAAACCAGAGCCCCAAGATGTAAATGGAGCTCCAATTGTTATTTTAGGTTGGAACTGGTCAGAACCTGCATTATGTAGGTCCTGATCAGTTCCAGAGTGAGGAGGCTGAAGTGATGTTGCCCACTCTGGGCAGCGCAAAATTAACCTGGATTCTTGCTGCTGCAAGACAACCTCCTACATCCTCGATTGTCATCTTCCTCTCACAAGAAATTTATTTTCTGATGGATAGGGAGGCCCGCAGTGTTAGTTGCATAAAAAGTGCGTATAATTATGTGCAGGTGAAAAGCAGTAATTGGAGTTTCACTTCAGCACATTTGAGAGACTCTTAGTGAATGTGTGGTGTGGTTGAGCTCGGAGGTATATGCTTGTAATGTTTTAATCTGTAAATAAATGTCAGGCTGACTAAGGATTGGTTGCATTGTTAGCCTTTAATAGAACACGCAGTTCACCAGTCTAACGTTGATGAGGCCAGAGCCTTAGAATGGTGACCACCTCATCACTTCAAATGTGGGTGAATGGCGAACATGATCTGCTCAGACAGAAGCCAAAATCAATGCCACCGTTTGGATTGCTCGAATAGTAACCTTAGGATGACATTTTTAAAAATGACATTATACTCTAGAGGTGAACTGTTCACTTTTTTTTCACTCCCTTTTTCACATATACACACACACACTATGAGTCTTGGTTCATTTCAGATTGGCCAAATTTCAAAGCAAATCTATTATGTTTTTCCTCGTCATCTCACACTGTAGCTTTTGCTTTGTGTAGGGAGCCAGTCAAATTCTGGGTTTGGGGTAGGCGGCACCATTTTAGAGGGATTGTATTGAAAGTCAAAATTCTTACAGCTAAGACTGAAATGCTCCTCTTTTCCAGGGGTCAGCAACGTGGTCAGATTCCAGCAGCTATGTGGACTTAATAGCCATGAGCCAACTTTTCCCAGGCATGGAAATTCAGCAGCTGAAGCAAGATGCAAACTTCTGGGGTGAGGCAAGCAAGTGCTTTTTCAGCACTGCTTGTGGGCCAAAAGGAGAAGAAATGCTTGCTCGCCGCCCTAATCATCTGCCGTGACCTGCCTCCCTCTCCATAATCCAATTTCTCACCTCCATTATTTGGTGACCCACCCCTGCTATTAACTGCCTTATCCACGAGATCAGCGGATGGCCTCACATTTAGATGTCCCACCTCTTGTGATCTCTCCCTAACTCCTCTGCAATTCCTGACTATGGCCTCGCGCAGCAGGTTTTCCAACCTAACATCCAGTCAGCCTTTCAGTCTGGAAAGTTTCCGTGTGAGAAACTGAGTGAAAGGAAGTCATAAGAGATCCTGACGAGGGCACCTCACTAATATTCCTGGGTATCCTGATCTGTAAAGTGTATACCTGAGAGAGTCTCAGGCACTTTTAAAGCCTTTTAAAAGTGCGTACACCTAAATAAGTTGCTGCATTTATGCAGGGTTACTTGATGTGGTCCAATTTTGAATAAAAGATTACAAGGCCAGTTTAAATACCACAAATTGTAAGAGAATTACCTTTCCTTCAAAATCGCATGGTGTATGAGTCGAGAAGTAGTCCTTCTCTGAGCATGGAGGTTGTGGTTTGCATGATCTTGAACCGGGCTCTGAATCAATAAAGACGCAAATGGATAAATGCCGTGGAATCAAAACTTACGTAATGATATAGCTCCCAGCTTGACAAATCAAACAAAGTAAATAGAACTTCAACTACCTTTAGTATAAATATACTTGAGAAGTGAGCAAATGAATACACAGATAATTTTGAATCATTTTATTCCTCACACCTTTGGGTTTAAATTTAGAACATTATCAGAAGGAGCACTAGCTCACGCACCACATGGGAATGAAATGTTGCAAAGAAACTGCAAGGCGTCACAGCAGAGGCAACCATTCATTTCCTGCCTACTGGGTTAATGTGACTGCCTTACTGTAATAAAGGGGACAGTTTCACAAAGAAACTGCTGCCGAATTCAAAGAACTATGGCTCAGGATGTCAAGCAACTCGACTATTGATCTTCCAGTTAGGGAAGTAAGTACTTTTGATAGAGATTGCATGAGGCTTGTGTGAATGTCAGACAAGGCCAAAGCCAGAGTGGCTGTGATGAGCTCCTATTGTTAAGTGTCTTGCCAGCTCTCACTATCAGGGCTTCTAAATGAAGAAGTTCCACTTGGATTAAGTTTTCTAAAGCATTTTGGTCCCAATAAACAGTGCTCCACAAAAGCTACACATATCCAGGAAAAGAAGTGGATATAAGAAGCATTCATGAAATAAAAAGGAGGAAGATGGAAAAACCTAGGTTGACCTCTTTTGCAATCCCCAAAATGGTATATGGCAGAAGGAAATAAAGGCATTTGATGGATAATCTCCTTGTCATATGATTTAAAATCCTTAATTTTTCTAGTTTCACATCAAATGCATAAAGGCCCAAAGCCCCGATATTTAGTTGTGGGACATTAGATCGATGCTTACAGTGTGGTTGTGTGAAATTTCTCTCTTTGCCATTTTAACAGAGACATTAACCTATTTAAAATAAATGGACCCAATTCCTCCATTGGAGAGAACAATTCTCGATAATGTGCCCAACGTAGTGGCCCCTTTTGGCGTTGGTGCAAATCACTATTGTCCGCCAAATCTCACAAGTGGCCAAAAATGAGATTTGTGCCGTCGGCATCTCAGTTTGAGATCTTCCCCGGCCCCCACTCTTCCCTGCGCCCCCCCCACCCCTGCTACCCTGCCCTCCCCACCCCCGCTAATAATATAATCAGATTCATGCTTAGTAAGGGTGTAAAACTGAATTCCATAGATTTGAATGTATTTTAACATAATCAAGAGGCTTGATGCCCGCAACGTATCCTTCCCTCCCCCCCGGCACAAAAAACAATCATGCTGGCCACACTGGGGACATGAAGCTGCCTGTAGGCCCTGGAGTTTAATGGACAAGGCTGGGTATTCCACCCTGGCACTTCCCCCTGGCAGTGCCAAGGCAGGGAGTGCCAAGGGGGCACATGAAGGGACAGTGCCAACCTGGCATTGGTACGGGCGAGTAACCCTCCTCTATTGGGGAGGGGAAAGGGTTCCCCTTATGTGTTGGGCCTGCAAGGGGCAGGGGAGGGGCTGCCAATGTGGGTGTTGTGGTAAGGGTGGGGGAAGCCCAATGCTTGGGAGGGGGTGGGGGGGGGGGATTATGATCTCCATGAGAAAAAGAGTGGGGGGCCTTGAATAACATAGAACATACAGTGCAGAAGGAGGGCATTCGGCCCATCGAGTCTGCACCGACCCACTTAAGCCCTCACTTCCACCGCATCCCCGTAACCCAATAACCCCTCCGAACCTTTTTGGTCACTAAGGGCAATTTATCATGGCCAATCCACCTAACCTACATGTCTGTGGACTGTGGGAGGAAACTGGAGCACCCGGAGGAAACCCACGCAGACACGGGGAGAATGTGCAGACTCCGCACAGACAGTGACCCAGCGGGGAATCGAACCTGGGACCCTGGTGCTGTGAAGCCACAGTGCTATCCACTTGTGCTACCGTGCTGCCCACGAATGTAACTTTAAAAAATATATATTTTATTCCAAACACACTCAAGAAACACCCACATAGCAACAAAACATAGTGCAAACAGTTTGTACATTTCTCCCTCTTTTTAATCCCCAACCTCCACCACGGTACAAACAACTCCTCACACATGGACAGAAACAGCCCGCACTATACAACAAACCCTTGCTCTGATCCCGCTGAGGGCAAACTTGATTTTCTACAACCTGAGGAACTCATGCAAGTCCCCCAACCACGGCACGACACCCGGTGGTGGAGTCGACCTCCAATTTAACAGAATCCTTCACCAGGCAATCAGAGGCGAAGGACACAACATTGGCCTAGTTCTCCTCCTGCATTCCCGGCACCTCCAACACCACAAAGATTACCACCATAGGCCATCTTAACCCCTACAATCCCTGACAGATTCTCAAACACCCACTCCCAGAAGCGGTCTAATTTTGTACATCCCTAAAACATATGGACATAGTTTGCCAGCCCCCTCCCACACCTCTGCTTCTCCCAGGAAGAACCCACTCATCTGGGCCCGAGTTGTATGTGGCCTATGCACCGCAAGGTTGAAGGCTCATACTTGTGCAGGAGGAGGTTGAGTTGACCCAGAGCTCCCCACACCAGCTCCATCCCCAACTCCTCCTCCCATTTCCACTTGATCCTTCTCTCCCAACATCCACATACATCTCCAATCCTTCTGTTCACCCCCTTCCCCCACCCCCATCCGGGAGCAACAAGCGCTCCAGTAGCGTGTACTCCGAAACCTGGGGAAATGAGGGCAGTTCCTTCAGTGCAAAATCGCGTACCTGCCAATACCTAAACTTACTCCCCCTTGGTAACTCAAACTTCTTCCACAATTCCTCCAAACCCGCAAACCTACCTTCCACAAACAGGTCTTTACCCTGCATTATCCCTTCCTCCCGCCATTTCCTATACATCAAATCCATTCCCCGTCACCTTAAACGGCAGGGCCCCCAGATCCGCCCTCTGCACCGAAGCATTTGCCGGAAAGACCTCACTTTTCCCAACATTCAATTTGTACCCTGAAAAGGCCCCAAATTTTCCCAACAGATCCATAATCCTCCCCATACACTCCAGTGGATTTGCCACAAACAGCAATAAATTATCAGCATACAATGACACCTTGTGCTCCCTAACTCCCCTCGCAATCCCTTGTCACTCACATAAAGCTAAATCCAGGGGCTCAATCACCAGCACAAACAGAAAAGGCAAAAGCGGACATCCCTTTCTCGTCCCGCTATGCAGCCCAAAATATCCTGAATACATCTTATTTGTCCTCACACTTGCCCTGGGGGATGCATACAGTAGCCACACCCATGGCAGAAATTCCAGCCCAAACCAAACCTACCAAGAATCTCAGACAGGTATTGCCAGTCTACTTGGTCAAAGGCCTGTTCCGCGTCCATCAACACGATCAACTCCAGCTCCCTCCCCTCTGAGGAGGTCACCACCACATTTAACAACTTCCTGATATTACTGGAGAGCTGCCTCTCCTTCACGTCTGATCCTCAGAGGACCATCGGCACACACCCTGCCAACCGTCTCACCAACAACTGGCGAAGACCTTTATAATGAGATGGGTCTATATGATCCACACTCCATCAGGTCCTTCCCTTTGAATGTAACTTTGAATGCATCCCAATCTCAGAATCCCGGTTTTGCTGACGTGTTTAGGCCCTGCCTTCCAGGTGGCTTTGTGATCCTTGCTAGCACTTTGAAATTGCAGAGTGCTGTAAAATCAGGTGAGAAAAAGCGTCTGCCACAGCTTTTCTCACCTGATCCACCATTGTGCAAGTTTCTATATGGGCCTGTGCATTATTATCTTTTCAGAAAAATTGTGTTCCTTTCCTATTGGTCACATGATAGTGGTGCCAAGTAATATATCAGTGCGATGAGCATATGGTGCAATTAATAATGAGTTCTCCAGCTACTTCAGAATTACGTTACCTGAATATTGATCTTTATCACATTTTTGGCATGAAGTCGCACCTCTTGGAGAATAGGTGTTTCTTGGACATAAGTCACAGTGGGAGGATCCAGGTTTTGAATTGAATGTACCTGGTCTACAGGGAAAGCATTCCGACGTATAGGCCACTCCTTAACAACAAACAAAGTCAGAGAACTGATGACAAAAGTTGGCTGATTAATTAAGCAAGATGTCTATTTATTTTGTCTTTAACAACAGAGAAACATAAATTTAATTGGTTATTATTCACTTCAATGCAGAAATGAGCCTGAACACAAAGCATGCTCACGATCCCCTTTTGCACAATGTGCTTTCAACTGCAACAACATAGCAAATTTAATTGGTACTAACTGCATCCAATTTATGTTCCCAATTTCAAAAGTCTCTGCTATAATAATATACTTGAATTTATATTGCGTTCTTCTCATCAAGTGCTTTACATAAATACTTTCGAAATCCAATATAGTCAAATAGGGCAATTATTCTACTGTTGCAACATCACACACACAACAATCTAATAAATAACTAGTCAATCTGTTTCACATATTGGTTGAGAGTACTGTATGCAGGACATCAAGGCAACTTTTTGTTACTCTTTGACACTTGTTATGGGATCTCTACCATATCTCAACTATCAAAATGGGCAGAATGCAATTAGCCCAAGTTCAGCACCTCTATCAATAACACATTGGAGTACCAGCCTGGACCAGGGGCCTGCGACCTACTGCTCAGGAACTGCATGCAGCTCATTAAGAACTCATCTGGCACCTGACCTTTATTGATCAAACCCATTTTGATGGTAATTAAATGATTTATCACATTCATTTAGCTTTGCTTAACAAGGTTCTAGTCCACCTCAATTGAAAATTGTAGGTTGCAGAAAGATTCACGTTGTTACCAATAACGCAAAATTGCCTCGATTCAAATTGTGCAGGAAATAATCAGCATTTGCTATTAAAAAAAAGATCTTGGGTTGAACCTCCTTAGTGTGATGACCAATGATTTCCCCATATGAAAGAATACAAAGTGACTGGGCACGTGCATCACCAAACACACAAAAATGGCGATTGGTAGTACCGATCAAAAGCAACATATTGGCATTTCAACAAAATTCTACTTAGTCAATCAGAAATTTCAAAAGTTGCTACAGGCAAATGCCACATCTCACCATCATAACATGAAATATCAGAACCATCTGTTAAGAGGGTTAATAAAAGAAACCTTTCAAACCAGGGAGGAGTTTGGGTCTCATGGGATATTTTCCATCTAAGTCATCTAATCCTCTCCCTATCATAAAGTCTGTTCACTTCAGTAATCTGGTATTCTTTGTAAGCAGCGGGGTGACCCAGTAATACGACAACAATTCCACGTACAGTCCCTTCCTGCTCGTCAAAAACACCTGTGATGCAGGGCTTTTAATGAGAACCTGGGTCATGCTGATGATGACCATGTTGTTTATGGGAAAAGAGCACCATAGTTGGATTCATGCAGAACAAAGCTCCAGTGACTGGAGATTAAGATTCGAAACTACTGAAATATGGTATGAGGGATCAGTGCACAATAACTGTCTTTACAAAAAGCTCTTTGAGACAGGTCGTTACTTGATTAAAAGGTATGATCTGCATCAGTAAACCCACACAACATAACCACATAATGTCGTGTCAGACTATCTGTAGGAACTTGATCACACTCACAGAGTTAAAAAGATGAGCATCCATTGCATACAAACGTCAATGACCTCTCCAATCACTAAAGCACCTTCGTATTTCTAATGCTTCATTTGTCTCCTTTTAAAATAAAATTATCCTTAGAAGGTGGGAAACACTGGTGAAGCCCATCTCCTGATACTCTGTAAAGTTGGTGGTGACAATTGAGATTCAAGTGCTGTTAACAACAAAGAGACTTGCACAACGACTGTGGAGAGGCAACAAAAGGGAACTGTACCAAGGCACCCTGGACCGTTTAACATAGAACATTACAGCGCAGTACAGGCCCTTCGGCCCACGATGTTGCACCGTCCAGTGACAAATATTGTGAAAAATATGGCAGTAACAAATATTGGAAAATCAGAGGGATTCCTTTCTAGATGCACACTCCAATCTGCCCAGTCGTCCAATGTTTGCAGTGCGCAGGTGACCGGCACAGCAAGGAAAATCTCTTTGTTAGCATTAACCAGATAGGAGGTAAACGTCTGCTTCGATGAGGGTACACAATGGAAAATAACGGATTAGCTGTCCTTTATACAGCCCATTATATTTCCCTTCCCATTACCCTCAAAGCAAAGGAAAATGGGGTGAGGTGTGTGCCACCCATTCTGCACCGAACATCAAAATCAAATTTAATCCCATATCTTGGGATACCGGCCATCAGGTCTGGAAGGAAAAGGCCTTCATTCACCTGGAAGGGCATTGGTGAACTAGTGGGGTTTCTAATCAGAACTATCAGGGTCATTTCATTTTCTTGGTTCCAATGCTAGAGTTGATTCAATTCAATTGAAGATTGTGCGTTTCTTGTTCATAGCCAAGGCTTTATTCTGCCCAATTTGTATGAAAATACATGTTAATAGCTTACCAAGAGATAGACAATTAAATACAACCAAGAGGTTTTCAGGTAAACAGAACAAGCCACTTGAAGCAAGTCAGATTGCTTTCTGCTGCATTGCTTCCATCCGTTTCCTTCCCAGATGACAATAATTCATGAATTTTCTCACTGAACCACATAGCAATCAGCATCAGGGAATTGTTTGCATAATTAAACATTTACATTTAAATAGGCTATTTCATTGCTTCAGTCTAGCTTTCAATGTACCTGTGATAAGAATGTTTCTGATGAGAGCAGGCTTCAGCACTTTTGTACCCATTGAAAACCCTGTTGTCCTCCAGTACAAGACATTATTGCCACGATTCAGTTGTACCTTATAAGAAAAAGAGCACGTTACCTAATCTGGAAAGAGCTCCAGCACATTATTTTGAAAACACAAAGGACAAGATTTATAGTAATTAGATACCAATACCATGGATACTGTGACTGAAGAGGTATCTATAGGGACAGATTGTTAATGTGCCACCCGGGGATAAAACGGGCATGAGAATCCCTTTAGCTTCGACCCAGAACATGTGGAGGTGATTTGCAGGACTCCCCACGCATCTGCCACACCTACCCTCTAACCCCTCAAAAAACCTACTCATCTGCGCTACCGTCATATGTGCGCTGTGAAGCACATTAAACTGGATGAGGCTTAGCATTCACCCTCTGCAGGGCCTCAAAAAAGTTACAAAAAAACCATCCAAATTTCAGCCCAATGATCTCAATTGATGCATAGCGCCAGTACCACTTACAGTTATACCACAGGTGTGGGTTGGCAGTGAATTAATTATGACTTTGCACCAATGCCAAACTTGCAGCAGATGTCAAGGCCAACCAGGCATGGGGGCAGAAAGAAGTTGCATTACAATAACAATCAGCAAAAGGAGTGAAGTTTCAAAAGAAATTCTGACGTTAATCATTGAATGGGCTGGATTTTCCGGCCAGGCCTGCCACAAGATTGCCAGTGATGGGACAGGGACCATGTAAAGGACCGTTGAGCTCGGCGGGAATTTTCGGTCGCCGGGCGTGCAGGGCCGAAATATCCCACCCAATAACTACATTTTGTGTGCAAAGGTGTTCTGAAGGTGACATGTGTTTAAAACCTGAAAGGGGGGTCATGTCTGTTGGAGAGCAGCCTAACATCATCGCCTCTGTCATCCATGGATGTGCAGTGGGGAAAAGGGGGATGGGATATCGGACCATAAGGTGCCTAAATGCCTAAATGTGTTGGGTTTCAACATGTGTAAATCAAAATTGTAAAACATTTGCTCTTCTTTAAAAGTGCAATAATTTGGCTATCCTTTTGACTCAATGTATATTTAAAATCCCAAAACGATGAGTGGCCTAATGCAATGAAAGGTGAATATTTTACAGTTTTAATCCAGAGACATGGAGTATCTCCCTATCCCATTTCTTGTTTTTAAAAGATTTTATTCAGACATTTTCAGAAAAAGCAAAACAAAGCAGAAGCAAAATGATAAATGACCAACATCCACTCACACACCCGGTCCCTAATCTCGCCCCCTCCTCCGGTCCTGCCTTCCCCATTTTAACCCCCTTACCATCCCTTCCACCCTCCCCATTTTGCTGACTCCACAATCGTCCTTCATAAGCCAATGAACGGCTTCCACCTCCGAGCGAACCCATCAACCGATCCCCTCAGGACGAACTTGACCTTTTGCAGCCTCAGGAATTCTGCCAGGTCACTCAACCATACTCCTGCTTTTGGCAGCTACGAGTCCCTCTCCGTCTCTGGGCTATCAGAGAGGCAAAGGCCAAAGCAGAGCCTCTCTCGCCTCCTGGACTCCCAGATCTACCAACAACCCGAATATCAACACCTCTGGACTTGGGTCACCTTTACCCCCAATACCTCGGACATTACATCCACAAACCCCTGCCAGAACCCCTTTAGCTTAGACATGCCCAGAACATGTGGAGGTGATTTGCAGGACTCCCCACGCATCTGCCACACCTACCCTCTACCCCCTCAAAAAACCTACTCATCTGCGCTACCGTCATATGTGCGCTGTGAAGCACATTAAACTGGATGAGGCTTAGCATTCACCCTCTGCAGGGCCTCAGCCCACGTCCCGACCTCCACCTCAACCTCCCCACCCAGCTCCTCCTCCCACTTCCGCTTTATATCCCCCACCGGGACCCCTCCTCTATCTCCTCCTTCGAGAGCACATTGTTTTGCAACCCCAAGGGCGGTAACCCTGGAAAAGACGGTACCACTCTCTCCTTACAACATCCTGAACCTGCAGGTACCTGAAGCTGTTCCCCCTGGGCAGCTCATACTGTTCCTCCAGGTCCTCCAATTTCACAAAACTGCCCCCTACGAACCAAATCAGCTGTCAGCCCCGGTGCAAACTAATGATTATCATAGATCAGTGCCCACACCAAGGTGCCCTCCCTCAGTCACAAATGCTACCTCCATTGCCCCCACACCTTTAAGGCTGACACGACCACTGGGCTCACTGAGTACCCGCCCAGCGAGAACGGCAGAGGCGCTGTTAATAATACCTTAATCTTGTCTCCTACAAGAAATTGGCTCCTCCAACCCCATGTCAACCGCTCCACCATTACCCATTTCCTAACCATGGCGATGTAGTAGTTCAATATATTCGGCAATGCCAGCAGCAACCCCCCCCCCCCCCCCCCCCCCCCCCCCCCATACAAACCCAGAGATCAGCCAGTAAGCCTTTTTGAAGAACGACTTCTGGACAAAGATCGGGATGTTCTGAAATATGAACAGGAACTTGGCAGAACCGTCATTTTTATTGTCTGCACCCGACCCACCAGCGACAGTGGCAGCACATCCCACCTCTTGAAATCCCCTTTCATCTGCTCCACCAGCCGAGTCAAATTTAACTTGTGCAACTGCGCCCTACTCCGAGTCACCTGAATGCCCAGGCATCTTAAACTCGCCCCACTACCCTGAACGGCAACTCCCCAACCTCCTCTCCTGCCCTGTAGCCTCAATCGGAAACAACTCGCTCTTTCGCAGGTTCAATTTATACCCGAGAACCAGCCAAACTCCTCCAAAATCCCCATACTGCCCCCCAATGCATCGGACCCCCAATGGGTCCAAAATGTAGAACAGCAGGTCGTCCACGTACAGCGAAACCCTGTGCTTGACGACGCCCCGCACCATCTCTTTCTAATCCCTCAACACTCTAAGCGCCATTGTCAATGGCTCTGTAGCCAAGCCAAAAGGCAATGGGGAGAGCAGGCACCCCTACCTCGTCCTGCGATACAACGCAAAATATCCCAAACTCACCCGGTTTGTCCACACACTTGTGATCGGAGCCTTGTACAGCAACTGGACCCAGTTTAACAAACCCCTGTCCGAGCCTGAACCCCCCAGCACCTTCCACTGATATTCCCACTCCACCTGATCAGTGGTCGCCTTCTCCGCGTTCATCACCAGTGCCATCTCCACCTCCTGCCCCTCTGGAGGCATCATAATCGCATTAAGCAGCCTCCGCATAATTCCCGACAACGGTCTCCCTTTCACAAACCCCGTTTGGTCCTCGTCTATAATCCCCAGGATGCAGTCCTCAAATCGCGAAGCCAACACCTTCGCCAGCAACTTGGCATCCACATTCAATAACGATATTGGAGGATACTATCCACACTGCTCCGGGTCCTTGTCCTTTTTCAATATCATAGAGATGGATGCCTGTGATAGTGTATGGGGGAGTTCCTTTCTCTCCCTAGCCTCATTGTATGCCCTCAACAGCAGTGGTCCCAGGTCTCTCCCAAACATTGTATAAATTACCACCGGGAACGCATCCGGGGCCGGGGCCTTCCCTGGCTGCATCTTCCCCATACTCTCCATCACCTCCCTCAACCCGATAGGTGCCCCCAATCCCTTCACCAATGCCTCGTCCATGCTGGGAAACTCCAACCCATCCAGGAAACGCCGCATTCCTTCCCCCCCAGCTGGGGGCTCCGACTCATACAGTCTCCTGTAAAAAGCCTGAAACACCCCATTCACCCCCACCAGGTCCAGCACCACCCTTTCCATCTTGTCCATTACTCTGCCGATCTCCCTTGCCACCTCCACCTTCCTCAGCTGGGGGGCCAGCATCCTACTCGCCTTCTCACCATACTCATATACTGCCCTGTTCCTGGCCCTGAGCAGCTGCCCAACCACCTTCCCCATGGACACTAATCTGAACTCCAAGTGGAGCCTCTGCCTCTCCTTCAGCAGCCCCACCTCTGGGGCCTCTGAATACCTTCTGTCCAACCCCAGCATCTCTTCCACCAGGCTTGCCATCTCTGTGCATTACGCCCTCTCCCTATGCGCCTGAATTGAAAAAAACTACGCCCGAACCACCGCCTTAAGTGCCTCCCACAGCATGGCGGCCGTGACCTCTCCTGGCTCATTGAGCTCCACACACCCCCGGATGACGTCCCTCACCCGCTTGTACACCAAGCCATCTATCAACAATCTCACATCTAGCCTCCGCTGCGGACGCTGGGTTCCCCCTACCCCAGTCCACTTGCAAATCCACCTAGTGCGGCGCGTGGTCGGAGACCACGATCGCCGAATACTCTGAATTGACCACCCCCGCTAACAATGCCCTGTCCACCACAAAGAGGTCAATCCAGGAGGACAGCCGGTGCACATGGGAAAAGATGAAAATTCCTTCATCCTCGGTCTCCCAAACCTCTACGGGTCCACCCCACCCCATATTCTCCATAAATCCCTTCAGTTCCTTTGCCACTGCCAACACCTTACCCGACCTCTGGCTCGACTGGTCCAAACTTGGCTCTATAATCATATTAAAATCCACACCCATGATCAACCAGTGCGACTCCAAGTCAGGAATCTTCCCTAGTACACGTGTCATGAAATCTACATGATCCCAATTTGGGGCACATACATTTACCAGGATCACTGGCATCCCTCCAGCTTCCCACTCACCATCACGAACATTCCCCCTCCCTGATCTGCCACAATTCTGCCCACCTCGAACATCACCCGCTTATTCACCAGCGCCGCCAACCCCTCGTCTTTATGTCCAGTTCTGAGTGGAACACTTGGCCCACCCATCCTTTCCTCAACCTTGTCTGATCCCCTATCTTTAAGTGCATCTCTTACAAGAAGGCCACATCTGTCTTCAGACTCTCCAGGTGTGCAAACACACATGACCATTTGACCGGTCAATTCAGCCCCCTCACATTCCACGTGACCAGCCTGGTCGGGGGGGGGGGGTCTCCCCACGGGGAGGGGGTGTCTCCCCACCCCCTGCCAATCAACCATATACCTTTTTGGGCCAGCCCCTGGCCCGTGTCATACGACTCCCCTGTCCCACCCACGGATGTCCACCGGCATCACTCCCTTTCCAGCTGCGCCACAACAACCACATCCTTGTCAGCAACCCTTCCCCTCCCCACCCCCTCTCTCAAACAAAACAAGAACCCTATCCCCCATCACCTACGCCTACCTCCTGACAACACCCCACTGCACTCCCCTTTAGTAGCCCGCCCAACTCGCATGGTAACCCCCACCGAAGGCCTCCATAAACCCTATCCCCCCCATTTCCCCCCCCCCCATCCAGACTCCCCCAAAACAGAAGACTTGCACTCACCCTTGATATTGCCCCCATGGAGGGACATGCCCTCCACCCCGCCATCAAAACCAAAAGAACATTTCAAGAGGAAAAATTTCCCGAGAACAAAAAAAAAACCTCCTCACACGCATCTCCAGAGTTCAATGCCCTCCTTCTCCTACCAGTCTATTGTCCCCCATTACTTCCATTGCCTCCCTCAGGCGTGCCAAAATAGCATTCATATTTCTGAAAAGTTACCCAGAGAAGAGGGCAGCCTTTACCCGATTAAACCCAGTCCTCCTCTTCACCAGCTCTGCACCCAGGTCTTGATACACCCACACTTTCCCAGGTGCATATCCTCGTCTGCCTTGCACATCGAAAAATCTTCTCTTTATCCAGAGGGTGGGGCAACCACACCACCATCGCCCTTGGCGGTTCACCCACTTGCGGCCTCCACATCAGCGCTCTGTGCGCTCGGTCGACTTCCAGGGGCCAGTCAGAGGACCCCCTCCCCCATCAACTGCTCCAACATTTTGGCCATATATGTGCCGGCCTCCGCATCTTCAAGCATCCGCACAAACCTCAGATGTTGCCTTCTGGAACGCTTCTCCAGATCCTACACCTTCTCCTTCACCCTCTTATGGGTCTCCTACATCATCCCCACCTCGACCACCAATGAGGCCAACTGTTCCTCGTGCTTCCCCACCGCCTCCTCCACTTTCTGGATCGCACGGTCCTCAGATTCCAGCCTCTGCTCCACTCTCTCGATCCCTGCTTTCACCGGCTCCACCACTTTGGCCAGGACTGCCAGTGCCTCCTTCCTCTGCTGGCTGAACTTAGCATTCAGACATTCCACCAACTGTTCTCTTGACTACTGGGCAAGCAGAACAGGCCCTTTGCCCTCTGCCATCTCTACCTGTGGCGCAACACGAAGACGCTCCAGCTCCAACCGCTCCTTTCTTCTTGACACACTCCTCGTTCGAGGATCCATCCACCAACTACACCAGAGTAGTTACACCTTCTCCAGTTACTCCTACATCTCTTTCCATCCAAAACTTTGCCCTTCAGACAGAGAATGGACCGGAAAAACCACCTTGGATGGGAGCCACCAAATGTGCAACCGCTCACTCCATGTATCATTATGGTTGGTAAGTGAAGATTTATAAATGAAAATGCTTTCACCCTGAACTATTCTCATGTATCTTCGTGTGATTAACTTATAAGCGTTACCTGTGATATAAGTCAGCCCGCCCCAGCTCACAAATTGTAAAAGGGCGCATGCCTATAAAAAGTGGAAAATAAACTTGCAAAATAGAAATAGAGAATTAACTTATGTGCTTCATGTTATATATTTCCTGGGTTGGCAGTTTTTCCAAAAGACAATAAAACATTTACTTTCAATACCGTAAATATTGCCATTCTAGGGCAGCACGGTGGCGCAGTGGGTTAGTCCTGCTGCCTCACGGCGCCGAGGTCCCAGGTTCGATCCCGGCTCTGGGTCACTGTCCATGTGGAGATTGCACATTCTCCCCATGTTTGCGTGGGTTTCACCCCAACAACACAAAGATGTGCAGGCTAGGTGGATTGGTCACGCTAAATGGTCCCTTAATTGGAAAAATGAATTGGGTACCCTAAATTTATTTTTAAAATATATATATTGCCATTCAACTTGTGCCATTTAACATGCATTACGATTCATTGATTTTGCCAGTGAGCACTGAGCAGTCTCAATGGACACAGACTAGGGTTGAAAACAACCCTTTGATAAAGAACTTTTAACAGCAGTAGCCTGCTTGCTTTATGCTCAGCTCAAAATGAAGAACACAGTCAATGGATCCGAAACTTCCTCTTGTGTTTTAAACCCATTAATTCAGACTCGTTTGGGGACTTATTTAAGCTTTAATCTTCAGGTGAGGCAAGAAAAACAAGGTACGATGTTTAGTAATAACTTTTTATCTTTTGAAGCAGATGGGAGGAATTTGGCAGCTACATGGGAGAAATCTCGGCACATTCCCACAACAATTTTTTAAAAAACACCGCATCTTCACAGCTTGATACTTACCGGGCGGAATTCCCCGACTCCCGCCAGGTCGGAGAATCCCCGGGGCGCTGCGCAAATCGTGCCACGACGTCCATCAGCGCCATTGGCGCCAGCGTGGTCAGTGGGGCACCAGTCGGGGGCCACTCTACGTGGCCCCCTTGCTTGATTCTCTGACCCGGATGGGCCGAGTGGCCGTGGCAAAAATCCTGAGTCGCACCGGCGCCGTTCTAACATGCTCTGAGCCGGCGGGATCTCGGCGCTGAAGGGTCCGGGGGTGGCCTGTTTTGGGGGGGGGGGGGGGGGAGGGGGGGGGGTGAGAGATGATCCGACCCCGAGGGGGGGAGGCCTCCGTTGTGGCCTGGCCCGAGATCGGGGCTCACCGATTGGCGGCCGGCCTCTCAGGCTGGGGGCCTGCTTTTTGCCGCGCCGGTTCCTGTAGCTCTACGCCACTTGGCGTTGTGGCTGGTGCGGAGAAGAAAGCCACTGCGCATGCACGAACCCCGCAGCGCCCAGCTGACGCTGGGGTCAGCAGCTGGAGCGGCATGGGCCGCTCCAGCGCCTTGCTGGCCCCCTGTGGCCTGGAGAATGATACGCCTGTTTACGCCGGCGTCAACACTTAGCCACCCAATGGGAGAATCACGCCTACCATCTATGCTCCTCCCTTAGGAAGTACATTTTGGCCTTGGAGGGAATGGAACTTAGGTTTACAAAAATGATACGTGGACTACAGGAGTTAAGTTAAGAGGAGAAGTGATACAATTGAGCTTGTTTTTGCTAGAATTTATAAGGTTAAGGGGTGATCTGATCAAAGTATCCAAGATATTAACAGGGACAGACAGAGTAGATAAAGATAAACTATTTCCACTGGTTGGAGATTCTAAAACAAGGGGCATAGTCTAAAAATTCGTGCCAGACCTTTCAGGAGAGATGCATCTTCACTCAAAGGGTGGGATTCTCCGTCTACGTCCGCCTGGCGACCGGAGAATTGCGCCCGAGGTCAATGGAGTTCTCTATTGTACGTGACTTGCCCATGGCGTTCTTGCGGCGGGCAGTGCGGAAGAATTCAGCCCAAAAGGGAGGTTGAGGTTTGGAACTCTCTCCCACAAACAGCTGTTGAAGCTAGATTCAGTTGTTAATTTTAGATCAGAGACAGATAGATTTGGGTTAAACAAATATATTAAGGGATATGGGCCAAAGGCAGGTATATGGAATTAGGCCATGATCTCATTAAATGGCGGGACTGACTCGAGGGGTAAAATGGATTTCCCCTGTTCCTATGCTTCTTTGGAAAATTACCCGCACAACAGTTTTCAAAGTGAAAAAGACCAGGGGCTGAATTCTCCATTCTGGAGACAATGTCCCCATGCACTAAATCCCCAGCCGCCTATAAGGCCCCCCTGGCCTATGATCCGCCCGCCCCTGATCAGGACGGCCGCGGACTGAGTCCGCAGCCACCATGCGAGTATCCCGACAGGCAATAGGTGGTTAGTTCCACGCCGTCGTTAACTCGGCCGGTTGGGAGTGGAGAAATGCTGGGCGGACCTCTGACATTGGCCCCCTGGCGGCGCTGCGTACTCCGCGGAACTGCCGAACCGGCACCGGGCCTGATTACGCCATCAAACTGGATTCTCCACCCCAGCACCGGCCGCGATTTCAGCGTCGGGCTGTGGACAATCCAGCCCCAGAAATCTTTGAACAACATGCATAAACAGAATGCTAAATGGGAACCATGGTAACAGGATACATGTTCTAGTGATTCAGTGCGGGCAGCACCATATGCCATTTGCTCATGTACTTTAAACTTTGCCCACAGAGTTGATTGCTGCAATTTATCGTTAACTTATCATCATTCCTTCTGTCCAAATTGTCTCAGGCAGAGGAAACTCACTGATTCCCGGAATAGGAGACCTGACAGAACAGCAGCACTTAAAAAACAGCTGCTCACACTTAAAAGGGAAACTGCAATAAATCCTTGCAAAAGTGCAAAATTGCTTGGTTGGCAATAGATACTGGAGGGTGTTGGAGCAGAATTGCCCATTTGAGGATGCAGCATTAGAGTTACTGTTGCAGAAGATTGAGAAGAAGGATTGTCATCTTGAAAGCTCAAAGTCACCTTCCTATCAGGAGCACCGTGAGAAATGTCTGGGTGAAGGTGGCAGATTCAGTGAACAACCGTCTCCTAGGGTTGGTGAGCACAGTCTCCCGTTTTGATAAGTTATTGAAGCAAATGACAAAAGTGTTAGGAAATCTGCTCTGGTCGGGCACAAAATGCCCTATGATTCCATCCTGTCAGCAGAACACACAGTGATAAATTCAGACACAGCGGGTGGGATTCTCCCACGCAGCGCCATATGGGAGAATCGCCGTTCGCGCCATTTTTTACCACGGCGCCGGTCCGACGGCGGCAGGCGATTCTCCGAGGAGCGGAGAATCGGCGCCATTAGCGGCGGTGCGTTTGGCGCGGCGCCAGTCACTGGCCGCTGTTCGCAGCCGGGCTGCCGATTCTCTGGCCTTGATGGGCCGAGTGGCGCCTCGGAAACGGCAAAGTCCTGCAGGCGCCGTTCAAACCTGCTCGGCAGGAACTCTGCGCGTAGGGTCGGGGGGCGGCCTGTGGGGCGGGGAAAAGCGCTCCTTCACCGGGGGGGGGGGGCCTCCGATGGGGTTTGGCCTGTGATCGGGGCCCACCGATTGGCGGGCTGGCCTCTCCAGCCCCGGCCCTATTTTATTATGCAGCCGGCCCCTGACCCCCCAAGCCATGTTGCGTCGGGGCCGGCGCATTGAGGCAGTCCACGTGCATTCGCGGGTTGGTGCGGCCCAACTGCGCATGTGCGGGTTGGCGCGACGCCACTACGCATGCGCGGGTTGGCGCAGCGCCCATTTGGCACCGGGAAGGGAGGCTGGAGCGGCGTGAACCGCTCCAGCGCCTTGGTGGCCCGAATTGTTAGTGCCCGCACCCGTTTTGCGCCGTTGTGAAACGCGACGACGTTCACGACGGCGCGAACATTCTGTCTCCATTTCGGAGAATCGCGCCCAGCATCTATGAGTTTTTGATCGTAAAACTAAGCCTACACCTGAGGGGCTGCCTGATTCTATGCAATAGCTAACATCTCTAAAGTGGAGGAGACAATTTCAGTGAGGATCTATCCAGAGAGCCAACACCCTCATGTACCCTAACTCTAGCAATGTCTCTGCTGTGAAATCTTGGACCTTTAAATACAAAATCTGTGCAACAGCAAATTAAACAACAGCAATTAGAGCTTTTGAGCAGTTGGTGACAGTTTATTGAATACGGGCTAATAGGACCTAGAATCTGAAGCGTATATCCTAGGTCACACTCAGGTGGCGCATAACGCCTCTCCTACTGTCTGAAATTCATAGAATTATAGAATCCTTATGGTGCAGAAGGAGACCATTCGGCCCATCGAGTCTGCACCAGTCCTTGGAAAGAACATCCTACATAAGCACATGCCTCTACCCTATTCCTGTAAACCAGTAAGCCTATCTAACCTTTTGGACACTAATGGGCAATTTAGCCTGGCCAATTCACCTAACCTGCACATCTTTGGACTGTGGGAGGAGACTGGTGCACCCAGAAGAAACCCACGCAGACACGGGGAGAAAGTGCAAACTCCACACACTCAGTCACCCGAGGCTGGGACTGAACTCGGGTCCCTGGAGCTGTGGAGCAGTAGTGCTAATCACTGTGCCACCGTGACTTGCCATAGGACCATAAGACATCGGAGCAGAATTAGGCCATTCGGCCCATCGGGTCTGCTCTGCCATTTAATCATGGCTGATATGTTTCTCATCCCCATTCTCCTGCCTTCTCCCCATAACCCCTGATCCCCTTGAGTTATAACCTGCCTGCTTATCATTGGCTGGGGACTAATGACAATCCCACAATCCTGTGGGAGTATGAGCTTCCCCAATGAGGGTGGCGGAGAAATCATTAGCAGACTCCCTGCATAAATAGAGCTGGCCAGTTTGGAAGCAGGGAGAGAGAGGAGTGAGCAGCAAGGGAAGTTGCTGCTGCTGTTATATATATATATGTTATTGTAAATAAATGTTATTTCTTTGTATCCTGAAAACTCGTGCTGGATTCTTTGTGGCCCTCACAAAACCTTGTTAATCAAGAATCTATCTCTGTCTTAAAGACACTTAAGTGATTTGACCACATGCTCTGTGGTAGCCTGCAGTGGAATACCCATTATGCCAGAACCAATAAAGTCTGTACACACCATCATCTTGGCCATTGGCTGTTGGTGCACAATGAACACTATCCACTGACTATACCCTTCCAGTTTACTCAAAGTGCCTTTCTTTTAAAAGTTTCTTTAGCTGTTCAGCTAGGGCAGGAAGTAAACTGGTAGTCAGAGAGGATTGAAATAGAACAATGTGACAAATATACTTTGGTGTCTTGCATAAATGAAGGTTTACATTGACATGGTTTTACCTTGCAAACTCTTTGGCCTACTTTGCAATGTGGTTTGTGATCTTGGGTGCTGGAGATCGCAGTCCACCTGGAACACGTGATGGCTTCAGAGCCTTTTATCTCAGTACAGTTTCTTCAATCTGTTCAGAGGTCTGTACATCGTTCACAGTAGCCATTCAAAATTAAGTTCCTTCATAACCCTATCCCTCTGAAATCCTCCAACCTTACCTACCAGCATACAGCCTCTGCTGATCCAATTCCATCTTCCTTCACATCGCTTCTCCTCCTACTTTTGTTAATTCATCAAAGAGCCTTTGGTCATGGAATCTTTGTTCACTTCAGTCGTACATTCTGGAACACTCCAATGGAATACTTCTATGCTATGCTATTTTCATCTCCCCAGACTAACTTTCACTCATGTTCGTGCTTACTACTCCATTTTGCCACTTTTGACACCCTCTACAGCCATGAAACTACTTGCACTCTCAATCTTCCAAGATAAATGAACTCAACAGTCCATTCCCATCACTGAAGCTAAATGGTACATTTGCCACAAATCTGCTGTCCACACTGTGACCCATATTTATGGCTTGCACTCTGGCCACCGCAGAAGCCCCATCAAAATCTCTTTCGTTGATGACATCTTTGCTCACCAATCAATATTCCTGTTATAACCCTCACGAGAGTCACACGGTGTGGACTGTCAGGTTCCCAATGACTTTGGATGAATAAGAGTTTCCTCATTAAGGGAGCGGGGCTTTCCCTTAACAAGGGAAGCCGACCTGACATTAAAAACCCCAACCTGGTTATAGGTCGGGCACGAGAGACCCTTTGGGGAGTGGAGTTGTACCTATTCAGCACCACCAGTGACTGAGGGAGAAACAGGATGAGGCGATGAAAAACATGGTCAAATGGTGCACACCCTCTCACATCCCATCAGCCCTCAATTACTACGAGAAATCAATATACATTTTCCATGCCGTGTTCGGGTGCCCACCAATGAACATCCCCTCAATTCCAGCACCACTAAAGACAACAATAACCCATCACAATCTCTTCACCTCAGACACCAGACCCATGGAAGCCCAGCACAGATTCTCCATACCCATCCTTACAAAATCAAAGAAAATACTCAAAAAACCAAGTTTGAAGGGGAGTCACATATATACCACACAATGCAACTCAACCCCAAAGTAAGGCGCAGTGCAGAACCAACATCATTACATACTATTATGCAGAGAGGACCACCAGCATTACGTTTGGATTATAGGAACACAGGAATTAGGTGCAGAAGTAGGCAATTCAGCCATTCGAGCCTGCTTGACCATTCAATCAGATCATGGCTGATCTTTTCCTGGTCTCAAAACCACCTCCATACCTGTTCCACATATCCCTTTAACCATTTGATAAAACCAGAAATATATATATCTCCCTCTTGAAACTGATGATTCGGACTCCACAGCACTTGATGGGGCAGCGAGTTCCACAAATTCACCACCATCTTCAAGAAGTAGTGCCTCCTCATCTCAGTTTTAAATCTACTGCCTCTCAACCTATATCATTATCTGTTACCTCTTGTTCTAGATTGCACAACAAGGGGGAACATTTGGTCTACATTTACTTTATCAATCCCTTTTAGTATTTTGCACAGCTCGATCAGATCCCCTCTCATCCTTCTAAACTCAAACGAGAATAAGCCCAAGCTGTTCAATCTCTCCTCAGACTTACCTGCCTTTAGTCCCAATAGTTTATGCAATATCTTCTCCCTAGTGATGGTTATTGCACTAATGTTCCTCTGCATTAACTGCAATTCTTGGAAATTTTTTATTCTCCTCTAATGTGAAGACAGACAAAAAATATTGGTTCAGTGCCTCTGCCATCTCTGTGTTGTAGCCACCTGGAGTGGCCACGTCTCGATTACAAAATGGACACTTGCAGAGAATGAAGGGAAAAATGGACAATGCTGAGAAAGCAGGCAGGTGCAAGGTTTGTCTGTTGATTGGAGTTTGCTGAGACCAATACTGCAAAACCATTAACATACTAATGAGCCATCTCCGGGGTCAAAAGAGAAACATTTAGGTAAACGATACTAAAGCAGACACCCCGGCGCCAGAGGAGACTAGAACAAAGCAGGCGAACGGCCACCTAGGGCCCGCCCAGCAATCAGGGCAACCACCCCTTTATTGGAGGAAATCGATACCAATGATCAGGATATGGTCCAATTAATTGGGACCAAGTTCATGGCCTGCCCAAAAGCGCGCAAAGCCCTCTTTGGGTATAAGAAGAAGCCCCCAAGAGAGAATCGTTCTTATTGGCCTTGGCTCTCAGCGACGAGTGGCCTGCCTAGCAGCTGCACCAGAACAAGTAAGTCCAAGGTCAACGCACGCTACGAGATAGACGCTCCTAGCTACCATTCCGTACCAGCTCGACCCCAGCAGCCTCAGAACCGGACAACGGCCATTGTTCCTCTGACTGAGTGGGCGCCCGAAGCTAAGTATAGGCTTTAGTAGTAGTGATAGTTTAGTTGGTAGAGTATGTGCATGAGTATAATTGACTGTGTGTGTAAATAAATAAGCATTGATTTCGAACTTACTAACTGGTGTATCGAGTCTTTGATCAGTATTTGGTTTTGAGCCTTGTGGCGGTATCGAAAGATACCTGGCGACTCTTGAGCAAACGTAATTAGAATTAAGGAAGGTGACCATATTAACCGCCATAAACAGAGCCAATCAAAGAGAGAACACAGCGAGCACCAGTGTTCCCCATTATTACCTTAATCAAACCTTCAGAGCATCCCAAGAAAGGAAGAAAAAGAAAAAGGGAGGAGAAGCTTGAACTACCAGAACTAACCAGGCCATCAAAGGATAAAGGCACAGATTGTTAAATTTAAGTACCCAAAAAAAATCCCCAAAAAACCCCAACATGTATTAGCTCTAACTGATGGGCTATCCTCAATCTGAACTGACCTGACCAACCCCAACCATCCACCCTTCACCCTGCTGCATCTCCACTCATTTTACATGTAAACAAGATAGGGAGCAATAAAAACAAAACACTCCCTTCTACAACCACAAGGGTTATAAGACAGAATAACAAAAAACACAGAACACACTTCAAATAATCGACTCAATATGATTTTGCTGGAACAGGATAATTGACAACACCCGCCCTCACGCTCACATGTCACACACTTCTTTATAGGAGAAAGGACAACAATAAATAATCAAAAGGGAGTAACGTCCAGTATTATAGAAGAACTGCACAATAAATTGCAGGATAAAGACACTATCCATATTGCACGAGAAGGTAAATGATAAACTAGGATCAGCGAGGACTCTTCAGGATCTCTCAAGGATTCCAATGATCGAAGCACAAGGCAGCATCACTTCCACCATGCCATCTCGCCACACCACCAGCCCCTCACAGCAAGCATCGAGAATAGGACGGTATAGAACCAGCGATCAGCAGGCCCGACTGATCCGTGGGCACGAAGATTGGTTTTGTTGTGCTCCACTGAATCTGATGCAACCAGTCTCCAAATCAAGATTACCAAAATATCGCAGTCAATTTTCGAACTCAGTTGGGAGCTCACCTCCGACCTCTCGCTAGGGTCCGGGTTCACGGATGCATCTTGCCTGGTCCCTACCCCCCTAACCTGTCAGGAAAAAAACCATACACTAGAATCCCGACGGCACAAAGGTGAACCCTCACCGGGGAAAGTGCTCTTTCGAGTGCAGGAACTCTCTCATGCGGCTAGACCGTTCTCCTAAAGGTACCCTGCGATTCTTCAAAGTGAGCTCCAAAGACCTGCACTGTAGGGACGAGATCTTCAACCAGGACAACATTCCCGGTGGTGGCCATCATCCGGATACACACATCATTTAAACGAGAGCCGCTTAGCAGCAACTGCTCCACTGCAAGCTGGACCCCCACCCCAGCCCACTTCAACCGCCATGAACAAACAAGGACTTTTACAATTTATCTCAGCTCTTCTTTGCAAAACCCCAATCAGAAACCTCCAGGGACACAGCGCAAGCCATGTACCTCAAGAGAAAGCAGATTTCAAATGTGCACCAGGGTAAAATAAAAGATTAATAATAAATAAATAAATAATCCTTATTGTTGCAAGTAGGCTTACATTAACACTGCAATGAAGTTACAGTGAAAAAGATTAGAAGATGAACAGAACCGGAGCTCATGAAAACCCAACCATTCCCGCGCTCACATCACGTAACCCCCCTCAGTGTACATTTTTGATCCCTGCGAAGCACCAAGAACATTGTTATTACAATTCAAGGGCAACATAAATTCAAGCTGCTGTTGTTTTCCTTCTTTTCTTCATATTTATTTTTTTCCCCCTAAACCTTTTAAGCTTATGAAAATGCAAAAATAGTAATTCCAAAATAGAAAATACCTATTACAACTATGAGTCATATGAAGCCATCAAGTTAAAAGTGCACTTTCTAAACAAATGTGCATGGCCAGATATAATTTCTCTATTCAATATTTCAAACAAAGAGGCGTATTTCAAATAGAGTGTCTGAAACAGTGGACAAAAAAACTGCATCTGTTACCGATCTTCCACAACCCGCTTCCAAACACAAACCATTAACCAGTGTATGCTATACTAGTAAGCAGAAAGAGAGGGAATACGGGAATACCGATTCTTTCTCGAGTGAAAATACGAATGTAAAAACCCTAAAATATCAGCATGAATTAATCCGAAGGCCGTGAAACACTTGGATCCAAGAACATAAAGGAAGGTGACCATTATACAAGACTCCGAATTTCCAAACACTGCTTGTCTCCATCCCTAATCAGTGAGATGTGCTTTGGTGGCTTTCAATTTGATTCTTTTGTTTTGTTTGATCACTTTCTAATTCTTTTTTATTTCCATTTTGGGGTTTAGATGATGATCTTCTGGCCCATCGCCCATATTCCTTATTAAATACGTAAGTGCAAATGGTTTTTACTTTTCCTTAAACATGGAGGAACAGAATCACAGGACCGCTAAATAGTTTTATCAAGAAAAAAAATTATTAAACATTATAAAATTGGATTATAATACAATTCTCCTTTGCTCCTCCTTTATCTTAACAATTACACACAGGTTTTAGAATTAACACAGATTACAAAGTACATTTTAAGATATAATGGTTTCAGTAACATAAAAAAGTCCCTTTTAAGCACACAAGTTGACTGAGGCAATACACACTTGTCTCTGAACCCATGTGGATATCTGTGGATTTCTCTTCGAAAAACCCCCAGATGATTCTTATTCCAGGGGCTGGTTTAGCTCACTCGGCTAAATCGCTGGCTTTTAAAGCAGACCAAGCAGGCCAGCAGCACGGTTCGATTCCCGTACCAGCCTCCCCAGACAGGCGCCGGAATGTGGTGACTAGGGGCTTTTCACAGTAACTTCATTGAAGCTTACTCGTGACAATAAGCGATTTTCATTTTATATTGTGAGCCACTTTGTCTCACAGAACTCCGGCTTCCACACGAGTGATTTCAAATTCCCCTTTCAAATGTCAAATTTTCAAATCTTGTTTTAAATTATACTTTCCCTCCACAGTTTCTATTAAGGTTTCACTTTTACATGCGGCATGGTGACACAGTGATTAGCCCTGCTGCCTCACAGCGTCAGGACCTGGGTTCGATTCCGACCTTAGTGACTGTCTATGTGGAGTTTGCACATTCTCCCCATGTCTGCATGCTCCAGTTTCCTCCCACAGTCCAAAGATGTGCAGGTTAGGTGCATTGGCCATGTTAACTTGTCCCTTGGTACAGGGATAGGAAGGGAAGTGGACCTGGGTGGCATGCTCTTTCAGATGGTCAGTGCAGACTCGATAAGCGAATGGCCGCTTCTGCACTATAGGATTCCATGGATATCTTACTGCCTTTCACAATCCAATGCCTTTTCAATTCTCTAAAACTTTACAAACAATAATCTGTTCTGGTTCCAACTTTCTCTGTTCTGTTAACTCCGGACTTATTGGAAAGTTCTCTTCATTTCTTTAATTTCCTAAACTAGCTGGACTTTAGGTTTCTGGCATCAGTTTTCTTAACCAGTATTCCACAGTATGGCTTTTCATCTAGCAAGGCTGAGAGAGATGTTCCCTCTTTAGTCTTCTAAAACCAACTGTTTCAAACAGAGCTGTGAGAGCTGCCCTCTCTCTCACTACCTATCTCCAACTTCCAACAAATTTTGCTAAAGCTAAAACTTTAAAGTTTTTTATCCTTACAGGGGCCTCCAGTTGTTAACCAATCCCTACTAGTTATATTTATTCTTCAAGTCTTAGCCCTGTCTGAGCACAATAGAATCACAATTGGAATTGAAACCAACCCCCATACATACAAACACCGTTGTCCAGCATAAACCTAAATATAGGTTTCATCCTTCCAGGCACAGAAACATTACTTAAATCCACTTAAAACTATACCATATTTCTAATGTTTAACAATACAAATATAAACCCTTTAAACTACCTTTGTTTCCCAGACAACTACAACAATGACTTGCATTATTTAACACCTTCAATGCCTTTAAAATGTACCTTGCTGTTTTACAGTAGTATCGTGAGGCAGAAATTGCCACCTATCCATAGAAGCAGACATTAGGACAGATAGTCAAATGTTGGTCAAATAAGTAGGCTTTTAGTACAACCTTAAGAATTGAGAGAGGTGGAAAGGCAAAAAAAAAGGCTTGGGGAAGGAACCGATTGCTTTGACAGAGGGTCATCTGGACTCGAAACATTGGGGCTGTTTAGCACAGGGCTAAATCGCTGGCTTTGAAAGCAGGCTAAGCAGGCCAGCAGCACGGTTCGATTCCCGTAACAGCCTCCCCGAACAGGCGCCGGAATGTGGCGACTAGGGGCTTTTCACAGTAACTTAATTTGAAGCCTACTCGTGACAAGCGATTTTCATTTCATTAGCCCTTTTCTCTCCCTACAGATACTGCCAGACCTGCTGAGATGTTCCAGCATTTTCTCTTTTGGGAACCCAATGCTTTGACTGAAGGCATGGTTGCCAATGGTGAGGTGAAGGAGCTGGGGATTGCACAGGAGGCTGGACTTGGAAGTAAAAAGTTCTCATATTTTTAGTGCAGGGAACATAGTATTAACAGATATTTCCCTTTTATTGTAGCAAAACGTCTTTCAGCATCAACCAACAGCAATAGAAATAAAGCAGTAATATAATCAATAACAAGACAATTTATAAGTGCAATGTGCTGCCCGTATAAAAAGGTCAATCTTGCCAAATCATAATTCGACCAAAGTTTGTGTTAGAGCATTATGTGGAGTTTCAATACCCAAGAAATATTTGTGAAAACTAAAAAGCCACAGGGAGGACTAAGAACAGTGGCTGAATGTATTTGAGCACAACCTTCAAATCACAACACCTACTGTATGATGATCCCATTCATTCCTTTCTGTTCTTCTTATCCATTTTGATTCACCACCCATTGCTTGACACTGATCATTCTGAACCTGGGGAGAAACAATTACTTTATTTAGCTTGTGCCATAAAGTACAGAATGAACCCAACTACTGATCCCCTCGTCAACAGCAATTCTTGTTTTTTTTTAAATGCTGGGAGGTGTTAAAGGGGAAATGATGCTCATTCTAAGGTGTTAAAGGGGAAATGATGCTCATTCTAACTGTGATGGCATTCTGCTTGAAATAACGTCAAATGTGATATTTCCATTGGGTTTTGGTGACTCGCACTGATTTGGAGGATTTCTAATAGTTTTTTTGACATTATTCCACATTTAATTCATGTTTGTTTCACTACTGTACATTAGTTTGCATGTGAATATATAAGCAGTCTCTTGTTTCTATTGACATTTTAGATCTCTTCATAGGTTTTCAAGCTGAAGGTCACATATTTATAGCCATCTGCCATCAGACCTTTTTATTTCTTTCTTAATCGCATGTTATTTCTGTATAAAGTTTAATATTTCACTACAGCAGGCTCTTAATAACGTATTTTAGCAGCATACTTAACTGAATACCAGTTTGCAGAACACAATGAGACAGCAGAGCATTGGAATTCACCTATTTTGTCGAACAACCTACTTTCTGGGACATGGCAACCTTGCCTCTGGGCGGTATCAATGCAATCTACAACAAACTTTGCGAAAAGAAAAGAACGGCTGGAAATCTGAAGCAAAAGCAGGAAAGGCTGGAAACAGCGGAGCGGGTAAGTTGCGTCTGTTGTCCACATCTGAAAACTTCAAATGAGCTGTTATCTCTCCAGGTGTCGACAGACCTGCTGAATGTGCCCACCATTTTCTGTGTTTGTTTTTTTCACATTGACCATCACACTGATCTAAGTATAGGGAATTAAGATGTGACTCGGAGAATGATGAGGAGAGATGCACATCGGCTAACAAAAAAGGCTGTTGTACAATCAGACCAAATCCTTTCTCAAAGCCTTTATTTTCTTTGTCAATGTCACTCGTACTGGGCATTAAGTTCTAAACACTACTAAGTTCACTAAATTTTCATAGAGCCGTAGAATTTACAGTGCGGGAGGAGGCCATTCAGCCCATCAAGTCTGCACCGGCCCTTGGAAAGAGCACCCTACTTAAGCCCCACGCCTCCACCCTATCCCCTTTATCCCGGTGACCCAGTAACCTAACCATTTTGGGCAGTAATGGGAATTTAGAATGGCCAATCCACCTAACCTGCACATCTTTGGACTGTGGGAGGAAACCGGAGCACCCGGAGGAAACCCACGCAGACACGGGGGGGGGGGGGGGGGGGGGAACGTGCAGACTCCACAAAGTCCAAAGATGTGCGGGTTAGGTGGATTGGCCATGCTAAATTGCCCGTAGTGTCCTAATAAAAGTAAGGTTAAGGGGGGGGTTGTTGGGTTACGGGTATAGGGTGGATACGTGGGTTTGAGTAGGGTGATCATGGCTCGGCACAACATTGAGGGCCGAAGGGCCTGTTCTGTGCTGTACTGTTCTATGTTCTATGACAGTGACCCAACTGGGAGTCAAACCTGGGAATCTGGAGCTGTGAAGCAACTGTGCTAACCACTATGCTACCATGGGCTTACTGCTGATGAAGACATCCCAGAGTCTGATCTTCAACTGGAGAAACTTTGCAAATACTACCTTTTTCACAAAGAAAAGGTCTCTCGACATGCTTTGCTGAGCAGTGTCTGGTGCAAGTGTCACGGACGTAAAATCTACTGTGGAGAAAACATGAACTACAAGAGGAAGGGATTTTCTAGAAATAAAACTGACAGATATTGGAAACACTATTATCATTAATTCAGGGGTAAAGCTCCTCTCTGTCAGCATGATGCTCCCCATTTAACAATTTTGGTTTCATAGACCCCAGGAAACATTTCTTAAAATCAGAAATTTAACAATACAGTAAAATTCCATGAGCAAATCATTGACAGGAGATGGACATCACTGATAAGGCCAAAATGTATTACTCATTCCTAGTAATACAAGGACGTGGTGGTGAGCACCTTCTTACATACATTAGGAGCAGGAGGAGGCCACTCGGCCTTTCGAGTCTGCTCTATCATTCAAATAGATCATGGCTGATCTGATTGAAACCTCAACCCCACATTTCTGATTTAGCCCAATAACCTTTTACCCCTTGTTAATCAGGAATCTATCTTGCTCTGCCTTGAAAACATTTAAAGAGTCTGCTTCCACTACCTTTTGAGGAACAGAGTTCCAGACTCATGATACCTTCTTGAATCTAACTGATTGGATTGCTAAACCATCTCAGAGGGCAGTTCAAGGTCAACCACACAGCCGTGCATCTGGACTTCTATATAGGCCAGACTGGCTAGATGTCGTTTTATTAAAAGAGCATGAGTGAACCGGATGGATTTGTATGAAAATCTGGTAGCTTTGTGGCCTCTATTACTGATACCATTTAGTTCATTTAAATTCCCCAGCTACAATGATGGGGATTTGAAATAATTTCTCCCCATTATCCCTTCAGGCCTCTGGATTACTAATCCAGTAAAATTGCCATGATACTACCCGATCCATAGTTGATGATCATACATGAACGATTTGGCATTTCCAAAAAACAATTTAGTGAGGAAAACTACACTTTAATTATTGAATAGACTGCATGGACAGAATAGTCCATTCTGGGCCTGCGTCCCATGGCAGGGGTGGGAAGCAGGAGTGTTTTGCGCCAGAGTCCAGAGGAAGACGCGCCAAATCACACGTGCTCACAAATTATGCAGTCAGGTTCTGGACCAGCATGAAATCCTGCTGGTGGGGTGGGGGGCGGGGGGACAATTCTGGTCAGGTGTTAATTTGAATCCTGACAATGTGATATGAAACGGCTTCCCAGCGGCGTTTAGCAGGAATGGCGATTATCCAGCTATGGTGGTCAGGGCCAGATGTTCCTGCTGTAATTTCCCACCATCGGGAAACTGGGGCGAAATTCTCCGCACCCGCGGAAAATCGTAAAACCGTCGTAAAAATCGGGAGCGTTTTACGACGGTCGCGAAGGCTTCATTTCCTGACGGATTCACTTCCGGGAAATGGGCTAGTAGCGCGGCCGCGTCAATTACGTGCGTGATGACGACGGAACGCGGCGACGACACGATCACGCCCACGTGACGCCGCCCGACGCCGTAAAAAGGCGCGGGCGACCCCAGAATCTGTCGGGCAGGATGTCGGAGCCGAGGAGAGCTGCTCCTCGCTTTGTTGATGCGGACGTCGAGGCGCTGCTCGATGCCGAGAGGCAGAGGAGGGGCATCATCCGCCCGCGGAGAGGGCGTCGCCAACCTGCCAGCGCGGTACGCCAGGCCTGGCGTGATGTGGCTACTGCCGTCAGTGCTGTGGGGCAGACCCCTCGCTCAGCTGAGCAATGTAGGAAGAAGCTACACGACCTCACCAGGTCTGCCAGGGTAAGTGCCATGAGGGTGCCCCCTAGTCACAACCATCCCTCCCCCTTAACTTAAGCCCCCCCCCCCCCCCCCCCCCCGGCACGGGAGGGGGGGAGGGGGATTGGGGCAGAGTTATTTGAGGATGGTTCACAAAGTTGTCGCAGACCCAGCGCTCTGGCCCCGAGGAGAGATGCAATCGTCTTATGACAACTTGACCCCCCCAAACTGTGCCAGTATCTGAACAGACTGCTGATACCTTCCGTTTTGTAATGATCTACCTATGTTCCCTCCCCCAACAGGCCAAGGCCGCTCACAACCACCGTGAGCGGCACAAGACTGGAGGGGGTTCACCCAACCTGCACCCCCTCAGCACCTTTGAACAGAGGGCCCTGGACCTTGTTGGGGGGTCTGCCACCCGCGATATCGCGCTATGCGAGGTTGGCGGAACTGCAGCAAGTGAGACAACCCTCCCTGACAAACACTCACCCCTCCCCCATCCTCTGTCCCTTCACACACCCTGCCCACTGGGACACCTCCCCCATCCTCTGTCCCTTCACACACCCTGCCCACTGGGACACCTCCCCCATCCTCTGTCCCTTCACACACCCTGCCCACTGGGACACCTCCCCCATCCTCTGTCCCTTCACACACCCTGCCCACTGGGACACCTCCCCCATCCTCTGTCCCTTCACACACCCTGCCCACTGGGACCGTCCAGCGGCCTGCCGAGCAAATCTAAATAACCCGTCTCATTCTCTTCCCTAGGACGTGATGCCGAACGACGAGGGCCGTCTGCCTCCAGACGGAGACAGGAATCTGCCGCCACCTCACCCGGGGCCTCACAACAGAGGGTGCCCGATCAGCGGGCAGCCCCATCCGCCCCAACCCAATCTGCGGACCAGGACGCACAGAGGGTTCGAAGTCCACAACCACCAGAAATGGCCAGGGACAACCCTCCTGATGCTGAGCAGCCCCACACCCTGGAGGAGGCCCTAAACATTGAGAGCGTCGGGCTTGCGGCACTGCTTTCTCCCACCACATCCATCATCCCAGAGACACACACCCCGGCAGGCCTATTTAGTGATGAGTCTCCTGGGGCACAGTCTGGTTGGCACATCACAGCTGAGCAGGTACAGCAGGTGGAGGTCGGAGCAACAGAGGGCCCGGACTCGCGGAGAACAGACCAGGCCCAGGATGCAGCTGGCTCCCAGACGTTTTCTGAGTTCCTGGAGTTTATCAACCCACCCGCACAGCCGATGCCTCAGGAAACCCAGGGAAACAATGACGGGAGGAGGGCTGCCTTCCTGGCTCTGCAGACGCTGTTAGAGGAGTCGAACCGCGTCCAAGAGCAGGGAGTGGTGCCGCTCATGGCAGAGACCCAGTCCGACACCGCACGGGTGGTATCCGCGGTGGAGGCAATGGGTCAGGTTATGCAAGACGTTGGGCTTAATGTGCACGCGTCATCCTCGGCCCTGGACAGGGTTGCCCTCTCACAGGCAGCAATGTGCCAGAGCCAAAACGACATTGCCGGCGCCCTGCGGGCCATGGCCGAGTCTCAGCAGGTCATGGCCCAGTCGCAGCACGCCATGGCACAGTCCCAGCAGTCGATAGCACAGTCCCAGCAGTCGGTCGCGGAGACCATCAACCGCCTGACACATGTGCTGGATGGCGTCGTGCACACACAGGTTGAGGTCGCACAGTCCCTGGTGGGAATGTCTAACTCCCTGGACTCCGTCTCTGCAAACCTTCGGATCCTGGTGGATACCGTTGCAGGCCTCCAGGACTGGCAGCGCCAGGTGTCGGTGGTGCGACGGGGCACCTCCCCGCTCGCACCTCTGTCCCAAAGTGAGGCCCGGGGGCCACCGGGCTCCCCGAGGGAGGAGGAGGTTTCGGGGTCCGTCCCATTAAGGCCATCACGGGACGTCCCGGAATTCTCGGCCTCCCCCCGTCCCATCCCTGGTGCATCGGGTGGGCAGCAGGCAGAGCAGGGTGGCACAATGTCACCCGAGACGCCCGCAGAGCAGCCTGGCCCATCAAGGCCGGGTCGCCCCAGGAAACGCTTAGCCAAGGAGAAACGAGTCGAGGGGGGCGATTCACAGCAATCCTCCTCCACTCCTGCTGTATCATCTGGGGAGTCACTTAGACGTAGTGGTAGTGCCCGTAAGGCAACTAAGATAGACACTGAGTAAGTTGGCACGGGTGAAGGGCACAGTTTAGTTGTAGGGGCTAGGGCACCTGTAAATAATTGTTAATATTAAACGCACTGTTCCACCTTACTTGTAATACCGTGTGATTGTTCCACAGCCACAGGAATCGTGATGGTGACCGAGTGTCGCTGGGGTTAACGGGTGGTGAAACCTCGGTGCCGGGTGTGCAGTCCCTGCCCCTACCCCCTCCCACAGCTAGCCCACGCGGGCACGTGATGGAGTGTCAGTGACGAACTCAGCGGCCACCAAGGTGGATGGTTCAGCTATTGCCATGGGTCAGACTCTCTCTAACGATTCTGAGCTCACAGCTCTTCGCAGAGCGGGCTGTCATCATTCCACATGGCACTGATCACACCCGCTGACACAGCCATCAATGTTGTGCCATACCGTCTGGACCCAGTGATAAGCGTGATGTCGAAGTGGAGCAGTGTACACTGAGAGGGGGGGGGGGGGGGGTTGTGGTGGTGGCAGTTGTGTGGTGACCCTCTGCATGACTAGCGATGCAGGTGGTGGTTTGGTGTTCATCGGGGACGTCACATGCGATGCGTGAACCGTGCTGCCACCAGGGTGTCGCGTGCCCGCCGTCCTTGCCGGGTCCGTCGTGCCGCCTCCTGGACATCACCAGCACCTGGGTCGTGTCTGCGTTCTGCGTCCGCCACTCCGCCAGCCTCCTCCTCCTCCTCCTCCTCCCTCGCCTCCTCCTCCTCCTCCTCCTCCTCTGTGCTGGCACCACTGCCACTAGCTTCTCCCTCCGCCTCCTGCAGCAGGTCATCTCCCCTCTGCATCGCGATGTTGTGCAGCGCACAGCAGACCACTACAATGCGAGCGACCCTGTCGGCCTGGTACTGCAGGGCCCCTCCGGAGCGGTCCAGGCATCTGAATCTCATCTTCAGGAGGCCAAGGCAGCGCTCCACCACACCCCTGGTTGCTGCATGGGCCTCGTTGTATCGGGTTTCCGCATTGGTCTGAGGCCTCCGTATAGGCGTCATCAGCCAAGACCTCAGCGGATAACCCCTGTCGCCTAGCAACCAGCCCCTCAGCCGGGGGGGACGTCCCTCAATCATCGCAGGTATGAACGACTGCGCCAGTATGTAGGAGTCATGCACACTCCCTGGGAACATTGCACAGACGTTCATGATCCTCATGTGGGGGTCGCATACCACCTGGACATTAATGGAGTATGTCCCCCTTCTGTTTGTGAACACTTCCTTGTCCACAGCAGGCGGGCGCATGGGGACGTGAACACAGTCGATTGACCCCTGAACCCTCGGTATCCCGGCCACACTGGCAAATCCACGAGCTCGTGAGTCTTGACTTGCTTTGTCCTCGGGAAAGGTGATGTAGCGGTCCGCGATGGCATAGAGGGCGTCGGTCACATCCCGGATGCACTTGTGCACCGATGACTGGGAGATCCCAGAGACGTCCCCGCTTGGAGACTGGAAGGAGCCGGTAGCATAGAAGTTCAGAGCGGCCGTCACCTTGATGGCAACCGGGATCGCGTGTCCTCCCCCCGTTCCACGTGGGGCGAGGTGCGACAGGAGTTGGCAGATATGTATCACCGTCTGCCTACTCAGCCGGAGTCTCCTCCTGCAGGTGATGTCCGTCATTGTTAGGAAAGAGACCCGGACACGGTACACCCTCGGCTTTGGTCGTCGCCTCTGGCGCCGTGGCTGCACCCTCACTCTCTCCTCCTCCCCCTCCTCCTCCCCCCCCCCCATGCTGCTCGACGACTGGCAACTCCTCGGCCCTTCCCTCTGCTGCTGCAGCTGGCCCTGCATCCACTGCGGGTTGTGGCTGTGGATGCTGCTCCATCTCCAAATGCAGTGCAGCGGCCCCAACCACTGCGCAGAACATAGCCGTTCTGTTCCCATACATCGTGCTAACCTACAGAAGGGTGGTGGGGGGCAGAGAAACGGGACATGTTAGACGGAGGTTAGTCGACACCTCGGCAGCCGCCTGCCACAGGATACCTGTGTGTCCCGGTGGCCTGGTCGCGCTGCTGACACGCGGGCAGCCTAACCCCTGGTCACTTTCTGCATCCAACGGCCAGTAAACTATGGCCTCCTCACGGGTGCGCCAGTGGCCTGTGTCCGGAAGCCACAGGGGAACCAGCGGCCGTGTCCTCGTGACCGGCACGCCATGGCATGCTGGCAGACATATTGTTACGGGGTTGGACGGCTCACTCTCTACCTAACCCCCCCCTCCGTCGCCCCCCACTGCCTCCCCCGTCGCCCCCCACTGCCTCCCCCGTCGCCCCCCACTGCCTCCCCCGTCGCCCCCCACTGCCCCCTCTGTCTCCCCCACTGCCCCCTCCGTCTCCCCCACTGCCCCCTCCGTCTCCCCCACTGCCCCCTCCGTCTCCCCCACTGCCCCCTCCGTCTCCCCCACTGCCCCCTCCGTCTCCCCCACTGCCTCCCCTGTCGCCCCCACTGCCTCCCCCGTCGCCCCCACTGCCTCCCCCGTCTCCCCCACTGCCCCCTCCGTCTCCCCCACTGCCTCCCCCGTCGCCCCCACTGCCCCCTCCGTCTCCCCCACTGCCTCCCCCGTCGCCCCCACTCCCCCCGCTCTGGATCCCCTCCCGTTCTCAGGGATGCCTTCCCCGTTGTGGCCAGACTCGAGCGGTGCGCTGAGCGGTGCACTGAGCGGTGCGCAGAGTGGTGCCCTGACCTCCTCCAAGCTGTCGTCAGCCAGGCCGACTGGTTGACGAATTTAAAAAGCAGGTGTGTTTCACGACGTGCAAACAGAGCGCCATGACGTCGGGACTTCGGCCCATCCGGGCCGGTGAATAGCGGGGGGGGCTATCAGTGGCGATTCTGGTCGTGTCAGGGGCGGGAAGGAGGCGTTTGTCGGGAATGGCGACTCCGACATTTTGCGGGGTTCGGAGAATAGCGGGAGGGCGTCGGAACAGCGTCGCCGTAAAAATTTCCGACGCCCGCTGTTCTCCGAACCGTCGTGAGTCCGGGGAATCGCGCCCCTGATTTTTCACTCCCTGCCGTATTGTTGTGTGTGTGTCCCCCCCCGAGCTCACCATGAACTCCACAGAGGTTGGGCGGGAACAATTTTGCTCATAGATTTACAGAAGTGAAGGCCTGGTTTGGTGTGTTTTTAGACAACTATTGTGATGGACAATTTTGATTAATTGTGCTGTATGTAATTTTTAATCTTTGTACTACTTTGGACATGAACAGCAGACATACGAAGCAGGCTGGTACATCATGTTCTTTGGATGTGCACAGGGGTTCAACATGATTTATTTCTCAAGTAGGTTTGTCATTGGGCTCACGTTCAAAGGTTCTAAAGAAATTGACTATGCTTTAACTCTTTGGTTGCTTGGGAACCAATAATTCTTATTAGGGCAGCATTTGTTATAGAACATAGAACAGTACAGCACAGAACAGGCCCTTTGGCCCTCGATGTTGTGCCGAGCAATGATCACCCTACTCAAACCCACGTATCCACCCTATACCCGTAACCCAACCCCCCTTAACCTTACTTTTTAGGACACTACGGGCAATTTAGCATGGCCAATCTACCTAACCCGCACATCTTTGGACTGTGGGAGGAAACCGGAGTACCCGGAGGAAACCCACGCACACACGGGGAGGACGTGCAGACTCCGTGTTTCCAAGCTGCTTCATTCTTGCTTCTGCAAAGTCTGGTATGCAAGCTATTTTATTTCTGTTACACACTCCGACCGAATCATTTCATGCCTGCACTAGCATTAGAAATGATTCAATGTTTACCCTGTAACATCACTGTCCCGGATATCGAGCTCTTGAAATCAGGCTTCAGTCTGACAGGAAGAGCAGGTTTGTCTAACTTTCCCCAGAGTGCAAAGCGCAATGTCAATTAGCTCAGATTGTAAAATAGTGCCTTACAGACCATGTAAACATAAAAATTTTAATTTTTATCCAAGGCAGGTAGAATTCAAAATAAATGATTCCCGTTGTCTAGAAAATGGAAATTGGTTGACCTTTAAGTATTTTCACATTCTCAATTGACAGCACATTTGTAACATTATTACCATTCAATGATTGTGATGGCTCCAGAAACACGCCGTGAGCACTCCGGATCGGAAATGGCTGGTCTTCAATTTAGCCTTTGTGCTAAGAAACAGTCCAACCAGTGGAGAAGTTTACCATCCCTCGCCTACCCATTGACTTTAAATTTTACTAAGATTCCTAGGTGCTACACAAATGCACTGTCCAGAAAGTGATGAAGGCTATGGCATCAATAGAATATGCCTGATTTTTCTGCAGCTTTTGTTTTGAAATTGCAATTGGATGCTGGATCAGGAGAATTAAGATAACACTGGACGAACTTTGATGGGTCAAAAAGGTTGCATTCATCCTTGACTTTTTATATAACTAATATTACTTTACTAGGACAACAATAATATTATTTTAAATGCCACAAATTATTGGGGGTTGGATATTCTGATTGGTTGTGCTGTGTCTTTTTATTGTGTATAAATGAAAACTGTTGAATAAAAATATTTAAAAAAATTAAATGCCACAAATTTTGTTTCTAAGTTCAGTAAATTTTGAATACAAATGCATCCCCTTTCATCTTTGCACTGTTGTGGGATTCACTCTTGTTAGCTCAGGCTGTTCCCTTCTTCTGTGGTTCCTTTACTTTCCTATGAAGGGAAATTAAAATACAGGTTCTGAGGCCAATGACAACCATTTTCTGCTCCAGAGGTATATTCAAAGAAATCGACACTGTACAAATGAACTATACATGACATTATTGAACAGACAGCTGTTATTACTTACAAAAAAATCAAAGTATAAGTTGGTGTCTGGATACTGATATTCAAAAGATGCGCTGCCTGATTGTTTCAGGCTCACCGCATACATCAGAGTAGCCGTACACTCATCGCTGTTAGATGCTAGGAAATCACCTTTAAAAGTCCATTTTGACCTATCAAAATAGATAGAGACATTTATTTCCATTTTAACGTCATCCTATCCTGTTGCAAGCTGAAAGCAATAACTGAAAAATCTTTGAGCTGCAATATCTGTACAATCAAACAAACAGGTACTGATAATTGTACTGCTATAAGGGCTGTTTGAACAGAAGTGATTGTTACAAATGGTAACTATAGCTAAAGATAGAGGAGCAAATAAGGAAACTAACAAGCACTAGATTCCTAAATTCCTAAAGCAGGTGTAACTTTTATCCTCTATCAATTTCTATGCTTAGAACACAGGAATCCTTGTTAATTGATTCATTTGAGGATAGGGAGAGGCACTCAATTAAAAAAAGGACTTGATCCTTCTCTTTTTCACCAGGCTTCTTCCTTCCTCTCTCTCACTAAAGGTGTTGATGTTTACTGGGGTATTAGTGGAGTGTCGGTCGAATTATCGAATGGTCATTAGTCATAAATGAGCTTTCACAATGTGAGATGGCTATTCAGCCAGACCTACTTGGAGGAACCTCCTCACTGAAGGGACACAATTCTTCAAGGACACCCGTTGGCAAAATGAGGCCCGGAAAAGGAGCAGGAGAAAGGAATACAAGTGATCTAGAGTCCAAGGACAGACCCACCTCCCGGAAACACCTGCCAAGTGTACGGTTGAAGATGCGGCTCTAGGATCGGGCTCATCATTCATGCAAGAACCCATAGAACCCACGACCAGTAACACGGTGTATCTTAGGTGGACAATCATACGCGGTAATGAGTGATCGGCAAAGAAGCAGACATGTGGCACCACACCCTCAAATCAAATTGATTCCTTATTTGACACCCAAACTCTCAAATTCCAGCAAATGTCAGGACTTACAATTTCCCAGACTGATTTTCACCTTTCTACCCCGCTCTACCAGTTTTAACTCGTCTACCACTTTAGTGAGATTAGCTTTGGGATGAAATATCAATGGCAAGATTTCAACTCACTCTTAACCTACTTTACAGACATAAAAATCGGACCTCAAATCTGTCTAGTTTGTATGACTCAAACACTCATTATCAGCAGAACTGTAAGGATAGGAGGAACTTCTTCACCCAAAGGGTTGTGAATCTATGGAATTCCTTGCCCAGTGAAGCAGTTGAGGCTCCTTCATTACATGTTTTTAAGGTAAAGATAGATAGTTTTTTGAAGAATAAAGGGATTAAGGGTTATGGTGTTCGGGCCGGAAAGTGGAGCTGAGTCCACAAAAGATCAGCCATGATCTAATTGAATGGCGGAGCAGGCTCGAGGGGCCAGATGGCCTACTCCTGCTCCTAGTTCTTATGTTCTTATGTTCTTATGATTGCCCGGTAGAGATTTCAATACAATGTTCTTCTCTTTGCACTTGGTGCCTGTTGAACTTACATGCTAGCTTTTTTTGACTTATGCACAAGGACCCCCAAATCCCCCTGTGCTGCAGCTTCCTATAGTCTTTCTCCATTTAAATAATATTCAGCTCCTTTATTCTTCCTACCAAGGTGCATAACTTTACATTTTCCTACATTATATTCCATCTGCCAAGTTTTTGCCCACTCACCTCACCTGTCCATATCCCTCTTTAGACTCTGTGTCATCCTCACCACTTGACTTCCCATATATTTTTGTGTCACCCACAAACTTGCCAATAGAGCAATTACTTTCCTTGACTAAGTTATAAATATATAATTGTAAATAATTTTGGCCCCAGCACTGATCCCTGAGGCACTCCACTAGTTGCAGGTTACCATCTTGAAAATGCTCCTCTTATGTACTCTATTAATTAGTCAATCCTCTATCCATGCTAATATACTATACCCAACACCTTTAAGGAGCCTTTTGTGCAGTATCTTTTTGAATACTGTTTGGAAATCCAAGTATAATACATCTACTGATTCTCCTTTATCTATACTGCTCATTAACATCTCAAAAAATTCTAATAAATTGATCAGGCATGATTTCCCCTTCATGAAGGCATGCTGACTTTGCTTGATTATAATATGTATTTCTAAATGCAGTGCTATTACATGCTTTATACTGGACTGTAACATTGTATTGATGTGATTTTTAAAACTTAACACACTGAAAGACTCCCATTATCACATGCTAACATGCACAATTCACATTGTGTACTGTACATCAAACTGTAATAATGCTTAACATATTATAACTAAAGTTTGTAATCAATAAATATTAACGATCTCAGGAGGTAAGGATCAGTTCTCCCTGTAGCTTGTTAAAGGCTGTTGTTAGTCTATACATAAATGTACCTACATGGTGCAATTCTCAGTTGACTCATTGTCTGAAGAGTCTAGAGTTGTCCCAGTGTTGACAAATCCTGATGGGAGCCTATCCCACTCACGGAATTCAATGCCAGTGCCGAGAGAGTAAGTACCAGCAACACATTCCTTGCATGATTGGTTCCTCATGTCTAAGAACTGACCAGATCCACAGGAAAAAGCTGCAGAAATGTACAAAACCAATATCAAATATTTGGACAAGATATTGCAAAAAGAGTAAAATCTAAAGGAAATATAGTACATTCTTTCAACTGACGAGTGTGTATCTGTAAAGATTACTCTTCAATTATCATAATTAAAAACAGACTAAAATAAAACTTTTGCAGATTTAACCATTAAATTCGGAATAACCTGGAAACGTACACCTAAACAATGGCATGGAAATATATGGCAATGCAATTTTCAAAAAATATATATTTTTATGAGATTTTTTTCAGTTTTTAACAATTAACGCAATAAAATAACAAAAAACACCAATGGAAAACAGGTACAGTGATTATTATTATTGTTACAAGAGTTATTACAACTATAGGAGCAAGCAAGGAAGGATATATTCGGGACAATATACTTAAGGAACCAGCACCTCTAGTTTTAACACTGGATCAATTCAACAACAGATTATTAGATCAACTGATGTGCCAGCAGTGGGGAAGGGGATTGGTGGTGGTGTTGGAGGTCAGGCCACATGCCTTCATGTGTTGCGAGATCTAAGGCTAACAAAATGTAATTGCGCATGGAAAACCCAACAGGAGCAAGTGAGCCAGGGTGGAGCCTATACATTCAAGATAGGGGACCCATACATTAAGAATGTATCAGACTCAGAAGTTAGGAATTCCATAGGACTGCATTCCATAATTAGCCTACACAGTTTTGAATTGAAGAGCATTTGTCACTAATCCAGGAGCATAAGATATACTTAAGAGCTGCAAAGGTCAGGATATTTTACAGCCTTTTTTCATTAGAATCAGTGATTCTCCCATCTGGAAGACCCAGAATCAGGAACAGAGGACAAGGTTCTAAGGATGTATCAAAAATCCTCTCCAGTTCTCTGACTACACCAGACTAATTGAATTGAATCTTAACACAGGTCCATATGCAGTATATATAATCACCCTCAACTACCAGGCACTTTAGGCACATCACGGATATAACATGATTAAACCTGTGTCTAAGAATAGGAGTGATATGCAAATGGTGCAATGCTTTAAACTGAGTCTCTTTCATTTTATTACAAACAGAAATTTTACTTGTGTAATTCCATATGTTACCCCATGTCTCCTCATTAACATTGATTGTGAAGTCCATCTCTCAAGACAGCAAGGCACCCAGCATGTTACGCAGGATCAAGAATAAAAAGTGTCATAGAACTTGCTGATTAACTGTTTAGGCTCCAAGAATTCAGCATTTGTCCCTCAGGAGAAATAGAGTAGTCGAAGCACAAACTTTTCTTATTAAGGATGAAGTCTCAAAGTTGTAAATACTTAAAAAGGAAGTGTCTCATGATGTCAAATTGTTGGCATAGCTGCTCAAAGGATGACAAGGAAGCATCTCTGAACATGTATCCCAGCCGACAAATGCCTCTATCTCTTTGTGCATCGAATCCATGGTCCTTTAGACCGGGTGGAAAATCTGGGCAGCCCTGGATGGGGGAGAGAGCGGAAGTCAGTTTAGATCTTCCTTCTAATTGGCGGACCAATCTCCACGTTGTAATAGTATTAATAATAATAGAATTATCACATTTTGCAGAACCTGCCTTAATGTCACCATAAAATAACAAGTCCCGCAGAGGATAAGCTGACTGGTCTGCTTCAATATCGAGCCAGATGAATATCGGGTCATTCCTCATCCGATGCCTTATGAACCCAAGATGTGTAGCCAGTTGATACAGCCTAATGTTCAGGCCACCCAGACCTCCCCTAGCCCTTGAACATTAGTAAACTTTCGGCGAGGTTGCTTCTCATTCCAAATAAATGAATTGATCATTCGGTTGATCTCCCTTATGATTCGAGCTGACAGCAGTCTCTGCTCCAACACCACAACCGGTAGCGTGCTACCTACTCCGTGCTGATGGGAAAATGAAAATTGCGGATCAAATCTGCATGCATCAGCATGCAATTAACAGAGATTCTACAGCCCCCCCACCCCCACCCCCACCCAGGTGTTGCTCTGACTCCCACAGAAGGGAATCCACTGGGCGGGTGTTGGTGTAAGTATGGCCAAGTGCAGCCCTGGTGCGCTGAATCCTCACCTACATCCTTCATCCACCAAACCCCCAGGGTCTTTAGGGGACCACCTCTCTGTCGCTTGGAAAAGCAGAGAGACACATCAGCTATGGATTGACCCCCATGAGGAGGGGGTAAAGATTTGTGTTGTGGGGGGGTGGGGGAGGGGGGTGACAGCTGAACGCTGGGATCGGGTCACCCACTCAAAATGGATGCCAGATCCAGGAAATTCGATGGAATCTGGCATACTCCCCGCCATGCAGAGGCCAAGGATTGTGACCCACACCCTGGCACCAGTCCGAGTGCCAGTGGAGACCAGTCCCACTTCTCCGCTAGTGGGAGCACTTAGGGCGCGATTCTCCGCACCCGCGGAAAATCACAAAGTCGGCCGTTTTGTGACGGCCCGACACGACCCAGTTCCCGACGTATTCACGTCCGGGCAATGGGCTAGGAACGGGGCCGCATCAATCACGTGCGCGATGACGCACAGAAACTGTAGGCCAGGATGTCGGAGCTCAGGAGAGCAGCCCCGAGATTCGTGGAGGCTGACGTGGAGACGCTGCTCGAATCAATCGAGCAGAGGAGGGGCATCATCTGCCCGCGTAGAGGGCATCGCCACCCTGCCAGTGCGGTGCGCCAGGCCTGGCGTGAGGTGGCTGCTGCCGTCAGTGCTGTGGGGCAGACCCCTCGCTCTGCAGAACAGTGTCGGAAGAAGATGCACGACCTCACCAGGGCTACCAGGGTAAGTGCCAAGAGGGTGCCCCCGGGTTACAACCATCCCTTCCCCCTTTACTTAATCACCCACCTCCCCCCTCCCCGGCACGGGGGGTGGAGGGGGATTGGGGCAGAGTGAGTTGAGGGTGGTTCACAAAGTAGTCACAGACCCAGCGCTCTGGCCCCCGTGGAGAGATGCAATGGTCTTATTCCAACTTGACCCCCAAACTGTGCCAGTATCTGAACGGACTGCTGATACCTGCCGTATTGTAATGATCTACCTATGCCCCCTCCCCCAACAGGACAAGACCGCTCACAACACTCGTGAGCGGAACAATACTGGAGGGGGTTCGCCCATCCTGCACCCCCTCACCACGTTTGAGCAGAGGGCACTGGACCTTGTTGGGGGATCTGCCACCCGGGAGATCGCGCAATGCGAGGTTGGCGGAGCTGCAACAAGTGAGACAACCCTGCATGACAAACACTCCCCCTCCCCCATCCTCTGTCCCTTCACACACCCTGCCCACTTGGACATCTCCCCTATCCTCTGTCCCTTCACACACCCTGCCCACTTGGACACCTCCCCCATCCTCTGTCCCTTCACACACCCTGCCCCGTTGGACACCTCCCCCATCCTCTGTCCCTTCACACCCTGCCCACTGGGGCCGTCCAGCGCCCGGCCGAGCATCTCTAAATAACCCGTTTCATTCTCTTCCCTAGGACGTGATGCCGAACAACCAGGGCCGTCTGCCTCCAGGCGGACACAGGCATCTGCCCCCACCTCACCCAGGGCCGCACGACAGAGGGTGCCCGATCAGCGGGGAGTCCCATCCTCCCCAACCGAATCTGTGGAGCAGGACGCCCAGAGGGCGGCGAGAGAGCAAGAGAGAGAAATGGCCCGCGAACGCCCTGCGGCCTCTCAGCGGGCCGATGACATTGAGGAGGCGTCCACCCAAGACGACCTCGAGCTTGCGGCACAGCTATCTCCCACACCATCCACCATCCCAGAGACACTCACCCCGGTTGGCCTATTTAGTGATGAGGCTCCTGGGTCACAGTCTGGGTCGCACATCACAGCTGAGCAGGTACAGCAGGTGGAGGTCGGAGTAGCCGAGGGCCCGGACTGGCGGAGGCCAGGCCAGGCCCAGCATGCAGCTGGGATCCCAGACGTTTTCCGAGTTCCTGGAGTTTCTCAATCCACCCGCACAGCCGATGCATCAGGAAACCCAGGGACACAATGACAGGATGAGGGCTGTCTTCCGGACTCTGCAGACGCTGTTAGAGGAGTCGAACCGCGTCCACGAGCAGGGAGTGGTGCCGCTCATGGCAGCAACCCAGGCCGACACCGCACGGGTGGCATCCGCGGTGGAGGCAATGGGTCAGGTTATGCAAGGCGTTGGGCTTAATGTGCACGCGTCATCCTCGGCCCTGGACAGGGTTGGCCTCTCACAGGCAGCAATGTGCCAGAGCCAACACGACATTGCCGGCGTGCTGCGGGCCTTGGCCGAGTCTCAGCAGGTCATGGCCCAGTCGCAGCAGTCAGTCGCAGAGAGTATCAACCGCCTTACACATGTGCTGGATGGCGTCGTGCACTCACAGGTTGAGATCGCACAGTGCCTGGCGGGAATGTCTAACTCCCTGGACTCCGTCTCTGCAAACCTTCGGATCCTGGTGGATACCGTTGCAGGCCACCAGGACTGGCAGCGCCAGGTGTCGGTGGAGCGACGAGGCACCTCCCCGCTCGCACCTCTGTCCCAAAGTGAGGCCCGGGGGCCACCGGGCTCCCCGAGGGAGGAGGAGATTTCGGGGCCCGTCCCATTAACTCCATCACGGGACGTCCCGGAATTCTCGGCCTCCCCCCGTCCCATCCCTGGTGCATCGGGTGGGCAGCAGGCAGAGCAGGGTGGCACAACGTCACCCGAGACGCCCGCAGAGCAGCCTGGCCCATCAAGGCCGGGTCGCCCCAGGAAACGCTTGCCGAAGGAGAAACGAGTCGAAGGGGGCGATTCGCAGCAGACCTCCTCCACTCCTGCTGTATCAATGGGGAATCACTTAGACGTAGTGGTAGGGCCCGTAAGGCAACAAAGAGAGACACTGAGTAAGTTGGCACGGGTGAAGGGCACAGTTTAGTTGTAGGGGCTAGGGCACCTGTAAATTATTGTTAACATTAAACGCACTGTTCCACCTTACTTGTAATACCGTGTCATTGTTCCACAGCCACAGGAATCGTGATGGTGACCGAGTGTCCCTGGGGTTGACGAGCGGTGAAACATCGGTGCCGGGTGTGCAGTCCCTGCCCCTCCCCCCACCCCCTCCCACAGCTAGCCCACGCGGGCACATGATGGAGTGTCCGTGACGAACTCAGCGGCCACCAAGGTGGATGGTTCAGCTATTGCCATGGGTCAGACTCTCTCTAATGATTCTGAGCTCACAGCTCATCGCAGAGCGGGCTGTCATCATTCCACATGGCACTGATCACACCCGCTGACACAGCCATCAGTGTTGTGCCATACTCTGGACCCAGTGGTGAGGGTGATGTCAAAGTGGAGCAATGCACACTGAGAGGGGGTGGGGGGGGGGGGGGGGGGGAGCTGTGGTGGTGGCAGTTGTGTGTTGACCCTCTGCACGACTAGCGATGCAGGTGGTGGTTTGGTGTTCAGCGGGGACGTCGCATGCGACTCGTGAACCGTGCTGCCACCAAGGCGTTGCGTGCCCGCCGTCCTCGCCGGGTCCGTCGTGCCGCCTCCTGGACATCACCAGCACCAGGGTCGTGTCTGCGTGCTGCGCCCGCCACTCAGCCAGCCTCCTCCTCCTCCCTCTCCTCCTCTGTGCTGGCACCACTGCCACTGGCTTCTCCCTCCGCCTCCTGCAGCAGGTCATCTCCCCTCTGCATCGCGATGTTGTGCAGCGCACCGCAGACCACAACAATGCGTGCGACCCGATCGGGCTGGTACTGCAGGGCCCCTCCGGAGCGGTCCAGGCACCTGAATCTCATCTTCAGGAGGCCAAGGCAGCGCTCCACCACACCCCTGGTTCCTGCATGGGCCTCATTGTATCGGGTTTCCGCATTGGTCTGAGGCCTCCGTATAGGCGTCATCAGCCAAGACCTCAGCGGATAACCCGCCGCCTAGCAAGCAGCCCCTCGGCCGGGGGGGGACGTCCCTCAAACATCGCAGGGATGTACGACTGCGCCAGTGTGTAGGAGTCATGCACACTCCCTGGGAATCTTGCACAGACGTTCATGAACGTCATGTGGGGGTCGCATACCACCTGGATATTCATGGAGTATGTCCCCCTCCTGTTTGTGAACACCTCCCTGTCCCCTGCAGGCGGGCGCATGGGAACGTGGACACAATCGATTGCCCCCTGCACCATCGGTATCCCGGCCACGCTGGCAAATCCACGAGCTCGTGAGTCTTGAGTTGCTCGGTCCTCGGGAAAGGTGATGTAGCGGTCCGCGATGGCATAGAGGGCATCGGTCACATCCCAGATGCGCCTGTGGACCGATGACTGGGAGATCCCAGAGAGGTCCCCGCTTGGAGACTGGAAGGAGCCGGTCGCATAGAAGTTAAGAGCGACCGTCACCTTGATGGCAACCGGGATCGCATGTCCTCCCCCCGTTCCACGTGGGGTGAGATGCGCCACGAGGTGACAGATATGTATCACCGTCCGCCTACTCAGCCGGAGTCTCCTCCTGCAGGTGATGTCCGTCGTTGTTAGGAAAGAGATCCGGACACGGTACACCCTCAGCCTTGGTCGTCACCTCTGGTGCCGCGGCTGCACCCTCACTCTCTCCTCCTCCCCCTCCGGGCAGCCTAACCCCTCGTCACTTTCTGCATCCAACGGGCAGTTAACTACGTCCTCTTCACCGGTGCGTCAGTGGCCTGTGGCCGTAAGCCACAGGGCAACCAGCGGCCGTGTACTCGTGACCGGCACGCCATGGCATGGCGGCAGACATTTTGTAACCGGGGTTGGACGGGTCACTCGCTCACTCTCTCCCTACCCCCCCCCCACTCCCACTCTCCCCCCCTCCGTCTCCCCCATTCCCCCCTCCGTCTCCCCCACTCCCCCCTCCGTCTCCCCCACACCCCCCTCCGTCTCCCCCACTCCCCCCTCAGTCTTTCCCACTCCCCCCCGCTCTGGACCCCCTCCCCTCGGGGATGCCTTCCCCGTTGTGGCCAGACTCCAGCAGTGCGCTGAGCTGTGCGCTGAGCGGTGCGCTCACCTACTCGAAGCTCTCGTCAGCCAGCACGACTGGTTGACGAACCTGAAAAGCAGGTATGTTGACCGGCGTGAAAACATGGCGTGAGGACGTCGGGACTTCGGCCTATCCGGGCCGGAGAATAGCAGGGGGCCAATAAGTTGGGATTCTGTTCGTGTCAGGGGGTCTTTTTGAGGTCTTTGCTGGGAATGCCGACGTGTAGTTTGTGCGGGGTTCGGAGAAGCGGGAGGGCGTCGGACTGGAGTCGCAGTAAAAATATGCGCGGCCCGCTATTCTCCGAACTGGCGTGAGAGCGGAGAATCGCGCCCTTAGACTTCGGAACGGAGAATCCAGGCCTGCAAGTCTCTCACAAAATGGAAGGAGAAACATGTCCAAATCCTTGTCCAGTAGTTGGATTATCAAAATACTTAACCGAGTTGTCAAATGTAACTTTCAGGGTCGCAGGATAAGGCCCCCTCATAATTTCCCCCAACTACCTCGAGTTGTCTTTGAACTTCATCAAAGCTTCAATGCTTTAGCTGTTGAAAAGTTCTTGAAGAAGGAAGTCCTTGCTCCCCTGTGGATCCAGGTCCCACCACGCTTTGCTATCTCAGGACCTTCTGCCAATCTTCAAAATTGTGGGAACAAATGATTATAGGTCTGGGATGTCGATGGTCCCTTGGCCTCACTGAAAAGATACGATGTGCCCGATCTAACTTGAAATGCCCAGCCTCACATCCTGTTTAAGAAAACATGGAACTCAATAGGAGTCTTACCCTCCACTCCCTCAGGCAGACCGACGACTCCGACTCGGTTCTCCAAATTTCTGACATACTGTACCACACAGCTGGTTCTCCAAGGAATGAATATGAGCTTCAGCTGAGGAAGCAGCATGTTCGACGTTCAGGATTCCTTCCACCATCTCATCAGTCCTTTTATTGGTATTTTCAACTCAGTCTCATGAGTACTTAGATTTTGAGTCAACACATTGAGCCTTTGATCAATAACACGGATAATGTTGGCAGACATCATTTTCACCTCCTCTGAGAGTGCCTCAGAGAGCACCGGGTCAAGAAATTTCACAGGGATCAGGCCGTCATATTGAAAGGGCGGCTGTATTCGCCTACGCCATTTCTGACATCAGAAAAGCACCTATTCCCGCACTGCATCACATAGTTTAAACCCCAAAATGCCAATTTTTAATGCAAAACATTGAGGACATTTGCCTGTCAGTGACTTAATGCTCTACCCAAATGTTCTTCTGCTGATTTGGCAGAACGATCACCAAAATTCTCTGTCACACTGGAATATTGCTGCAAAAGATTAGAGAATGCAAATTTCTTGCATTTATACCCATTCTTTGATCTTTATTCCCCCTCGCTGTCTTGTATTTCAATGTACATCTCAATGCACTTTACGGGAGCAGAAAATGCAACGTTAAAAATTGAAAAGTACCCTTCATTACATGTTCTTACACGTGCTGATCCAAATGTACATAATTGACAGTTTGACGGTTTCAAACTTTAATTTTAACTTTGATACATAAAATGGGACTTTAGAGAGAGAATATGTTGCAATTCTTTGCTTTCTTGGGGTCCTGGTTGTTCATGCGGAGATCTGAAGGTTTGTGTTGGTTGTTACATTCTGGCATGTGGAGAGCAGCAGGGAATTCAGATGAAGTATCCGTTCACAAAACGTGGTCACAGATTTTGGTGTCATTTTACAAGTTGCGCCATTCCATGAAATTCCAGGCGACTAGAATGCTTTGGCACAACTACGGTGTAAAAGCACTCGGAATTTTTTCCAGGCGAAATTCACATTTGGCTGATCGACACGGAATCATTGCCACACATGGATTTACTGTAGAATTTGAACCACGCCGGAGATGAATCTTCTGAAATCCTCTGCTACACATTTCCATAGTCCTGCATCAGCCTAAAATGTTTTGGAGTCATTGCCAGCAAAGTGTTGTCAATGGCAAAGTCATTTGCAATTTCCTCACTTCAAAATGGGCCAATGTAAATTTCAAATCTCAAAAGAAGGTTATTTCTACCGTCTGAGGTCAAACGCTCGTTAGAATCAACTGCCTGGCAAAATAAACAATCCTGTCACCTCCTTGCCAAGTAATTTCATAATAATATAATAGCACAGCAGAAGAAAACTGGGCAGAATCTTCAAACCCACCTGCAGTGGGAACCGTGGTGGGCTGGGGCACTCTATCCGGCGCAAATGAAAATGTCACTTTCCTGCCAGCAGAAAATTAGTTCAGGATTTTCCACTTCAAGCTTTCACGATAGCTTAAAGGGTTGAGCAATGTCGGGAACTCCAGCGGCAGGGTGGCACAGTGGTTAACACTGCTGCCTCACGGGCGGCACGTGGCACAGTGGTTAGCATTGCTGCCTGCGGCGCTGAGGACCCAGGTTCGAACCCCAGCTCTGGGTCACTGTCCGTGCGGAGTTTGCATATTCTCCCCGTGTCTGCGTGGGTTTCACCCCCACAACCCAAAAAAGATGTGCAGGGTAGGTGGATTGGCCATGCTAAATTGCCCCTTAATTGGAAAAAAAAAAAATAATTGGGTACTCTAAAGTTATAAAAAAAACACTGCTGCCTCACAGCACCATCTGGGTTTGATTCCGACCTCCAGTGACTGTGTGGCGTTTCACATCATCCCCGTGGCTGCGTGGGTTTCCTCCGGGTGCTCCGGTTTCCTCCCACTGTCTAAAGATGTACAGGTTAGGTGGATTGGCCATGCTAAATTGCCCCTTTGGGTGGGGTTGCAGGAATGGGGTGGAGGATTGGGCCTAGGTAGGGTGGCCAAAGGGTTGATACAGACGCGATGGGGTGAGTGGCCTTCTTCTGCACTGTAGGGATTCTATGATTCTATGAACTTCACTTGCATTCATTAGCATCTCATGAATGCTCACTGAAAGGCCAACTCACTGGAATCACATTCACCATCCAAATTAAGTTCCTGTCAGCATCTAATTAGAATGTTTTGTTTTATGAGTGCAAATCAGTGGCACACACCTGACGAACCTCACTTCATCCACAAGTTGGTGCTCAGTAGATGCTGCTTTCACCTTCCTTTCACACCATCAATGGAATATACCGGGTGCCTGTAGCACAAGCTGTGCCAAGGCTTCGAATGGGATGCTGGATCGGAGGGGAAGGGTGACACGGAGACAAGCTTGGGGGTGGGAGTGAGGAGGACCAGAGGGGTGCAAGTTGTAGGCAAGGCAAGGAAAGACAAGGGCCAGAGGGTGAATAACTGCTTGTGGGGGAGAGTGGGGTGGTGGTTTCTAGGTAGTGATGGTTATGTACAGAGATGTATGTAAGGTGTGGTCAGTCACTGAAGGGATTTTGTCCTGGGCGGTTGTGGTATGGTATAAGGAAGCAGAGGGTACAGTTAGCAATCCAGAGACCCGGATTAATGCTCTGGGAACTTGGGTTTGAATCCCACCATGGCAGTTGGCGGAATTTAAATTCAATAAAACATCTAGGGCTGGATTGTCCCAAAATAGGACTATGTTCCCATGCCGGTGTAAAAACGCTCGAGTTTTACTTCAGAGATACCTGGGAAAAAAATCAGCTAATTCAATGCCTTGCAGGGGGCTAGCAGTGAGACGGAGTAATTCACTGAGCTTTAGCTGCGGATATGGGCCCCCGCACATCCGGTTCGGAGTCTGCGCATGTGCACGGCGGCGGTCTCCAGCGGTCACGCCGAGCTCCATGGTGGACTCGGACCGCGGAGCCAGACACAAAAATTTAACCCTCCCGATTGGCTGCGCGCCCGAGCATCTAACCGCCCGGATCTAACCCCCCTGTTGCCTATAAGGCCCCCCCCCCCCCACCCCCGGTGTCCGATTCCCCTCGCCCCCAACCAGGGCGACCACAGACGCCAGCATCCCGACCTGCAATAGGTGGTTAGTTCCACGCCGTCGGGAACTCGGCCGGTCGGGAGCGGAGGTTTGCTGGGCTGGTCTCTGTCAATGGCCCCCCCAGCCGCGCGTTGTACTCTATGATCACGCCAATTGTCGGGTCCTGGAGAATCGCCGGATCAGGGTTGATCCTCTGGCTCACTTGTAATGGTAGGGTGGGGATATGCCAGGTCATAAGGTCACAGATTGTGGTTGAGTAAAATTCTTCTGCTGCTGATGGCCCGCAGTGCCTCATGGATGCCCAGTCTTGAGCTGCTAGGTTTGTTCGAAGTCTATTCCATTTTTCCCGTTGGTAGTGCCACGCAATACAATGGAGGGTATCCTCAATGGACGCAATCTACCTGAATGGTAACAGAATCCCACGGCGCGTGCGATTAGCCAAATGTTTCCTTGCACTTGGGCCACTGAGAAACACAACACTATCGAACGCCCATTCAGGTAGATTAAGGCCCTCAGTGGGGAATGCACTAAGAGCCGAGGCTGCACTTAGTCCCGTTTTCTGTACTGAGGAGCTCTGCTCGCTGGAACTCCTCAGTGAAGGGAGAGATCAGGACGCTATTTTAAAACGGCGCCATGATCTCTCAACCCCACCGTGACCACAAACCACCCCCGCCAAAGCCCCAACTCATCCAAAAGGAGGTCCTCGCCCTGGCAGTGCCCTGCCAGCTAGCAATGCCATCTGGGCAGTGCCAGGCTGGCACTCAGGTAGCAAAGCCAAGGTGCCCAGGTGGCACCAGCCATGCAAAGGTGCCACCCTGTCCAGAGGGCAACCACCTTTGGGCCTCCAATCCTTTGGGAGACCCCCACAAGTTCTGTCTGGTCCCCATTTGCGGAGACCAGCACTGAACAGCGAACACCCAAGATTTCCTAGGTAAAGGGGTTACATCCCATGCATTGGTTAGATTTCGGGAATGCATATTATAGTGAGACTAGCTATCTTACTCTAGTATGCAGATTTGCCAGACAGTGACCTCGTGAGAGATGGCGGGCCAGGCAGAACCCAGAAAAGGGATCTCCCGACATTGAAACATTGAAACATAGAAAATAGGTGCAGGAGTAGGCCATTTGGCCCTTCAAGCCTGCAGCACCATTCAATATGGTCATGGCTGATCATGCAAATACAATATCCCACCCCCCGCTTTCTCTCCACACACCTTGATCACGTTAGCCTCAAAGGCCACGTCCAGCTCCCTCTTAAATATATCCAACAAACTGGCCCACAATTTCACAACTCTCTGAGAGAAGACGTTCTTCCCCATCTCAGTCCTGAATGGCTTACCCCTTATTCCTAGGTGGTGATCCCTCGTTCTGGATGTCCCCAACATCGGGAACATTCTTCCCACATCTAGCTGTTCCAGTCACACCAGGATTTTATATGTTTCTTTGGCCGCGCTGCTTTCCAGTTGCCACGCAGGCGGTGCATCCCGCCCATGGTCTCCACACAAGTACGGTGGTCACTTCTGACAATACTGTCATGGACAGTTGCATCTGCGGCAGGAAGATTGGTGAGGTTGAGGTCAAATATATTTTTCCCTCTTGTTGGTTCCCTCACCACATGATGGTCTCAGTCCAGTAGCTATGTGTTTTTGGTCCCAGCCAGCTCGATCTGTGGTGGTACTACTGAGTCACTCTTGATGATGGACAGTGAAGTCCCCCACCCAGTGTACATTCTGCACCCTTACCATCCCAGTGCTTCCTTCAAGTGCTGTTCAACATGGAGGAGTACTGATTCATCAGCTTAGAGGGGAACAATAGGTGGTAATCAGCAGGAGATTTCTTTGCCCATGTTTGCCCCGAGGCCTTGAGACTACATGGGGTCCAAAGTCGATGCTGAGGACTCCCAAGGCAACCCACTCCCAACTGTATACCACTGTGCCGCCATCTCTGCTGGGTCTGACCCGTCAGTGGGAGAGGACATACCCAGGGATGGTGATAGTGTATCTAGGACTGTATCTGTAAGGTATATTCCGTGAGCATGACAATGTTAGGCTGAAGTTCCTCAGACAGCACCTTCCAAAACCACGACCACCACTAACTGGAAGGACAGGGGCAGCAGATACAAGGGAACCCCACCACCTGGTTGTTGCCCTCCAAGTCACTCACCATCCTGACTTGGAAATATATCACCATTCCTTCACTGTCGCTGAGTCAAAATCCTGGAATTCTCTCCCTAACAGCATTGTGGTGTACCTACACCTCAGGGACTGTAGTAGTTGAAGAATGTAGCTCATCACCAACTTCTCAAGGGAAACTAGGGATGGGAAATAAATGTTGGCCTAACCAGCGATGCCCACATTCTGTAAATGAATTTTTGAAATTCAGGAGAGGCATCTGGCTTTGCGAAGTCAATAAATCTAAAGTCATGGGATCATATTGGGTGGTCTCATGGAATGGGGAGGAGATCAGGTGGTCTCTGAAAATAAGGATGCACGCGGCATTGAGAAGGGGAGGGGTCAAATGAAAGAAGGGCATGGACATCAGCATTGACATCAAAAAGGGTAAAACAGGAATACCCACATGACCAATGATAGGGTCACGGGTAATGGGAAGAGGCTGAATAGTAACAGATAGAATGGGAATTAGGAGATGGTGACTGCGGAGGACGATGGGAAGAAATTTCTAGGGTGAAGGAGGAGGCCGGAAAGTGTTGGCCGTATGTGTATGTTAGCAGTACCATCTTTGCCTTTACTGATTAATGACACAGTTGGAAAAAAAAGCTTGGAAAGAAAACAATGTGCGGGGGGGTCTCAAGACATGTGGGAGGAGTTCAAGACTATTATTTTGGGCAACCTATTAATCATTTGCTCAAGCCATGGAGGACATGGCTCAGCTGAGTCTTATGACGGTCATATGCCCATTGAAGGAGCTTTGCTTCTTTACCAATGGTGCGTAATCATGTGAGAATCCATTACATTTAGAAGCTACATTTGGTTGGTGTGAATGACCATCTGTTCCTGACAGAGGCACATAAAAAAGGAAGGAGGATCAAACAAACAAAGGCCCCAAGACGTCCCAGAGCTCCCAAAGAGTGGCAAAGTTAACAAAGACCTGTAACACAACCAAGGGCATACAAAAGACACTGCATATGTAAGGAGACAAAGAAAGATAATGGGCAAGATTTTCTGGCCGCTCATGTCTTACGGTCCTGCCTACGCGCACCCCTACCATGGGTTTTGTGGTGGCAAGGGGTGGGAAACCCCATTGACAACGGCGGGGCAAGATCCTGCCGCTGGCCAGTGATTATCTGCCCTCGGCAGTTGCAGAACACATCGCAAGGGAATGAAAATCCCACCCCATGACAAAGGTGCCATCACTTGTCTGGGAGGTGGTAGCTCGCATTTTCCGCCTTCTCCATGAACAGTGAGCTAAGCAGCTGGCTTGTAATGCAGAACAGTGCCAGCAGCGTGGGTTCAATTCCTGTACCAGCCTCCCCGAACAGGCACTGGAATGTGGCCACTAGGGGCTTTTCACAGTAACTTCATTGAAGCCCACTTGTGACAATAAGTGATTATTATTATTAAGAATAAATGTTGCAAGGACTTAGAATCATAGAATCATGGAATTTTCTGTGCAGAAAGAGGCCACTCAGACTATCGAGTAAACACCGGCTTCTGGAAAGAGCACCCCACCCAAACCCACACCTACACCCATCCCCGTAACCCAGTAACCCCACCCAATCTTTTTGGACACTAAGGGCAATTTAGCATGGCCAATCCACCTAACCTGCACATCCTTGGAGTTTGGGAGGAAGCTGGATCACCCGGAGGAATCCCTCACAAGCACGAGGAGAACGTGCAGACTCCGCACAGACAGTGACCCAAGTCAGGAATCGAACCTGGGACCCTGGAGCTGTGAATCAACTGTGCTAACCACTGTGCTACCATGCTGTCCAACAAGGCAGGTATTCCATTCCCATGGCTTTGAAAGTGACTGCCACACTGAACTTTTTTATACAAGGGACAAATGAAGCCCCACTAAGCAACTGTGTCGGTCCAACTAAAGATTGCGGGAAGTAAGGAAGCGGATTCATCACACACCTCTTATATACACACCCTAAACCACTTGCAGTTAATGTAAGGTTCCAGTTGAATCTTTACTTGCCTCGTTCATTGTCACATGTGCACAGTGAGAAACAACCAAGGAATGACATTCAATCTTAAAACTCAGACAGTGCACCTTCCTGCAGGGAGGTGTGGAAGTCAATGGACTTCAAGTGTTCACAATACATTTTTCATAAACAGATTCCGAAAGTAAAAGATCATTCTAAATGACACGTTGGACATATGAATATAACGTGAGTAGCGATTACTACTTGTGCATCCACACACAAACATCAATGCAACAGCAGCATTCAAATCAATAACCTCGATGAACACTTCTCCCGAGGCCAGAGCATGGTTGCCTGAGAAAATAGGCCGACAGGTGTGTTGGCTAGACGGCAGTGTCGCAAACTATATGCATTGCCTAATGTTGCAGACATGGAATTATCGGCTGCTTGTTGTGGTAAAAATGTGAGTATTTATACAAGCAATGCTCCTGATGGGATTTCACTGCGACAAATTCTGGAACTTAAACAAAACGCGACATTTTGAAGCCTTATTAGTACAAATGCAATCTATGAGACTTAGAGAAGGGTTGATTCAACATATACTTACAAAAGTAAAAACTATGTACAATGGGTGCAAACTCGTGTTACCGGGTTTGCAATCTGAAAATCACCTTACAGCCTTCTGTGCACAGAAGGCGCAGTCAGTGACAGCCGAGGTCTCCAACACTCGGAGGGTTACTGGACACCAGGCCCCTGCTGAGACTGATGATGAGCCTCTAGACTTGGTTCTCGAACTCTGCACCCGAAAAGCGCCGGAATGTGGCAACTGGGAGCTTTTCACAGTAACTTCATTGCAATGTAAGCCTACTTGTGACAATAAAGATTATTATTATAAATCAGGCCATCCGACAAGAACATTACACCAGGTGGTCCTTTTTTTGGGCCCCACGGGTGCTAACCTCCCTGGCTACCTCCTACCACCATTACATGTGAGAACACCACCCACCACGTATGCGGTACATACTCGTGCGACTCGGCCAATGTTGTCTACCTCATACGCTGCAGGAAAGGATGTCCCGAAGCGTGATACATTGGCGAGACCATGCAGACGCTGCGACAACGAATGAACGGACATCGTGCGACAATCACCAGGCAGGAATGTTTCCTTCCAGTCGGGGAGCACTTCAGCAGTCAAGAGCATTCAGCCTCTGATCTCCGGGTAAGCGTTCTCCAAGGCGGCCTTCAGGACGCGCGGCAATGCAGAATCGCTGAGCAGAAACCTATAGCCAAGTTCCGCACACATGAGTGCGGCCTCAACCGGGACATGGGATTCATGTCGCATTACATTCATCCCCCACCATCTGGCCTGGACTTGCAAAATCCTACCAACTGTCCTGGCTTGAGACAATTCACACCTCTTTAACCTGGGGTTACCCCTATGTCTGGATCTGTAAAGATTTAATTACTTGCAAATGCTCGCATTCTAAGCATTGTCTGGCATCTTTGAATTCATCTATATATATGTTTCTGGAACATACCTCTTCCTTCACCTGAGGAAGGAGCAGTGCTCCGAAAGCTAGTGTTTGAAACAAACCTGTTGGAACTTTAACCTGGTGTTGTAAGACTTCTTACTGTGCTCACCCCAGTCCAACGCCGGCATCTCCACATCATACCTCCTACCAGGCCGGCATGGGTAAGTGGGAGGGCCTCGTGTCCTCATCCCTCAGAGAGAGGACCTTTCCTGGATGGGGCCAGAGGAAAATTGCCAGGGAGGATTTGCTAAAACGTTGGGCTGAAGGTTGCTTCTGTTTGGGGGCCATAATGGATGTTGTAGCCACAGCACCTGTCCTGCAGTAGGTAAATGTCTGTATGGGTGGCGTTTAAATATGGCACTAGGACCTTTGACCCCATGAGGTATCACACTGACCACTGACTGTCAAGCCACCTCCACCGGACCTCCAGAACGGAACATCCCGCCCACAATATCTTTTTAGCTTTGCTTGGCAAAATTGCAACTTCTTATCAGTTATTGAAGAAGTTAATAAATAAACATACATCGTTATCACATTACTGAAGGTTTATCATCCATGCATTGCTCATGATGTCTTTAAATTATTGTGTTTAGGAATTTAGAGTACCTAATTCATTTTTTTCACAATTAAGGGGCAATTTAGCGTGGCAAATCCACCTACCCTGCACATCTTTAGGTTGCAGGGGTGAGACCCACACAGACACGGGGAGAATGCGCAAACTCCACACGGACAGTGACTCGGGGCCGGGATCGAACCCAGGTCCTCAGCGGGTGAGGCAGCAGTGCTAACCACTGCGCCATTGCCCCGCCCGTCTTTCAATGTTTTTACCTTTAATAACCTTTATTTGAGACAAGATGCATAAACTTCTGAAGGAGTTTAAAAATAGACCTTGCAGAAATACATTAGCAGTTTAATAAAGTTACAGAGTTGAAATTGAAACTTAAAATCTGATTCAATTGAGCAATTTTACTGCACTGAAATACTGGTTTCTTCGCATTTCCCTGGAAATGCAAATTTGTATCTTTGGATGTTAAAATGACAGAGCAGACTGCTGTTTTATTCCTGCGTCTTTTTAAAAATGTATATAGAAACATACTTGGAATTTAATAGGACCAGTTTTCAGACATACTAAATCGCACATGACTTATTGGGAAATAACGTACTAGAGGATTATATTCATCTGGTCTTTTTTTCATATTAAATAGATTACAGTTATACTTTGACATATGTTATAAGAGTTACCTTAAACTTGTATTCAAATTACCAAGGCCAGCATTTTCTGCCCTTCCCTAATTGCCCTTGAAATGAGTGGCATGCTGAGCCATTGTCAAGGGCATTTCAGAGTCAAGTACATGGCTGTGGATCTGGTCTCACATGTGAACAATCACATGTGAAGAGGTATGTGAACATACCTCTTCACTCACCCGAGGAAGGTGCAGTGCTCCGAAAGCTAGTGTTTGAAACAAACCTGTTGGACTTTTAAATCTGGTGTTATAAGAGTTCTTACTGTGCTCACCCCAGTCCAACGCTGACATCTCCACATCAATCAATCAATGACTGTTCCATGGTCACCATTATGGAGAGCAGCTTTCAGTTCCAGTTGCCAAGGTGTGAATTGAATCCATGTCCCCAGGGCTTTAGGCTGGGCCTATGGATTACTATTCCAATGACATGACTACTCCAGCACCTTCCTCCCTCAGTGAGGAGAGAATTATCACTTTAACACTTTTCAAATCCCGCCATTGCTGGACGACAGTAAAAAGGTAGAAGTTTCCTTTTCCTGAGTGATATCCTGCTTCAGCCCAAAGCCTGCGAAAAATCAATCTTTAACATGAGTAAATAAATGCACCACAAATCGGTTCTCAGGTGATCTGCTATTGGTTGAAATCCAGGTCATCACCATTTGATTACGAGTGTAAAGCTCCCTTTGCAGCCTTTAGATTGGTGACATTTGCTCTCGGTGAAGGCTACAACATCCATATGGAGATGAGCAAAAAGCAATGGTTGCATTATTTTCAGGCAGCATCTTGATAAGATGTTACAATCAGTTATATTTCTCGTATGTTAATAAATTAGCAATTTATCATAATCTATTCGCGTATTAGACTTATTAACGTGGAAGAGCAAAATGCAAGATTGCTCTGTCATGTTACTGGTATTCTTTTGTAAAACACAAAACCCTGGATGAGAAAAAATGTTATGGCAAATACTGCACATGCCCGAGGGTATTTTTCTTAAATATACAAATGCTCAAGTAAAAATTTGAATTTGACAAGTAGCTTACAGCACGCTGTTCCCTTGACTGGGTCTGGCAGTCCTGTGCAGGTCCCTGGAACATGAGGCACAGCTACTCTCCACCTGGAGCCAAGATTGTCACACTCTGTGTATTCATAGTAGTAATCTGACTGAAATACATGAGAAACATTCCACATTAAAGACACAGCACTAAACAAAATTATACAAGTAGAAGTGCTCAAAACACACTCCGATTTCAAACTGATCAACATTTAATCAATGCCTTTAAAGGTCTGCTCCAATTCTTCAGCGTTGTTCAAATCAAAAATGGTTAATATTAGATACAATTTAAGGTAACATAATCACATGCAAAATTATATGAAACTCATTAAGGACAGTAACTGAAGTAACTCAGAGGTTGCAAAAAGGAAACAATTGTCAATGTTACAAGTACAAAGCATACACTATGGTCCAATCACCATTGTCATAATGTACTGTAATATTAGCCATTAATTATTGCATCAACAGATTCTCTTTTGAATCACTATTAGGCTATATCATAAATTTGGACATTTTAAGCACATTCAGCTATTAAAATTAGAAGAATTATCCAATTTGTCAGGAAATTTTGAAAAAAATATAGAGACACGTTATCGACAAATGCTACTTGTTAAAAGGTGTTGCTGACCAGTTATGGAAATCAGTAGCTGATTTGCGGCAACTACAAAGGAGGAAAAGATTGGGTTAAAGGTTTGAGGCAAATATGGCACACCAACTGCTTCTAAGTCAGTGGCAATGCACATTAAAATGTAGTGGATTCAAATCCAGTCAAGGATTTGAGCATAAAATCTAGGATAACAGTTCCAGAGGGAATGCGGCATTGTGATAAGTACTGTCCTTTCACATCACAGCTCCTGTGGGCAAAACAGTGACCTTGCAGTAACTGGAGCAGCACGTACCCAACTATCACAATACCTAAATTAACTGGACATTCATCTTACTTGACATTTGGGATTCCGTGTTGCTCATATTAGTTGTCAGCCATGGCTCTGGGGCACAAGGTTCAAGTCCCACTACAGGATGTGGGCACAAATATCAAGGCTGGCGCTCCAGTGAGGGAGTTGTGCATTGATAAATGTGTCGTTTTTTTGGATAAGACATTAAACAAAGGTCCCGGATGGAGTGAATATAAAGATCCCATGGCAGTGTTTTGAAGAGAAGGAAAGTTATTCAAGGTGTCCGGGCCAATATTTATCACAGAATCACAGAATAATACAATGCAGAAGAGGCCCTTCAGCCCATCAAATCTGCACCGACGCATGAAAGACACCTGACCTGCCTACCTAATCCCATTTGACAGCACTTGGCCCATAGCCTTGAATGTCATGAATTGCCAAATGCACATCCAGGTACTTTTTAAAGGATGTAAGGCAACCCACCTCTACCACCTTCCCAGGCAGTGCGTTCCAGACCGTCACCACTCTCCGGGTAAAAAGGATTTTCCTCAAATCCTCGCTAAACGTCATGTCCCTCACCTTTAACTTGTGTCCCCTCGTAACTGACCCTTCAAATAAGGGGAACAGCTGCTCCCTATCCACACTGTCCATGCCCCTCATAATCTTGCACACCTCAATCAGGTTGTCCCTCAGTCTTCTCTGCTCCAGCGAAAACAACCCAAGCCTATCCAACCTCTCTTCATAACTTAAATGTTCCGTCCCAGCTAATATCCTGGTGAATCGCCTCTGCACACCTTTCAGTGCAATCACATCCTTCCGAAAATGCGGTGACCAGAATTGCACACAGTACTCCAGCTGTGGCCCCACCAAAGTTCTATGAGACTCCCAACATGGCTTCCCTGCTTTTGTAACCCATGCCTCGATTGATCCTTCAATCAACATCACAAAAACAGTTTCTCAGATCATTATCACATTGCTGTTTGTGGAAGTTGCCGTCTGCAAATTGATTGTTCTGTTTCCCACATTACTATACTTCCAAATATTTAATTGGCTGAGGGCAATGAGGGATGAGCAACAAATGCTGATCTTGTCAGCGGCACCCACATCCCATGTAAGAATAAAGAGAAAAGGGCAGCACGGTGGCCTAGTGGTTAGCACAACCGCCTCACGGCGCTGAGGTCCCAGGTTCGATCCCGGCTCTGGGTCACTGTCCGTGTGGAGTTTGCACATTCTCCCCGTGTCTGCGTGGGTTTCGCCCCCACAACCCAAAAATGTGCAGAGTAGGTGGATTGGCCACGCTAAATTGCCCCTTAATTGGAAAAAATAATTGGCTAATCTAAATTTATTTTTAAAAAAATAATAAAGAGAAAAAAAGCTCACTATGTATAAAATAGCTGTTGCATTTACCTGCATTAAGCTCACTTCAAAAGTAATTAATTAGTTGTGAGGTGCTTCAGAATATAGTAAAGCAGCAATACAAGTTCTTCCTTATTTATAAAGATATCTGTATGAATTTAAATATCACTGCCTTAATTCAATTAGAAAAATCTACTTATTTATATGTGCAATTCCCATTTTGAAGAATTAAGACACACTTCATCACCATACTACTGAGCTCTGCGCTGTAATTACAAGCTGTACACGTGTCATTGTTTTGCATATTGGCCAGCCAATTTAGCTGAGTCTTAATTTATTTGTTAACGATGGGCGCGAATTATTGGAAAAATTTCAAGGGTAATTTTGGGTGCGATTGACGGGTGTTTCTCGACAGCCAAGGTGACGAGATTGCGACCCGCACTTAACAGCTCTTAGTGCTGGAAATGAGCCCCCAATAGCTTCTCGCCATTACTGGATGTCTCGCCGTCTGAGTCACCAGACGCGCACCTCAGTGGCAGGCCACAAACAAGGGGCAGCTGCTTTTAAACCCTCCATCACCGCTGACTTCTTGTCAGCACACAGCGCGCAGACCTGCTCCTCGCTTTGGCAATGGCGACCTGGCCAGGCTTCTCCATGTCGTTGTTGAGAGATGGGGCATCCTGTTCCCCGGAGAGGCCAGCAGCAGGTCCACCAATATCCCTTGGGAAGCAGAGGTAGAGGCAGCCAACGTGGGCAGCATGACAAGGAGGACCACCATACAATGCAGGAAGAAGATCAAAGACCTCCACCAAGTTGCAAAGCTAAGTTACCACCTCTCTCCTGACATCAGTTCCGCCTGCCACCCTTCAAAGTCCCAACACCCCGCTCACAAACCACAGCAGGCGACCTTGCACTCTCCCCACATCCGATCTTTGTGCTTGTGCCTTAGCACCCACTGACACCAACCAGCACAACCCCTTAATATCCAGTTGCGGTGCCTACACACACCATCTGCTATAAACCACCCTGATCCATCAAGCGCATGGCTCACAAAGCCCTCTACTTGGCCCGCAGGAGTAGATAGCCCATAATAAGCAGGAAAGGGCTAAGATGGAATACCAGAGATCCGAGTCCTCACCCCCTATCAGGAACAGACCCTGGGAATTTCCAGGTTGTCCTAGGAGACAGCGGTCACCAACAGCGAGGGTGGCCTGCGCTGCAAATGTGAGGATCCATTGCCCCGCCACCCAGTTAACCTGTTTCAAATGAGTTGTTTGTGTCAGGCAAAATTCTCCTTTCCACTCACTGACCACATAGAATCAGAGAATCTTTACAGTGTATAAGGAGGCCATTTGGCCCATCGAGTTTGCACCAACCCTCTGAAAGAACACAAGATTAAGGCCCACTCCCCCGTGATATCCCCACAACCTAACCTGCACCATCCTGGATACTAAGGAGCAATTTTATCATGGCCAATCCACCTCACCAGCACATCTTTTGACTGTCGGAGGAAACCAGAGCACTCAGAAGAAACCCATACAGACATGGGAAGAAAGTGCAAGCTTCGCAAAGACAGTGAACTTGAACCCGGGACCCTGGCGTAGTGAGGCAGCAGTGCAAACCGTTATGCCATCATGCCTCCCACATATCCATTCTCTCACAGGATCTCGATCTGATGGGGCTGGGCCATCAGTTCCCCCCCCCCCCTCCCCCCCCGTCCTCCCACCACACAAGAGAACACCTCGGAGGAGAACAAGGAGACCACCATCGAGGTGTCACAGCTAACACCCCCACCTTCCACTAGTGCAGAGGCACATACCTCGATGGGCAATGTTAGTGGACTGGCATCTGAGGCACAATATGGTGGGCACGACACAGTTGCCGATGCACACCAGGTGGAGTTAGGAACATCCAAGGGAATCAGCAGTCGGAGGTCTGCTGGATTCCAGTACTTAGCTGAGTCAGAGAGAGATGGCAAGCTTCTGGATAAGGCTCTCCCAGAGTTGATGCAGCTCCTTGGACACAGTCGTGAAATTCAGGAGGGGATGTTAGCGAAATTACAGCAAGTGCATAACCGATTGGAGAAGTTCCAAAGGCTATGGGCACAGGAGATGATGTTGGCATTGCGTGGCACATCTGCCAACACTGCTAGGGTGGCGGTCACAGTGGAAAACCTTGAGTATGACCTCCGCACCTTGAGTGGTGGTGTTCAAGGCATTGTTCAGTCTGCGACAACCATGGCTGAGGGCCTTGGCATCATGTCCCAGTTGATGAGGCACATGTCCAAGATGCAGGTGGGTAATGCTGAGGTACTCCAGAGCATGGCCCAATCACAGAGGACCCTCACTGAGGGCATCGACACCATGATGAAGGCAATAGGGAGCCGCCAGAACTGACTGAGCCAGATGACTCAGAGGCTTCTGGAGCTCACTCCAGCTGCCTCTCCATCCCATGGAGACCCCCAAGATCCTACGGGCACAGTCGGAGAAGAGGAAGCAGTGGAGCTCAACCCGGCGCCTGCCACCAAGGAAACCAACAGCGGTCTCCAGTTCTTCCGAAACACTGGCGGATCTCAAGGGGAGAGGGCAGAACAGGGTGCCCCAGGGCCAGAACGTCGGCCAGGGCCCTCTGGCTCCAGACCCTTTAAAGGACGTCCGCCAAGGGCATCAAAAGCCACAGGGCACGAAAAGCAGCAGGCTGTCTCCAGCTCTAATGTGAATCCTGGGGACACATCTAGATCATGCAAAATCAAGAAGATTGAGGATCACTGAATGGGTGGAGGGGACACTGTCTGCAGCTAGGGGGAATGAAAATGTCAAATGTTCACAATTAAAACATGTTGCAATTAAAACATGTCACACCTGATAAATATGCAGTCCCTGTCATGTTAGTCATCACAGCGGGCCTGCCTGTACCCCCACTCCCTTTTGACCTCCGCAACCCCCCAACCCCGCCCTCTGGGCACAGTGGTCCAAGATCAAGTGCCCCCAATGCAGACTCGATGCAGGGAGTGAGCGCGCTGTCAGCAGTAAGACAGGATTCAGACTTCGGCATAAACTGAGAAGCACCAGAGCTTTCGTAGATTCCGGGCGGGGCTAGGAGCGCGGCCCCGTGCGTCACGGTGGCGCGGCCTTGACGACGGTCGTCAAGGCCGCATTTCAAGCGTCACAGCGGCTGACCCGGCCGATGACGTCAGCCGCGCATGCGCAGGTTGGACAACGCCAACCCGCGCATGCGCAGTTGCCGCCTTTCTCCTCAGCCGCCCGGCAAGACGTGGCGGCTTGATCTTGCCGGGTGGCGGAGGGGAAAGAGTGCGTCTGTTTTGGACGCTGGCCCGACGATCGGTGGGCACCGATCGCGGGCCTGTCCCCTCCCGTGCACAGTCGTGGTGCTCCCGTGCCAATCGGGCCTCTAGATGCCCCAAACGGGCATCTGGCGCCCGTTTCACGACGGCAGCGAGCAGGTGTGTTTGCTGCCGTGGTGAAACGGGCGTGAAGGGCCAGCCGCACGGCCCATCGGCCTCGGAGAATCGCCGCTCGTCGTAAAAAGCAGCGAGCGGCGATTCATGGCGTGGGTCGGGGTGGGGGGGGGGAGAATAGCGGGAGGGCATGAAAAATGTCGTGAGGCCCTCCCGCTATTCTCCCACCCGGCGTGGGGGGCGGAGAATCGCGCCCATACTGTTCCATATTGGTACCAAAACAAAGCTATATCAGCTTATTTTCACTAAAAAAAACAAGCACATACCCCTTAGGTTCCTCAACAGAAATGGAGGATAACCCTGAGAATGTGCATCAATGTGTGACTTGCCCCACATGTCAGTCTAGAAGCTGCAGATCAGCAGGCCGTCCCACACAAACCAATCTCACCGGAACCAAGTCCTGGCACTCACATATACCACTGGAGCTCAAGGTGCATTTGTACATTATAATAATAATAATCTTGATTGTCACAAGTATACTTACATTAACACTGCAATGAAGTTACTATGAAAAGCTCCCAGTCGCCACATTCCGGCGCCTGTTCGGGTACACGGAGGGAGAATTCAGAATATCCAAATTACCTAACGCGTCTTTCTGGACTTGTGGGAGGAAACCGGAGCACCTGGAAGAAGCCTACGCAGACACGGGGAGAACGTGCAGACTCCACACAGACAGTGACCCAAGCCACAACATTAGCGACAAAAGAATCAGCAATCTGCTAAAGCATTTCTTCAACAGAGTTAGCAGGTGTCCCATTTGAACAATATCACGCAACAGAACCCGCAGCATTTTCTTGCTTCAAATTGGATTACCTTCGGACTCATACATCCCCCTGAGCCCGCGTTCCAGGACACACATATTTTAGAAAAAAATGTCCTTCTTTCCGGATACAGAAAAAGAAGGAACCAGCATCAACAGCCTCCAAGCATCTGCAGCCACCAGCTGGAGCAGCAGCAACACAACGTGCACCTGTGAAGTGCTCTCACAACTAACAAGACCCATTCTTTATTAGCAGTAGCCTATAGCCTTCAGCTGTGAAGCTAGAGGTTATTAACATTCAAAGGGTTAAAGTGCCCATCAGCATATAACCAAGAACAGTGAAGTGTTTGGTAGGATAGACAGACAGCAGCTGTAGTTGCTCCTGTTATGGGTATCCACATTTTTTAAAGATGGCTTGAAGGCCTCACAGAGGAAACGTCCCTCACACTGCCCCTCCCTGCCACCCCGGCCCAGGGGTGCCTCCCGACCAAGCCCAAACCTCTGAAGGTTTCAAAAAGGAGTACTAAATGACATCTGTATGATATCTAGTTGGGGAACCAGTTAATTCCGTTATATTCGTCGTCGGTCTTGCTAATGAGATAGAAATTCATGCAGATTGGGGTTAATGATATGTTCGCCATATTTGCGCGAGATCCGGTACTCATCATTGGGTGCGGGCCGGTTCAATAACCTTTGCTGCTATTGAACTGGCGCGCCCAGATCCAAGGCAGGCGCAACACGGTGGTTAAATCACACCCATGATGTTTCACATTTAATAGATCTGCCAGTGTTTAAACAGTCAAATATGGACAACGGTCAAACTGTTCATGGAATCATAGAATTTACAGTGCAGAAGGAGGCCATTCGGCCCATCGAGTCTGCACCGATTCTTGGAAACAGCACCCTACTTAAGCCCACACCTACACCCTATCCCTCTAACCCCACCTACCCTTTTTTGGACACTAAGGGACAATTTAGCATGGCCAATCCACCTAACCTGCACATCTTTGGATCTTCAAAGTCTGCTGTTTGAAATATTTATCTTTGAACCCATCTTCACCCTCATCAGATTCTCGTGCATATGGAAGAGCAGCTGCTGCCAGCATTACAAATATATATTTGGCTGCGACAAACAAGAAATTTACTCAATATTTGTAATGATTTTTCAATGCTTTTCTGTAGACATTAATTGTAATAAACTGTGGGATAGATTTCCAGCTTCATCCTCTGGGTAGTAATCTGACAGTGTGGATTCCCAACCTTTATTAATCCTACCCGATGTTCAGTGACAGGGGAGCCCAGCACATCAGTCAAAATACAAGGCTGGAGCATTCGCAACCAGTTGCAAGAAACATTCTCGCCACACACGTGTCAGGCAATGACCTCCCAACAAGGGTGAATCTAATCATCTCCTTTTGACATTCAATGGCATTACCATTAATGAATCCCCCAATATCAACATCCTGGGTGTTACCATTGATCAGAAACTGAAATGGACAAGTCAAATAAATACTTGGCTCAACAGCAAGTTAGAGCTTCGGAATCCTGCGGTGAGTAACTCACACCTACTGACTCCCCAAAGCCTATTCACTATCTACAAGGCATATGTCAGGAGTGTAATGAAATACTCTTCACTTGCCTGGGTTAATGCGGCTTTGAAAATAGTCAAGAGGCTTGATACCATCCAAGACAAAGCAGACCATTTGATCAGCACTCCTTCCACTAACTCAAATATTCAGTCCTTCCATTCCACCATTGACTCACAGTAGCAGTAATGTGCACTATATGCACACAATATGTAGTGCCGCAATTGACCAGTGGTCCATTGACAGCACTTAAAGGGATAAGGGCAGTAGGCATCTGGGAACACCACCATCTGCAAGTTCCCCTCCAAGTCACACATCATCCTGACTTGGAAATATATTGCTCTCCTTTCACTTTGTTGGATCATAACCCTGGAACTCCTTTCATCAATAGCACTGTGTGTGTGTATGCTGTCAGGGGCAGCACGCTAGCATCGTGGATAGCACAATTGCTTCACAGCTCCAGCATCCCAGGTTCGATTCCCGGCTTGGGTCACTGTCTGTGCGGAGTCTGCACATTCTCCCCGTGTGTGCGTGGGTTTCCTCCGGGTGCTCCGGTTTCCTCCCACAGTCCAAAGATGTGCAGGTTAGGTGGAATGGCCATGCTAAATTGCCCTTAGTGTCCAAAATTGCCCTTAGTGTTGGGTGGGGTTACTGGGTTATGGGGATAGGGTGGGGTTGTGGGCTTGGGTAGAGTGCTCTTTCCAAGAGCCGGTGCAGACTCGATGGGCCGAATGGCCTCCTTCTGCACTGTAAATTTTATGTATGTGTGTACCTGCACCAGATGGATTGCAGAGATTCAAGAAGGTGACTCACCAGGGATGGGCAACCAACATTGGCCTTGCCCTCAGCATTCACATTTGATGAAAGAATTTTAAAAATCAACCCACTGATTTCAATGAAGTCAAAATCAGGTAAATTCTGGTAAATAGTGGACTATTGCTCAGCCTGGTTTCCACCTATGCAGTGAAGAAAAATCTTCCCTTTTCGTGCTTTCAGTCAGTATTTACTCATAAGGCAGATGCTGAACATAGGTGAATGTGACAGCAACACAGTGACATCTGCACTAAAATTACAGGCGCCTTTAGCTAAATGTGATATCTTCAAGTCTTATGGGTCTGAGTGTCCTTGAAACAGATTTATACCCTTTTGTGATTTACTCAAACCTGCACAATCAAATGTAACTGAGAGTTCAGGGCCTAGCTCATTTTAAACCTAACCTTTAACTAAGTTCAAAGCACATACCTCCAAGAAATATTCAGAATTTGAACATCAAAATCTGGCTTATATTAAGTATATTTGTTTTGAGGGTTTGAAAAGCGCTCGGAACAATCAGTTTTGTAGTTTGGATTTGGATTTTGTTAATTATCACGTGTACTGAGGTACAGTGAAAAGTATTTTTCAGCGAGCAGTTCAAACAGATTATTCTCTTTTTTTTATTTAAAAAAAAAATTTAGAGTACCCAATTATTTTTTCCAATTAAGGGGCAATTTAGAGTGGCCAATCTACCTATCCTGCACATCTTTGGGTTGTGGGGGTGAAACCCACGCAGACATGGGGAGAATGTGCAAACTCCACACGGAGAGTGACCCAGGGCCGGGATTCGAACAAACAGATTATTTAGTACATGAAAATAAAATTAAAATAAAACACATAATAGGTCAACACAAGGTACACAATGTAATACCGGCATCGGGTGAAGCATACAGGAGTGTAGTATCAATCAGGCCAGTCTATAAGAGGGTTCTTTAGGAGTCTGGTAACAGCGGGGAAAAAACAGTTTTTGAATCTGTTTGTGCTCAGAAGCTAAAACATGACAAATGCCTTCCAAAGACCGTTTTTACTATAAATTAGTGAATTCTTTTACTCTTACGCTACTAAATTCCGGGGAAAGAACCAGTAATGCAACACACAAGGTATAGCCACTGTGAAAAGTTTAGCACCAAGAATTGGGCCAGTCTTTCATCTTCTTTCATGCTCAGTACACCACAAACAAATGAACAACATTATTGTTGCTCGTTAGCCAGGAACAGCGATTAAAGTAATGTACTCTGGATGAATGATCTTATAAAATAAATTATTTGTCAAACATCCAACAAGAGGTGGTGGAATCATTGAACAAACACAGTTAATAATCAATTAAAACAGTATGAACTTATATATACGGTGCTAGGTTTATAATTTCCCCCATCTGAGGCAAAGTCCAATGGCGGGAACAAGGAGTGTTTCCTGGTGGGAAACCATGGCGGCACGGTAGCACAGTGGTTAGCAATGCTGCCTCACATTGGCAGGTACCTGTGTTCAATTCCGACCTTGGGTGACTGTCTAGGAGTTTGCACGTTCTCCCCGTGTCTGCGTGTGTTCCGCCGGGTGCTCTGGCTTCCTCCGACAGTCCAAAGATGGGCAGGTTAGATTGGCCATGCTAAATTTCCCCGAGTGTCCAACGGTTAGGTGGGTTATGGGGATAGGGCAGGGGAGTGGGTCTATGTAGGGCGCTCTCTCAGAAAGTAGGTGCAGACTTGATGTGCCAAATGGCCTCCTTCTGCACTGCAGGGATTCGAGGAACAGAAGAGCATCACATACATCATATCTCCTGGCCCCAACTTCATTAATTCGACACCATTGTATTTAGCGCCGCATTCCGTGTTGGGGTGGGCATGATGGCGCTTGCCCCACTATCATATCTGGGTGCCATATTTAAAAGATGCCCAACATCATTGACATACCATTGAAGGAAATAAATGGACTTCCTGAAGAAGATGGATCTCCAAGAACACTGTAGCTAGAAGTTGGACTTCCCCGATAACACTGAATCAGGAAGACCCACCTGTGGATGCTACCCCCATGCACTGCTGTGGTGTTCTGGGGTCCAGGGTCACTGGTTCTAAAGTTGTAAAACTTAAGAGTTTAACACATTTCTTCACAACAATGACAGAATTTCGATTTTTTCAAGCCTATTTTGTTAACATGTTGAGAATATTGTTTATAAAATTTCAGTCACAAAACGGCCCTTTGTACAAATTTCATTCTAAAAAATAGAAACATAAAAAATAAGTGCAGGAGTAGGCCATTCGGCCCTTCGAGCCTGGACAACCATTCAATATGATCATGGATGATCTTGCAAATTCAGTATCCCACTCCCGCTTTCTCTCCATAGTCCTTGATCCCTTCAGCCGTAAGGGCCACATCCAGCTCTTGCATATCTCCAATGAGCTGACCACAGAAGCTTTCTGTGGTAGAGAGTTCCACAAGTTGACAACTCAGAGAAGATGGGCGGGATTCGCCGATCCCGCGCCGGCTCTGAGAATTGCCGGGGAGGGGGGGTGACGCAAACCCTGCGAAGCTGCTCCGACGCCGGGCCGTCGGGGGGCTACCGATCGGCAGATGGGTTATTTCCGGGGGGGTCTATGTTCCTCCGTGCCGGGCCCCTGTAGGGCTCCGCCATGTAGCGTGGGGGCTGGTGTGGAGATGGCAACCCACGCCGGTCGTGGAGTGCATGCTTGGACCCGAGCCACCCATGCTGGGGCCCATATCAGCAACTGGAACTGCGTGAAGTGCTCCAGTGCCATGCTGGCCCCCTGTAGGTTGAAAGATCGCTGTTCCTAGTGACCAGATGACGCTGACGTAAAACGCTCCGGCATTTATGACGGCGTCAACACTTAGCCCCATTATCGGAGAATCCCGCTCGAGGTTCTTCCTCATCTCAGTCCTGCATGGCTTACCCTTTATTCTTAGGCTGTGACTCCTGGTTCTGGATGTCCCCATCATCAGGAACATTCTTCCCGCATCTAGCATTTCCAGTCCCATCAAGATTTTATACCTTTCTATGAGATCCCCTTACATTCATCTAAATTCCAGTGAGTACAAGCCCAGTCAATCCAGTCTTTCTTCATATATCAATCCTGCCATCCCGGGAATTAATATGGTGAACCTTTGCTGGACACCCTCAATAGCAAGAATGTGCTTCCTCAAACTAGGAGACCAAAACTGCACATAATACTCAAGGTGTGGTCTCACCAAGGCCCTGCATAAATAATTGCAGTAAGACATCCCTTCTGCTATGCTCAGATCCTCTCGCTATGAAGGCCAGCATGCCATTTGCCATCAAAATCAAATAACATTTTATCTTACTGATCATGAATGGGAGTGGTGAAAAAGACATTTCACATTATAGGTCGATGATCATTATGGGGCGCGATCTGTGCCTGAAAATCAGCTCGCCGCGGCGCAGCATCGCCAATGAAAGCCTGGAGACCCCACTCCCAGGATCTATCCGGCTCGCAATGCCTCCAATGCAAGATCCAATGCAATCTCACGAGGTGTTGTGGTGTATATTTAGGCAAATCTGCATATTAGAGCAAGACATTTAGCCTTACTCTAATGTGCAGATTCCCGAGGTACCTGAGGCTTCGGGATTTATCCCCTTTGCCTCAGAAACCTCAGGCGAGCGCCGTTCAGCACTGGCCCCCACCAACAGGGACCAGACCAAATGGCATTCGTGGGGGTTTCCCAGGGAATCGGAGGCCTCCAGCTTCATGCCCTTTGGCAGGGTGGTGCCCTAGCACTGCTGGTGCCACCTGGATACCCTGGACAGAGCCATCCTGGCAACTGCCAAGGGGCACAGATGGCATTGCCAACTGGCATGGGCAATGACCCTCTCAGTACGTTTGGGTTGGGCCCTATACTCTCAGTCCAACAGTCTGTCAGAATGGGCAGTACATTCAGCTATGTTTCTTCTAGAGAAATGTGCGCAGGATCACACAGACTACTATGCTGCACTCCCCAGCCTACGAAACTTGCGTCAACAGTTTGCCCACATCAGCAAAGCGACTATTCTCCAGATGCACCAGGAATTCAATTACTACACCAAGGTGCTTTTGCCAATGTGAGTGTTACCCTCATGGAATGTTGATTAAGAGCGAAAATGGACTATGATCACAATGCCCAAGTACTCAGCTGTCTAACATCTGATCAAATGGTCAGGACTCAGACCGCAAGTTGGCAGTGGTACACAGCCATGCCCACAGCTGAAGTGCTAAGTGGCATACTTGGACAGTGCCCACGATGTATGAAACCGGCTTTACCTATTACAGGTATACAAGCCATCCACCTTAAACACAGGCTTCATACACCAGTGGAAATAGTGACTCCTCCAAAGGTCTATGCAGCAAGCCCTGCACCCACTGTGCACAGCAAAGGAATGCCCCAGATCATCCACACTGAGTACACCAGCCCGAGAACACATACAGCACAGCCAAGTGGCTCAATCACATGTCCAGGGTGCATGACCAAACCAAACTCAAGGTTCCAGGACTACGTAACAAACTAGTCAACAACTGGCCTTCATCTTTCTTCTTTCAAACACCAAAATCCGGGATGGGGAAATGGAGATGTGATAGGCTATGCACCAGCTGCAAAAGCTTCAACCATGTTTCATCCTATGTGGATAGTTACATATTGTTAACCTGTTCAATCTGCATGTTAAAAATGGCTTGTGCAAATGTAAGTTCACATACACTGTTACATCTCAGTTCCACTGGTTGTCTCAGCTTAAACGGGTAAGATGTAGACCAGGTGGACACATGATGACTAAGCTCCTTAAAGGGTCACAAGGCGGAAGCACAGGAATTTTCCCTGGAAACAGGCAGAGTGGAAGCATGTAAGAGCTTTTCAGAGTACTGAATAAACTGGTTTGTTTCAAGCCATTTCGGCAGTCATTGGGAATCTAGCACCTCTACATATATGATACACAAAAGGTTATAGGTGTCAATCCAGTACCACATTTGCATCATTACAAAATAGCTTCCGATTTACCATGACTGAAGAATGAGCACAATTGGTAATTCTGCATATTTTTGCTCCCAGTGCAGTCTCTCCTGCCATGCGATATGTCAGGATATAAGGCACATTACTCCTGTAACTTTCTTTCCATTAAAATTACTGCCAGAAAGTTGTAGGAGTGGTGCAACTAAGTGGCTCAAATTGAGATGTCAGAGCCAAGTTCTTTTCAAAGTCCAGACGGTGCTGGTGTAAAACATACAAGGGAAGGACACTCAGACTGGATTAGACATTTTACATTTTGTCCATTGAGCCATCCATCTTGAGCACTTCGTAAACTTCAACATGGTTATTTTAATGGTTTGTGTAAGTACATGCTTCCAGCCAGGCAATATAAATCAAATATTACTGGTTGCAAGTCGATTCTGGAGCTACGCTGCAGTCCCAAACCAACCTCACCACCTTATATTGGTCACTGTGTTTGACGTCCATTAGCAGGAAAGAGAAAAATCCCTTTTATCAAACCTGCAGCTCTTCAGCTACTCATTTTAGCCTGAGGGAATCATAAATCCAGTCCTACTCAACTGACATTTGCTATCTCTGGCAGAGAAATCTACATACCGGTAATCTTCCAAATGGTGAAGTTGAAAATGTACACATAAAGTTTTGACACAATAAGAATGTTTCTGATCTTTACATGGATATGTGAACTCATCCAGGTACAAATGTTACAACGTATAAGGGCATCTAAAATCCAGGAGCACATGTTTGCTTTCACAAAATAGTCAATTATCTGCATTGAATAACTCTTTGGAGTGCTCTTGCTAATTGTCATTCGCACTTCAGAAAATCTATTAATTCTGAGTATGGGAAAAAGAAAAGGACCAGCAGCTGTTTGATAGAAAAAAATACTCATTATTCTCTGCTGCAAGATTTACTGATAGGTTCATAAAAGCAACAATTGTAGTACTCAAATATATGGACATTATCTGAGAAATGCAGCATGCTAATTACTGCTTCAATTCAAGTTTCTGTATCAGCCAGTGAATGTTACGGTCAGAACCGGGCGGGGGTTAAGCAGGTCTTGGGACACTAATAATTTCATTCGAGTTCCATGACCTGCTTAACCCCAGGTTTTGACAGTTACCTTGATACAAATAGGCATGTCCAAGTATTTACCCCATTCAAGGTTATGTTGGTAAAAATCATTATTGCCTTTACTAAGGCACATAGATATTCAGAAAGTTCTGCTTTGCATCATGCTGGAACTGAAAATAAGTCAAAAGCGTACCTTAAAGCTTTTATTTAATTCAGTTTGTAGTCTCTCCTCTTAATAACATCAATGACATGAAGTTGTCACCTGACGCTACACTGCTGAAACCTTCATTAATTCTCCGATCGCTTGTAGGCAATATTATGAAATTATCCAAAGATGATGCATTAGACCTATTAAAAATAAATTATTCCTTTTGTAAACTGAACACCTTATAAGCAACCAGGGGCTGGAATCTCCGTCGCCCACAGCTGGTAGCGGAGTTCCCGATGCAGCGGAGAATCCAGCTTCGGGGGAACAATCCTTTCCGATGCTCTAGTCCTCCCTGGCAGTGACTTCGAAGTTGGCACCCTGCACCAGCGGGAGGATGCAAATAGGTCAAATGACCCATTTGCATCCTATTAACGGGCTGGGCACCGGATTCTCCACGACTCCATGATTCTCCGACCCTCTGGGCCAGGATTCTTGTGAGCGTGGATTAGTGCGGGTATTTCCCAGCATGGCCATGGCGGGCCAAGGGGGTGTCTCCAAGGTGGGTACCCCCAAAGTACATCGGTGGGCGTCCTCGTTCCCACAATGTAAGTCCTGCCCACCAGAATCCCCCACCAGAGTCCCCTGGGGGAACTGCATTCCGAGGGGGGGGGGGGAAGGTGAAGTGGAGACTGCCCTCCAACATCGCTATCGGACCGGCCACTCAAAATGGCAGCCTGATGGCGGGATTCACGACGGAATCCCTCGTAATCCCTGGCATGCATAAATTTGCATGGCAAGGGATAACAAATTGCCTCTGGGAGCCCTCTCCAAACGCGAGTGCAAATCAGAGGCAATCCATCTCCATCAGAACATAATCTCCCAAATGCAGAATCCAGCCCAGGTTTCACCTTATCTGTACATTGAATTCACATCATGCCCCATAGCACAGACATGACAGAGTTGGTGCAATCTAAATCTTTGGGCAGAATTTTAAAGAAAGCAAACAGCTCACAGCATGTGACAATGTTTGGGGAGTCACAGAGATGGTGCAGGGGAGCAGTGGATCAGGAACCCAATTCTTAGCAGAATGGCATTGACATTGGCTGTTATTAAACTCAGCCATGGCATTATTGTCTTGCTTTTGGGCATCATGATGATCTTCAAATGAAAGATTCTTCATTTGAAGGAACCCGGGCAGTGAGGATGCAGCAACCAGAAGAATGGATGCACAACATGAGAAGACCGTCCCGTCCCATCCCAGACCCCATCATCTCTGATGCTTCCCTGGATTTCAGGCTGTGAAATGCAATTTCTCTTCCAAGAATGCTTGCCTTGATGAAGTACTGCCTTTCTTTCTGACGGGATTCCCATGTGTCTCTTTTATCATGCCCATCTTCATTGCTTTTGATTTCCCTCTTGGTGTTTGACAAGGTGTTTACCAAAGCCCTCTTCCACAGCGACATGACTTTAATCAGTGACTGTCTCTGCATATTTTAAACACCTGTAAAGTAGTTTGGTTAGTTATTTCGAGGGGTGAGTTGGGGAATGGGGGCATTCCAGTTGCTTACGGCATTTGGTATGAAGCCTGTGTGTGTCATTGAGGAGCTTGTTGAATATATGGAGGAATATCGATAGCAACCTCATGGTGAATTACTTTGCAGAACGGTAGCCTACTTAGGTGTCTTCATTGTTGCAGGGAGCAGTGCAGTGGTGCAGAAGTTGCACTGGAGAGAATGGCTGAGCAAGCAATGCCACCGCTCGTGCAGGTGGTAAGCCTGTAATGGCACAAATTGATGGTGCACACCAATTAAGTCAATGGGAAAAACTGTGCTTGTTCCGGAGGATACATCTCCCTAACTAGCTAACTTTCATTCAGCCAATTCCTTATTCACTACCAAATTTGAGATAACTTATCTTAAATTAAAGTTTACTGGTCATATGTAAAGTGAAGACGTTGGAGGAAACATTAACGTTTAGAAATGCATTTGTAAGTTCCTACAATAAATGCAAGTTGCCAGGCGAAAGTTGATGGCCAAGAAGTGTGAAAAGAATGCCACTGTGGGGGTTGATATCCACAGCAATCCATAACAAGCACTGCAGCATGAACCCCCACACAGGTGAAAAAACACCTGCCCTCAAAGTTACAACCGCTTGCTCACCATGGAGTTAGGATGTGATTTCTCACCCATCCTAAATTCCTTGACTTCTCGCTTCCCATCGATCCCTGAGATTGCAAACTACTGTTTAAAAGCTGCCACTCATAGGGTGGAAGTATTTGGTCAAAGGGGCAATGTTTCACTGAGTTTGCTTGTGGAGGACTTCGGCTATCATTGCAGGTATTGAAAAAGAATATTTAGGAAGCCTTTCCCTACATTGTGCTCCAACACAATTATTGAGGCAGGAAAGAAGGGCGGCTCAATGGATTTCCATTAGGAATCCCACTTTACATGAATCGCATGCTGGAATAGGAGCAGCAGGGGGCTGAAAATTATTCAGACAACCCTGGAGTAGAGACACAGCACAGTCCAGCACTACTTACTCTGGGAACATTCGGAGACTTTCTCAGGAGATTGTGTTTCAAGAATGAAGCTTTGCAGGAGCTCTGTTATTGCAGTAGCCCCATTTTGCAAGCAAGATCCATAGCACACACTGTGCCACGAAAAGTGACCAACCCCTCAACCTTTATTTATGTCCTGAGTTCATTCCAGAGAGCGGCAGGTGGCCTGTACCAAATCAACTGACTTGTTGTGCACTTCTCTAAAGATAAGTAACCAATGCTTCTTTTGCCAGATCTTTTCAACACGGCAATATTCTAACATAGAAGACTGAAAAAGCCACCACAGGGCAGCATGGTGGCGCAGTGGTTAGCATTGCTGCCTCACGGCGCCGAGGTCCCAGGTTCGATCCCAGCTCTGGGTCACTGTCCGTGTGCAGTTTGCACATTTTCCCCATTTTTGCATGGGTTTCTCCCCCACAACCCAAAGATGTGCAGGGTAGGTGGATTGGCCACGCTAAATTGTCCTTTAATTGGAAAAAATGAATTGGCCAGTCTAAATTTAAAAAAAAGAAAAAGCCGTCACAATTTTCAGAATTCCTCAGATTACAGGACAGTTGGGGACATCCATGTACCTTTGCATGTCCCAAATGTAAAGCTTCAGTTTGTGCCCAGTGTCTCCCCAGGAATTGCATTGGCATGCTGTGTGCTCCACAATTGTGCAGATATTCCAGAGGATGCATCAGGAACATAATGGTGACACTCCTTGTCCTGAAGACAAGGCCCATGAACAACAGGAAGTAGATGCAGTGGCTACACCTGCTGGACAGCTGAGTGACAGAGTGATTGGGAAGACTTTCAAAATTACCATAATATTATTAGTTAGAAGTTCAGCCCATCGTATTTCTGCCTCCTCTCACGAACCTCTCAACATTTTGAATAAAAAAACATCCTCCTCACAGAGATCTAAAGTTCTTTTTAATGAAAATTGAACTCACAACCTTTTGACTCGGGAGGCAAAAGTGCTGCCAGTGAACCATAACTGAGACATGTGACGTTTAACAAGAGAAGCCTGCACATCTCTTTTCCCTTTGCGCTAATAGTGGGTCCCTCGCAGACCCAGACAATGGTGTTCGGAAAAACAATAGTAACTTTAAGGGAATTATATTTGTGTTGATAACTATTAGAAATAAGGTCTAGTTTTAAGTGGATTTAATTTAGCGTTTCTGAATCTAGAAGGGTAAAATCTGTAGGTAGACTCATGCTGGACAAAGGTGTTTGTATGTGTGGGGGTTGTTTACGTTCTAACTGTGATTCTATTGTGCTTAGAGAGGGCAACAGTGTGAAAAATAAATAGGCCAGCAGAGGTATGCAGACACTGCGAAGCAACATGAGGCCATTTTCCAGAGGGAACGGCTTTCCTTTGTTCTTAGTCTTAATTGGAAGCAAAATCAGTTGGAGACAGGACCTCGGGGATTGAACATATCTCAACTCTGTCAGAAGAAAGATAGGACAGGATGGGAGCTGCAAAGAGGCAGGCTTCAGAAAGTACAAGTTGCAGCCAAATAACCAGGCAATTTAAGATGAAGATGACTGGAGTTAAGTGAATAGAGGCCAAGGTATTGTTCAGAAGAATTCAAGGAAGAGTAAACAAAGAGACAATTGCAGTAACTAGATTTAAAGTGGGACAGAAGCCTTCAAAGGTAAATCA